>NC_090822.1:49810914-50126309 GCF_000390325.3 Nicotiana tomentosiformis
ATGCGCAGGAGTTTAATCGTGACAATCATGCCAGTTATGGGTGACTTAGGCTTTTGGCATTTAAAAATAGGATAAATGGTTGCATTATGGAGTAAAACCCCAATGCATTTCATTCACTCTATATCCGAGGAATGGTGCCAAGCAAATGTTTTGATAGATCACTGGTGGAGTCCGCACGATTTCCTCACTAATCAGTGCATACCCATTCTCGTGCATAATTGCTAGATACTTGAAGCAAGGAGGAATGCATGTGATTTTACTAATCCTTATACTAATGCAAGTAATCTACTGGATCCTAGACATCAAGAGGCAGGAATTATAGGGTGTGTCTGGGATGTAAAATGCAACACTATGCAAGGAGTAGAAGAAACGCATCATGGATATGGCAAAATAGTGAACGGTACGCTACTGGACACTACACAATGTGGGGATGATCACATGAGCTCCATACAAAAGGAAGGTACAACTAGAGATTTGAGAGGAAAACTAATGGCAACACAATTAGATTCATTCTCGTATCCAGTTCTGAATAAGGAGTACAAACGAAATCCAAACATGCGATTCAATTGGGATGATATAGCATGGCTAGTTTATTTCCTTTTTAGATTACAATTTGTACTATCACTGTTGAGTACTATACTCAACTTTGATAATAGGAGCTATGTGATTATCAAAGTTTATTTCTCTCATTTTGTAAGACCTCCTGCCATTTTGTTCTATTTATTTTTAGATATATATAAAAACTAGCCCTAGACACCTTTCCTAGTGGATTTGCTAAAAAAAGAAAAGAATCAACTGCCACTCCTGGGGTGGCATTGGCTCCTTGTCCATTTCGTTCCTTCTTCCTAGGCGCCATATATGAAAAATTAGAACAATGCACGTGTTAACGGAAGAACAATCTTACAGTTAGCTCTATCGCACGGTCTAGATCATCAAAGAAGGGTGGCATTCCTAAATGCCCAAGTAGCCTCCTAATTATAGATGTGGTCGACAACACACCGATAAGAAGGACTCTACTAGACATGGCTTCAAGATATCCTAGGACACTTAAAAACCTTCGGTTGTGATAACAAGCTTTTCACGCCCGACCTCGGGGAGCGCAACCGATGCTCAACTGAGATACCCAAGTCAAGTAACCATATTCAATGCCTTCTACCTGAACCTACCCATGAGTAAAGTGAAGGTGCATTTCCATTAATTAGACAATAAGAAGATCACGTGAACAACACAAGTTCATTACCATTAGTTAATTCATTTATAAGTCTTAAAATACATTACACATTCATTTTTTGAAGTGGAACATGTGATACAAATACAACATTTCTAGTTTGACTTTTCCAACACCAATATACTACCCACACTATGTCTACAGAGCCTCTAACAGATACAAAAGAGTATTATGGTAGTGCTGGCAACAAGGCCCAGTCTATACCTCAAAATAATATACATAAGGAACAAAAGATACAAGACCCCGAAATGAAGTGTGGATCACCAAGTCAGCTGGGAAGAGGGTGTATCGCTATCACTGATCGATGCCGCCTGCTGTGGAACCACCTGCATCCATTAAAGATGAAACGCCCCCGACAAAAGGGACGTTAGTACATACATAAGAATTAATATAGAACCGTGTGTTTAGCATGGAGTCCGATCTCAGCCCGATCGACTAAGACATCTTACCCCAAGACATCTAATCACAACACTACCATGTGCGTAGTTTGGCATCCGATCTCAGCCGGATCGGCTAAACCATCTCACAAAAATTCCATGTGGGTCGACATCACTTTCTGCTAGCAATCATCTCATCCCATTTCGGGGAATAATCTCAACACATCAATCTCATCCTATTTAAGAGGAATAATCTCATCACATCAATATTGGGGTTTTATCCCTCAATCACTCTTACACTGGCACTTATAGTTTAGGGGTTAGGTTATTTTAACCTACCCTTCCTCGGTGACTAAACGATACTCCCAAAACACTTATTATAAAAAGGATTTATGACTCATTTCATAGTCTTTCGCTCGTCTTTTCATTTCATTGGCACAAGTGGTCACAAGTGTAATTTCGTTCTTGGCACGTCGACCATATTTCATATTTCATACACACCCCTTTTACTTTCAAACATCATCATGGATTATCAACAACTAGGCATTTCTAATCAAGACTTTAAGTATACATGCGAGACATAAGAGTCTTAGGCACATTAAGTTTTCTTCCACAATTTAGCATAATAAGTTGCAATTGAAACATAATTGAAATCATAATATTCTGACACATTGGTCACATTTGAATACATTCCCGAAGGAGAACACAATATGATATAAGTATTTAGCACACATTTGTAGTATATATATCTTTCAACACAAGCTTATTCATAATAGTCAATTTCATAAGGAATAACTCGGAACATGAGAAATAAGAGCTTGGCCCTTCATACTTCAACTTATGAGAACACCGAGGGATTCGATTCTAGGAGAGAAATTTAGCCAACATACCTCGCTTTGAGCTTTTCTTAAATTACTATAATGTTCCGAAAATCCTAGCAACTTCAATCTATTTAGAGACATAACAAAATTAAATCATAATTAGGAAGATATTCGTGGGTTTAGCTCATTTAAGTATTTCATCAAATAGTAGGTGGGAATATTCGACTATAGGGTCCTATGGTGGTGTTTCTTTTCCCCACAAGAATTTCCCACTTCAATAGGTCACCCATATACACTCCACAACCTCCCTACCACCTCCATTGAACATGCATGCATCATTAACCAACTCTTACTCTCAAAACCATTTTTCCCATTACCTATTCCCAACCCAAATTTCGAAATTGAAGGCTAGGGCTATAACCTTATCTCTTTAGTAGACAATTTTATAAACTTTCTTAGTGAATTCTCCAAGGCTTGAGAAAGGAATTGAAGTGGAAGGTATTAAAGCTCCTCCTTCTCTGTCTATTTCGTCCCCTCTCTCTCTTAAAATATCAGAATTCCCCTTCAGAAATAGTCCCTTAAGTCTATTTATCAAAATAGGGTCGGGTAAAATTTTTCAAAATTTAAGCCTATGAAACCGAGTCTGTAGTCGCGGACTGGACCACAAAATCAGTATGTGGCCCTCAAAGGGGACAGCAAAAATGGTCCCAGAACTGGGCTTAGGCTGGTCAAGTCTATGGCGTTATGCGACCCGCAGAAACAGATATGAGATGGCATTACGCGCCGCAAAGTCATGCTTCGAAATTCTTCTTGCTGGATATGCGACGGATTATGCGGCCCGCGAAATGATTATGCGGCCGCATAATCGACCGCAAAATTCTCTTCAAAATTAGGCTTAGGCCCTGTTGCATTCTACAGTGGATCTGCGGTCCGCAAAGTGATTTTGTGGCCGCATAGTGGAAGAAATGCCCTGTTATGCAAAACTTTTCTTCCATCTCCCCGATGCACTGTACATCGACCATGATGTCATAGAACTTATATTACCAAAAGGAACATCCTCAACATAAACTGTACAAGTAAAACATAATTCATAGAAGGTAAACTCTTAATAGTTTCATAGAACACAACTTCATAAATACAAAGTTAGTCAAACAAATTAGGGCACTTCTTCTTCATCTCAACCTGTTGGTTTCGCCATAGCACTTTCATGGAGGCAATCTCATTACTTCTCAGCTTTTGGACTTGCCTATCAAGAATGGCAACTGAAATTTCTTCATAAGTCAATTCTTCACTAACCTCAATACTCTCAACCGGAACAATGAGTGTCGAGTCTCCAAATACCTTCTTCAACATAGATACATGAAAAACCGGGTGCACCAATGGCATCTTTGATGGTAGATCAAGCCTGTAAGCCACCCGACCAATCCTCTCAATGATTATGTATGGTCCGACATACCTCGGACTCAATTTCCCTTTCTTCCCAAACCGCATTATACCCTTCATGGGGGAAACCTTCAAGAATGCCCAATCATCCTCTTTGAACTCCAAATCCCTGCGACGCATATCCGAATAGGACTTATGACGACTTTGAGCAGTTTTTAACCGTTCCTTAATGATCTTAACCATCTCCATAGCCTGATGCACGAGGTATGGCCCTATAAGCTCTACTTCTCCAATCTCAAACCACCCAATAGGAGATCTACATCTCATATCATATAGACCCTCAAACGGTGCCATCTGAATGCTAGCATGAAAATTGTTGTTGTAGGCAAATGTTATGCTTTTGCAAGCTCTCCACGGAGAATTTCTACAAACCTCAAACACATAAGCATACCTCGGCACCATGACACCTCGAGTTCTAGGTGAAATTTAACGGGACCTTACATCCTCCCCTGCTTAGGATCATTTGTCCTCGAGTGACGGTCAAAATTCACGATCGGCATCCAAAGCAACTCAACTCTTAATTCGTCTACCATCAGTTCCAAATTTGACTAACTCCCCAAATTTTCAGAAATTTCGGCAGAGTTTCCCCTATAACTGGTCCTATCCACCTGTCAAAGAATCCCAGAAACCACTCCTAATAGCATAACCACAACACAACGATGTACAACAACATGAAAACAACATCGACCATGATGTCATAAACCTTATATTACCAAAAGGAACATCCTAAACATAAACTGTATAAGTGAAACATAATTCATAGAAGGTAAACTCTTAACATTTTCATAGAACACAACTTCATAAGTATATAGTTATTCAAACAAATGAGGGTACTTCTTCTTTATCTCTTCCTCGGCCTCCCAGGTGGCCTCTTCAACCTGTTGGTTTCGCCATAGCACTTTCATGGACTCAATCTCTTTACTTCTCAGCTTTCGGACTTGCCTATCACGAATGGCAATTGGAATTTCTTCACAAGTCAATTCTTTGCTAACCTCAATAGACTCAATCGGAATAATGAGTGCCAGGTCTCCAACTACCTTCTTTAACATAGATACATGAAACACCGGGTGCACCAACGACATCTCTGATGGTAGCTCAAGCCTGTAAGCCACCCGACCAATCCTCTGAATGATTCTATACGGTATGACATACTTTGGACTCAATTTTCCTTTCTTCCCAAACCGCATTATACCCTTTACGGGTGAAACCTTCAAGAATACCCAATCATCTTCTTTGAACTCCAAATCCCTGTGAAACATAAACGAATAGGACTTCTAATGACTCTGAGCAGTTTTCAACCGTTCCTTAATGATCTTAACCTTCCCCAGAGCCTGATGCAAGAGGTATGGCTCTATCAACTCTGCTTCCCCAATCTCGAACCACCCAATGGGAGATCTACATCTCCTACTATATAGAACCTCGAACGGTGCCATCTGAATGCTAGCATGCTAATTGTTGTTGTAGGCAAATTCTCTGCTTTTGCAAGCTCGCCACGAAGAATTTTTACAAATCTCAAACACATAAGCCTACCTTGGCACTATAAAACCCCGGGTTCTAGGTGAAAATTTATGGGGCCTTACAATATATACACTGCATCAGTTCCCACAAACTATACGAAGTAATAAATATACTCCTTAAATATAACCATATAATGTACCACATAACGCACACCTTCCAACCACAATAGATGCTCTTTACCAAACTCAGTACCAGTAATATGCCTTATATCAAATAACACCTTGTTCCAAACCTTAGCAACACTAATTATGAATGACAAGTGTAGAATCTATAACCACTCATCAAATCATCAAGTCGTGGAGTTCTCTCGCCTGACATGAACCATTGTCGAATTCTAAGCTGACTAATGACATCCTTCTTCCAAACATAATATATCCAAATCTGATTGCACTAATTCCAGGTCCAATAATCTCATCTCATCCAGTACAAGTTGCTTGACCAACATGCCACACAAAAGGCCACCTACAACCACATATGATGCAATCCGTGCACCAAACCAGCAACTCAAATGTGACCCATAATGGAAAAGAACCAAATAAGAGAACTATACAACAAGTTTAACAGATACAACAACAAAAGCACAATGTTATGAATCCATCACACAAGGGAGAAACAAACACACGGAATAAGCACAAGGAATCGTATCCCAACATAACTCCACAACGGCGCGTAACCCAATCCAAACACATCAATCCACTTGGCCATAATCCCTATACTCACCAAACATAGGTGTATCAATAGCAAACACGCGAAGTGCATGACCATAACCATGGGGAAATAGATAGCTCAATATAGCACTGATAGGACAAGAATGATTAAGGTGCAATAAGATATTCAACATCTCAAGAACCATCTAACTCAAATATCACCACAAGGCCTAAATAGAACCACATCATGCATATGAATAGTCAAATTGTCTCACAATCCATCGTAGTATAAAAGAGTAACATATGGAACATATCAGTGTATGAATAATATTAACTCTAGCTGATGACACACCCCTAGAAAATGTTGTACTGAGTAAACAAATCCAATCTAGTGAAGAATACACATTCCCACTAGGCTTACCAATATGCCATCAAACCAATTCAATCTATTCCGAGTAGGTGCACAGCCTCCCAAAGGTCAATAATAACCTATCCATAACACACACAATCGGTTGTCCAAACCTTAACATATGTTATCAATCAGCAACCAAAGGGATAGTCTGCCTCTGAGAAGATCCAATCTCTAAATACCATGAATACAAGAGTCTATATACCTGATCTCTAACTCTTCCATCTGAATAACTTCCACATCATTCATACAAAATCACCTCGTGAGAAATATTCCCATAAATCCTCCGCGTAGAGTAGAAAACCCCAAAACATAAATGGTTACTAACCATGCGATTTCTATGGTACTAGTCAAGCATCCTTAACTCAATACACAATGCGTCTTCTACAACATACATCATTCTTGAGAGATACAAGGTAGTTCTAGCATTCTCTTAAACATCTGAAATCTCTCATGTTGTCAAGAACTCATGACCTTCCTTTCAAAACTGAACCGCAACCTTGATCGTTCAATCCCAATTCCACGTAGCTCAACGCATCCATAATGCTATTGTGCGAAAATACAAGAACTCTGATATTAAATCTGAATCATAAGTAGGATAAAAACTTCATCAACTAGGAACCTTCTACTTAACTCAATCTAGGATGACGTCGCAACACACAACAAACCTCACATACCTGCAGAAAACATCCCCTCAAGCTGTGGTCGAAACCATCGTGAACTCTTCGAAACCCATTTGCACAAAACCAAGACATCATAACTGAATCCCTCTAAATCAACCAAGTTATGCAGACTTCCAAACCCATAAGTATTTCCATAAAACACCTATAAGGTTCTATCATACCAAAGGAACGAATCATTTCAATTACTATGTTGATCCAAACCATTGCTAAGCTAACCCAACTTTTTCAAATTCCTCTTGACTTGCCTTCAAGATAACACTTTTCTTTCCCAGTAATCTATGGACCTCAATTAAAACTCATCTCAAGTGATCCCAATATAAAACCATGTCGTCTTAAGAATCGTAAACCACTTTATTCCCTCTCATGTACCCAATAGTAGCACCAATCGAAATGCCACTCTGAAGAGACCTTCTGTGAATCCGAAGTTGTTTCATTCACCCCTCTAATACTGTAATGTAGAATCAATAATGATATAGAAATACTACAAGTCGCGGCACCATCCCATGCAAATCTCAAATCTTTGACATACACAAATCTGAGAACTCTTAAACACCACATATGAATCTTGAACCCATTAGAACCTTATCGAGAGTTACCTTCTTTGTCCTAGTCAATCATACTGACGACTAGAGTTCCATTAGCACATGAATACTCCAAAAAGAAACATCTGAGAGAAGACTTTCTCCTTGGACACCACATCCACAACCAATATTATACCTGAATCATTCCAAGATCTCTATATACTAATAAAGTATAGTACATCATGTATCCAACAAATCCCTTACTCGAATCATCTTTGAAGTCACCCTCTTCAAGTGATAACTGATCCACAAGTATGCCTTAGTCCAAAAACTAATATAACACATGACCATGCAATCTGATTGTCTATAGTAGACTCCCCCACTTGGCTCAAAGCCACATAACACATCATCTGATAACCCATAGTACTCTTCCTTGATAATTGACATGATCCCACACTATCATTCAGCTAAATATCTTCATAAACTCATGTATCACACCCTACAAATCATCCACCGAGTGCATACTCATTCTCGTGGTCGTCATTCCAACTTCCTCAAGAGATCCGAACTCTAATCATAGCACATACATCCAAAAAATAGAAGGAAAACGCTTCATAGAGACCTCATAAGAATCACACAACCTCAAACCTTCTCGCAAGAGATAACCCACCTACTTAGCTTCAAACCGACATCTCTCTATGATCCTACCATGGTCACAACAAATATTCCATCAATCAATCTTCCTGAGCCTACACTCGTCAAAAAGATATAAGAATCTACTTCATCCCAAAAATGTACAACTGAAAAATCCATCAACATAGTAACAACTCAAGATTGCATTGCACTTCCAGATGATAATCAAGCATTCATATCCCTTCTCATCCCAAGAAAATCCTTCTTTTCACATCCACACTATCTAAGTGTAGTCCTCAATCACATAATACTCACCATATAACTATCTCGCAACTCACTAAACCATCAATCCCACTCCTAGGGACACCACCAGACATAAGAGCCCAAAGGCGCATACTCACAGAACTGAATCAGCCGAGCCTAATATGCAGTCTAAAATTGGCGTCAAGTCCTCCAGACTAGCCTTCCTTCACAACACAGAAATACATCTCGCACCTCATCCACGACATCACAAGCTATTGGTGCAAAGCTGATACTGAGTGCTGAACAACACATACGATTGAATGGAAAGAAATCAAAGATACATGCTTCAAGTTGAATCAAGGCCGCACGATAAGGAAAAAAAGAAGGTGAAGTTTCCTAGATGTCATGTAGCCTATTGAATATAGCTATGGATGTCATCATATCGATCCACAAGACTATACTAGGCACTTATTGATGAACCAATGAACCTAGAGCTCTGATACCAACTTGTCACGACAAAAAATCGTACCAAGTCGTGATGGAACCTAACCCAAGCCACTAGGTAAGACAAACAATAGTTAACACAATTCTAATAAACTATCATAAATAATCAACAAATAAGATGGCTAAATTCTATACAATATCTCAAGGATTGATAGTACAAGTCATGAGCCACAAAAATTTAGATTTACAAAACAGGTGTGAAGAATAAATACAATATCTATTTGAAATTTATATAAATAGAATTTTAGGTCCTAAGATACCATGAACAAGTGGTAGCTTGAATTTGGATCACATCTACATCTTCAATGCTACCCTCCGACATGTTGAGCAGCTCAGCTCGAAGATCTGCATGTAAGGTGCAGCAGTGTAGTATGAGTACAACCGACCACATGTATTTAATAAGTATCCACATACCTCAGTGAAGTAGTGACGAGGTTTTATGTCCAAATATACTCACTGTACTTAACCTACATAGCTCAATAACATATACATGTACACATAAACAATATCAAAATCTAAGCCTGAAGTACATATAAGGCCATTGGTGCTCATAAAGAAGATATGCACAAGCATGGTAAGTCAACTAATAGTTCAACATAGAAAGAAAACGTTTGATGTCAAATAACTCATCACCAATTTCATATAGAGAAAATATGCACGGTTTTGTACCAGTTTAACAACTCAGCATATAGGGAAGATATGCGCCTAGCATCATTAAATCATCAACATTTGCATATAGAGAGAAGATAGGCATGAAGTATCAATAGTTCAGAAACAGTTGCATATAGAGAAGATAAGCATGAATAAGCAAGTCAAGTTACACAAACTAACATATAGAGAAGATAGATATGTATCGTGAATCAATTCATCGAGTAAAGTAGCATATAGAGAAGATATTCATAAAATAAATGTATATATTCCGAAGCAAGTATATAGAGAAGATACATAGTAAAAAGCATTTACATCCAAAGAGTTTGCATATAGAGAAGATATACAAAATCTAACCATAGATAAATTTTTCGTAATTCGCTGTACGTGATCAAGGAGAAACATGAGAGGATGATCCCAGGGGGATGGATCCTTATCCACATGTTGCACGGATAACTCACATGCCATAATCATGACCATCGCATGGACAACTCATGTGCTATAACAACACAAACCTCACAGATCACTCACGTGTTGTCAACCCAATTCATCACACAGAAAACATATACAAGAATACATGTATACATTCAACGAATATCAAATAACATAACCATGGACTGATAAATAGCATACTAAAGTGTACGCATGTGCGAAGTGTACTATTACACCTCAGGTTAGGCGAATACGCCACATAATAATGAATAACACGTTAAAGCAGGAATTCAAATCCTACACATTATCTCTATCATGATTTGAGTAGTTCATGTAGTCATCCAAACATATAAAGTATGTTAGCAGGAAGCTCAGTATCTAAATAAAGGCATGATACAACCGAAAGACTACTTTGGTCATGAATCATATATAGTGATCGCATATATGCTCATCACTTCACATATACGTCGATTCCCAACCATTCTAATTAGACAAATAAGGTCATATCCTAAGGGTTAATCCTTCAATAAGATTAGGCAAGATACTTACCTCATCTCGACTATCCTTCAAAATTAAATCACGTAAAAGCCCCACTCTAGCCTTCAAATCACGCAAATCTAAGGCAATCATCAACCAAGGAAGTCAAACAATTCTATAGAAAGCAATCTTAATCCATAAAGTATCGATCTTTGAAGAATTCTCAAAAAGTCAACAAAAGTTAACTCGGGCTCACGTGTCCAAAATCTGAAACCAATACCAACACTCGATGACCCACAACATGTCGAGTCCAAATATTGGATTAGATTCCAAAACCAAGTCCAAATCGGTACTCAAATCTACAAAATAAACTTCTCTTACAGTGTAGGCAAAACCCCCAAATTTCATCTCAAAATTTTCTGTTTTAGGTGAATAAATTCATGGGAAATCAATATATAAAAATAAATCCAATTGAAAATTGCTTACCTCCATTGTAGTGGTGAAATTGCTCTTCAAAATCTCCTCCTTTCGAAGTCTAGTTCTCAAAATAGAATAGAATGATAAAAGTCCGAAATAAACACTTAAATAAGTCCGCCTAGGGATACCTTTCACGATTGTGATAAAGCCCCTGCGATAGCAAAGAAGAAACTCAACCTGCCACAATACCCTCCTTCGCAAATGCGAAGCACGAATCACAAACGCGATAACCAAACACTCAAATCAGCATGAAAACGATAACACAAACGTGAACGCGAAAGCCAAAGTACCGCCTAACTCCACCTCTTTGCGACCGTGAACCTAGAGAAGTGAACGTGATTCCCAACTATTCCAGCACAACGGGAGCGTGGTCACTCCCATGCGAATGCGAAGAACATAATGTTAGTGACCAATATACAATAATCGATCGCGAAGAACCTTACGCGATCGCAAATCTCATCAAAGACACCGGAAAAATCAGCAATACTAACTCATTCGCAATGATCTGAGACCACCCCTAATCATACACGAGGCATTGAGGACCCCATCCAATCATACCAATAAGTTCAAATAACTTATCCAAACTTTTTCAAAGGCTCAAAACATAAATAAAATTAAAATCAATAATCGAAGATCAAATCATTCTCTTAACTTTAAAACCTTCAAACTTCAACAAATGCGTCCGAACCACACTTAGACAATCAGGATAACAACCAAACTTCACACACAATTTACAATCAACCAAATGAACCTATCCAAAGTATCAAAACCACAATGGGAGTCCGACAACACTAAAGTCAACTCCCGGTCAAACCTATGAACTCTCCAATTCTTTAAATTGCTAACTTTCAACAAATAGAGCCAAAACCTCCGAGGAATATCCAATCCAAATCCGAACATATGCGCACGTGCAAAATCATTATATGAACCTACTAAAACCATCAAATCCCAATTCCGATGTGTTTACTCAAAAGTCAAACCTTGGTCAACGCTTCCAAATTGAGAGTTACTCTTCCAAATCAATCTTGGACCACTCAAAAATCAAAATCAATCATATATACAAGTGGTTTGTCACAACCCAAAATCTAGCTAGTCGTGATGGAACCTAACTCAACTCGCTAGGTAAGACAAATAATAGATAACACAACTCAAATAGGATAACAGGAATCAATAAATAAAATAACTGAGCTTTATCTACAAAATTTCATGGATTGGTAGTACAAGTCATGAGCTTCTAAGACTTAGAATTTACAAAGCTAGTACGAAATAAATACATCATCTGTTCGAAATATACATAAACAAGTTTATAAATCTAAATCTACCAAGAACAAGAGGAAACTATAACCAGAACGTAGATACATCTTCAATGCCAGCTCTCGCCATACACAGCAACATCAGCTCTAAAATTTGCACGCAAGGTACAAAAGTGTAGTATGAGTATAACCGATCCCATGTACTCAATAAGTAACAAACCTAACATTAGGTTAAAAGCAATGACAAGCTCGGAATAAGGTCAGTGTCGAACACCAATAGCCAATATTAACTCATAATGATATAATAGAGGCAGTAGAAGTAATAGCTCAAAAGATATTATGCTCAACTCGTTCACAGATACGGAAAAGTAGACATACTTTCCAGGTATAACAGTCAAGTGTAGATATTACAACTAAAAGTCAACTAAACATGAGTTTATCAATTGAATTTTATTTCCATTTCACATCACCAGATAAGAATTCATGTTTACCAATTACCATGAGGAAAGTATGTCTCTTTGCCTACATGTCAATATATATGTCAAGTCATCAATTACCATATATCTTCTAGCATGAGGAATATACATCTTTATGTCTACATGTCATGTCATCAATTACCATACCATCTAGCATGAGGAATATACATCTCTATGCCTACATGTCAAATGTACATGTCAAATCATGAATGTCACAGTACCGTCTAGCATGAGGAAAAATGCATCTCTATGCCTACATGCCAAGTACACATGTCAAATGAATGATTTCACGATGATATCCCCAGGTACTCTCACCCTCAACATACTCAAGTTGTCTGTCTCAAATGTCCACTTCATCACACACACACCCAATCACTCAGCATTGTACGGGTGCCTCGCTCATAAGCCCCTCACCAAAGCACATGTATATATATTATATACGGGCGAAACCGAACCCTTTGGACACCTCGGTTCTCGATTAATTAAATGGAGCAGTGACATAGACGTATGTAATCAGAATCAGGGCAAGGAGCCCCTTGAGTCGGTGTAAGAGAAAAACACCTGCCCTCGGAAGAATCAAGGGCACGTCCTCCGAGTCCGGTTCAAATCAAAAAACTTCAGAGAACATTACCAAATAATTGAGCATGACTAATAAAGGGATGTGGTATCGGTGCCCAACCGGATGTCACGGCGTGAATCTCTACCCGTATCGGCACCAAATTAGTGATTAGCAAAATGGAAATTTTTTACCTTTTATGTAATTATACTTAGGGTAAAACTACCCTACTATATAAAAGAAAAAGACTAACTATTTATTAGACACTTTTTGTAGCACGCATATCAAGGAAATATACTTTTATTTTCTCTGTTCTTACTTTTGTTCATCAGTTCTTATTCATTAAGCTATTACCGAGTTTGTGATCACTTTCGCTATTGGTTTGGCAATCTATTACGTCTTTTATTTATTAAATCTAACATTATTAATCGTTTGTATTGAATTAATCTACATATTCTTAAAACCACTTATAAATTTAATTGTTATCCATTTTTAAGGTATATATATATATATATATATATATATATATATATATATATATATATATATATATATATATATCACTATGACTGCGCTCACTGCTGGTATGTCAGAGATCGAAGGGGTGGATCCTGCCCAAGCGCTAATCAAAAGCCTAAAAGGCCTGTTGGGGTGTGCAGCCCGATCTATAATAATAAATAATAGTAATAAAGACAATATGGCCTGCTGTGGCATGCAGCCCGACCCATAATAACACTCACAACACGGCTCTCAGGCCTACCTCAGTCATCAATTTCTCAAGTCTCAAAGCTTACAATCTCGTACCACTCAACCCAAACAATGATAACATATGATGTAACATTAATGATGAACAACGACTGAGATATGATATGCAAATGAAGAATCATGACTGAGTACATAATTACAGTTAGAGCAGATAACTCAAAACAACAGAAATAGCCTAATTAGGTCTCAACCAAATAAGCACATAGCATAAACATGATTTCTAACATGAATCACATCTCAATTATTCTAACAAGTAGGAATTACACGGATAGAACAAGATATAACAACAAAACAGGTCCTTTCATAGTCTAATAGTCAACTTGAATCATGATTACCCCGGTGCACGCCCACACGCTCGTCACCTAGCATGTGCGACACCTCTATACATCTCTTACAACATAGTTTCCATGGTTAAATACCCTAAAATCCAAGTTTAGAAATGTTACATACCTCGAACAAGCCAAATACAATACCGAGCAAGCCAAACAATACTCTAGAAATGCCATCCCGCGTGTATCAACCTCCAAATGGCTCAAATAGCCAAAAGCACCTCAAAAACAACAAATAATGCCTAAGGAAACAATCCCAAATGATAAAGGTCGAATCTTTACACATTTACTCAAACTCAACCAAAAAGTCAAACCCGGGATCGCACCTCCAAACCCGACAAAACACACAAAATCCGACAATCCATTCAATTACGAGTCCAACCATAATAATTTTACTCAAGTCCAACTTTAAATCGATGTTCAAAACTCAAAAATTCACTTTAGGAAAGTTTAGACAAAACCCCCTAATTTCTCTTTATAATTCATAATCCAAATGACAAAAATCGAAGATAGATTCATGAAATATAATAAAAACTGAGTAGAAAATACTTATCCCAATCCATATGGTGAAAATCACCAAAATCCGATTTCCCCAACTCAAAATATGTTAAAATGAACAAAAACCTTCAATTTATAACTTCTGCCCAGCTCTTTCGCATTTGCGAACAAAAAGGCCGCTTTTGCGATGTTGGTTCTGCGACAAATGTCCCGCTTCTACGGAAACCACTGAGGACCGTCCATTCACACCTGCGGACAAAGTCCCAATTCTACGCAACCGCAGATGCGACATCCACCCACACTTCTGTGCTCCTTTCATTTTTGCGATCAGAATCCTGCTCCAGCGGACGTGCGAATGCGCCCAACATTCCGCTTTTGTGGTCTTCCCTCATCTAGCCTTACTTCGCTTATGTGCCCACGTGACTGCATCTTCGGCCACTGTGCCTGCACCCATAACTCCGCAGGTGCGACCACACCAGATCCAGCAAAGACCAGCCATCAAACATGAATGAAAGATGATCCGAAACACGTCCACAACTCATTCCGAGCCCCCCTCCCGGACCCCGTCCGAACATACTAACAAGTATCAAAATATAACACAGAAATAGTCTAGGCCTCAAATTACACATAGTAACGTCAAAACCATAAATTGTACCTCAAATCAAACTCGATGAACTTTTGAACTTTTAACTTCCAAAACTCGTGTCGATTCATATCAAATCAACCCGGAATGACCTCAAATTTTGCACACAAGTTCTAAATGACATAAAGAACTTATTCCCACTCTCGAAACAACAATTCGAACCTGATATCATCAAAGTCAACTCTCGGTCAAACTTATGAATATTCCAAACCTTCAAATTTCTGACTTTCGCCAAATAGTGCCAAAACCTTCTAGAAACATCCAAATACAAATTCGGGCATACGCCCAAGTCCAAAATCACTATCTGGACCTAATAGAACCATCAAAACTTTGATCCGAGGTCAAATACACCAAAGTTAAACTTGGTCAACTCTTCCAACTTAAAGCTTCATAGTCGAGAATCATTCTTCCAAATCAATCCTGAATCACCTGAAAACCAAAACTAATGATTCACACAAGTCATAATACATCATATGAAGTTACTCAATACTTCAAATAGCTGAACGGAATGCAAATACTAAAAACGACTAGATGGGTCGTTACATTCTTCCCTACTTAAATTTATGTTCGTCCTCGAACGTGCTAAGAGTCATTCCAAAGCCATTAAATCACTGTGAAAACTCAGCTTGCACATACCTGGGGGTGATCCCATGTCACCCCAATCTTAGTTTGTAAACCTTAGAACCCAATTTCCAAAATCTAGAATTCATTACAAGACCTGAATCACGCATATACACATTGTATAAGTCTGAACAAGTTGTATCAAGCCATAACCATAACCCAAGGGGTAATCACATGATATCCACATAACTCACATACTCGTAGCAATACTTTCCGATCACAATAGCTGCTCAAAAACAAATCATGTATCGGTAATAAACCTCATATCAAATAAAACCTTGATCAAAACCTTTGTGCACTGCCAATGATGAAAGAAAAAAGCATAAACTCATAACCACTTATCAGATCAACAAGTCATGGAGCTCTTTCTCGCCCGACAAGAACCGAAGCCAAATTTTATGCCCACTTCCGATATTATTCTTTCAAACATATCGTAATCAAATCTGATAGCACCCATTCTAGGTCCAATGACATTATCTCACCAAACACAGATATTCTACTAACATGCTGCACTAGTACACCCTAAAGCCACAAATCGTGCAATCAACGCACCAATAAGCAAAAATTCAAATGTATTCAAACATGAAAAATGATTCAAATGAGGGAACCGTCCCGCAAGCTCATCAAGTGCCACCAAAAACACAATGCTATGAACCCATCACACATAGTAGAGCCAAGACACACGAATCTATCACAAAGGATCATATCCCAGCATAACCCCGCTGCAATGCGTGACGCCATCCAAACACCGGTCTATATGAAATACCTCAAGCCACAATGCTCAAAATCAACAACCACACGCAATTCAACATCAAGTACACAAAGTTCATGACCATAACCATGGAGAAGTGAATAACACAATATGCCACAACCTGGAAAGACCATAAACGAGGTGCAATCAACCATTCAACACCCGAAGAGCCATCTCGCTCGAATTTCGCTATAAGGCTTAAACAGAACTGCATCATGTGTGCATATAACCAATAGATCACAACCCATAATAGCATAGAAGAGAAACACATATAACATATCAGGACACGAACAAGCTCAACTCTAACAAAATGACACACCCCTCAACACTAACAGTGTTGAGTCAAATAATCTGACCCGGTGTAGAATACACATCCTCATTGGGCCTACCAATGAGCCCCCAAATCAACTTCGGTCAACCCCAAATGGATAAATAACCTTCCAAAAATCCACAATGACCTAACCATAACACATACTACTATCTGGCTAACTTTGGCCACATCTTCACAATCTGCAACCATGAAAGAGTCTCCTTCTGACAACTCTCAGTCTCCAAATCCATAGAACACATGAATCACCATAGTCGATACCAACTCTACCACTCAAATAACTAATACATCTCTCATACACAATCATCCCACGAGAAGTACTTCTATAATTCTCCTGCGCCGTATAGAAAAATCTGAACATCAGCAGTTGATCAACTAAACGAGTACCACAAAACCAGTGAAGCATCCGAAGTCAGAACACAGTGCGCCTTCTGAAATACACACCCTTCTCAGGAAATATCAAGTAGTAATAGCATTCATCTAAACATCTGAGACCGTCTATGCTGTCTAAAATTCATGACCTTCCCTCCAAAACTGAACCACCACCTTGTTCATGCAAATCTCTATCCCACATAATGTACCGCATCTATCACGCCATCATATGAAAACATGAGAACCCCATTATCAACTCCGAGTCACAAGCAAAATACATACTCAATCAGTTAGAAACCTTCAACCTAATACCATCTAGGAGAAAATAACAATACACAACATACTCCTCACGCCGGTAGAAAATATCTATCTCAAGCCGTGGTAGGAATCATAGAAAACTCCTCGAAACCCATTAGCACAATACCAAGACATCAGATTGAATCCCTCTATCTCAACCAAGTCACACAAGTTGCCAAACCCAAGAGTATAACCAGAAAACACCCGTAAGCCTCACCACATCATAAGAACCAAAAGAACCGATCATTTCCATTACCATGTTGATCCGATCTACAACTAAGTTGTCCTATTTCTCCGAGTTCCTTCTGAATTGCTTTCAAGTTAATGCTTCTCCTTGCCAGAACATCATGATACCTACCCAAAGCTCACCACAAGAGATCCTAGCATAAAATCACGTCATCTTAAAGCCCATAAGCCACTATATTTCCTCTTGAGCACCCAAAATACCGCATCCGAGTTACCCACTCTAAAGAGACCTTATATGAATCTAAAGTTATTTCCTTAATCTTTCTGATACAGAAATATAGAATCTATAATGATACAGTAATACCGCGAGTATAGACACCATCCAATGCGAACCTTAAATTTTAGCCATATACAAATTCGATAAATTCTTAAATGCCACATATGAATCTTGAACTCTTTAGAACCTTCTCGAGAGTTATCTACCATATTCAAATCTCAAATAAACCGCCCAAAATGAGCCGAACGACTTGTGCCCCATTAGCATACCAACGCCCAAAGGATTAGTCCACACGTCTAAGGAACTGAGTGAACACGAACAACAACCTAAACTATTCCAAGACTTCCATATATCCATAAGGTGTAATACATCATGCATCCGGAAATCTCCTTGCTTAAGTCATCCTCAAAACCAACCTCTGCAAGTCATAATTGATCCACAAGTATGCCTCAGACCAAAACCAATACAACACATAACCATGTAATCAAATCATCGATAGTAGACTCCCCCACTTGGCTCAAAGCCATAGAACAAAACATCTGATAACTTACAATATCCATACTCTAATACTTTCATAATCCCGCACTGAAATTCAACTAAATCCTTTATAAGCTCATGAAACACAAACCTTAAAATGCCTTAAATCATATGCTAAGCACGTATTCACCCTTGTGTCAGTCAAGTCAACTTTCTCAATTGATCCGAACTCAATCGCAACACATATAATTCACTAGTAGAAAGAAACTCTCCACACAACATCATAAGGATCACACACCCATAGACAGCCCGCAGGAGATAACCCATCTGCTTAACCTCAAATTGGCATTTCACTATGCCCTACCATGGCCACGACCATCATGCAATCATTTAATCTTCTCGAGTCTAAACTCGTCAACAAGACATAAGAATCCACTTCATCCCATAACTGGACAACATGAAAGATCCCTCAACACAATCATAACTTGAGACTGTACAACACATCAAAACAGAAATCAAGAATCCAATAGTTTTTTGTTTACATCCCAAACACCCCTTCTCGTCACGTCAAATCCATCTGAAAACATCCCGCTTTCAACTCATATTTATAATTGTTTATCCTAAATATTAAGTAACAATTAAACTTATATTGTGGTTTTAAGGATATGTGATTTAAACCAGCACCAATTGATAAACAATGAATTAAATATATAAATTGGATGATAAAATAAATGAAACCGATACTCAAATAATTCCTCGACCTTGATTCGAGATAGTCCCGAGGTTAGTTAATAAGAATAGTGGAGGATGGAACAAACAGCGGTGAACAATAAGTAAAACAAAGAAACCAACGTATATGTATATTCTTATCAATGAATAATCCTTCTTCTCTTTACAAATGAATGGGATCCCTCTTTATATAATAGAGGAATCCTAAATAAGGTACAACTCTAATAACGGAAGTAAATCCCATGATTGGCAATAATAACCTCTTTGATTTGATCTGTTCCGGGATTTTCGTCGGGATATTCGACCAGTTACAAATATCTCGCCATTCCATTATTACGCCTTACTCGAAGTCAGTTATGTTTGATCTCGATTATTTCCGGCCTCGATCTTAATGAACACTTCGATCTCCAGGCGTGATGTTCTATCTTTGAGCTTGAACCCGATCTATTATGAGGTTACCCTCGAGGCAACTCCCCTGCCAATGAAATCGGGTATGCCCGATTTTGACCGTATACAAATAGTCCCCTCGTTTTTTGGAGTGTAACAAGAAGAAACAAATTTGAGACTTTGATTTAATACCTCGATCAATTATGACGTCAACATCATGACATAAGCAACATAAGCAATTGAAGCGTCGCGTCTGCGCAGTTCCCAAGGTCATTAATTAATGCCAATTGATGGTCGGCCACCAGTGCTTTCAAACCGTCAAAGTGGCTATTATAAATAGACCACCATCATGATCTTTTCAAACTTTACTTCCAAACTTCTTCTAATCTTCAAAAGTTCTTCTATTCTCTTCAAGTTCATCAACTTTGTTTTTTTCCGTTTGCCAATCTATTATTAAAACACAAATTCTGCCTTCTTCTTCCTTAAACCTCATATAGCAATGGAAAAAACATCAAAGACCGTTCCTCAAGAAGGAAAGGCCTCCTCATCGCGGCCGGCCGGTGACAAAACATCGATGGAGCCACGTATCGAAGAGTGCATCCCCGGGCCATGTGAACTTACTTCCATCTTTAAAGTCAAAAACCCTTTTCAGTTCCTGGCTGATGCGAGCCCATGTCTAGATACATCTATTCGATATCCGAAGGCTATCTCGAGCAGGTGAAAAAGGACTGCCACTGGGATAATAAAGAGGTGGTGATTCCTACCCCCGAGAAGGACATCACCACTCATGTGAAAGGGTTTTTAAGTGTGTATACTTACCCTTTCACACTGGGTTCTTTCGATCCTATCATAATCAACTTCTGCCTCTAATACCGGGTAACCATAAGCCAAATATACCCCTTCTTTTGGCGCATTGTCATTTTGCTCAGATTCTTCTCAAGCAAGATCAAGGGGATATCTTTCTATACAGCCCCCGTCTTTATCGGGGCGGACTGATAAGGCTTCAATGCCGGGCCACTAAGGTGCTATTCTCGATCATAGACAAGGACAAGGACCGAGGATGGATGTGCCGGTTTGTCCGAGTCAGGACCTCCAGCTTAATCCCCGTCGAGAAGATTCCATTCCCCGAAGAATGAAACATGAAGCGTAAGTAGAACTTCACCAATAATGTTTGATTACTTGTTATGTTTCCTTTACCTCTTCTCATCTATATTCTTCTTTATGGTGCAGCTTCCCTCTAGTTTCCTGGTGTAGTTCCGGACCTTGCAAGTTGGGTTCAAAAACTGGTTTCAACCTCTTCGTATGCTGAGCACTCATGGCGTGATTTGGCCAAGGGTCGATGGGAGGCCAAAAATCATGGTAAGTTCCCATGTCCGTGTTTGATACTTGCATGTGAAATACTTCTTTTTAACTTGATTTCTTCTCATACAGGTCATGGAGATAACGTCATTATGAGGCCGCCTCCCCTCGGGGAAGAGGAGGTCCCTATGCCGACTAAAGACAAGAAAAGGAGAAGGGCCTCGCCACCAGATACCTCAAAGCCCAGGAAAAGCAGGGCTCGAAAATCGAAGACTGATCTCGCCGTTCTGCCTGCCGATGTAGTCCAAATGCTATGAGATAAAGATGAGGAGGGAGAAGATGTCGATTGCCTACTGGTGGCTCGGAAGAGGGATAGCATCGATTTTTCGAGAACTACTGAGCCGGTGACGGTCGAGGAGGTTCAGCCGCAGACTGAGGTGATCTCGGAGGAAGGTCCGAGCAATGTCCCCGAGTCATCAGGCATTGAGGATGTCTACTGCCGTGATGAGCAACCGGCAGGTATGCCTGAAGGGTCTAGTTCTGAGGCCCTTCAAAGAGAAGAGAATGCCCCAAGTGACTCGCTTGGGGCAATTAACATTGATGATTTGCCGCCCGGTCCCACATTCTCTGAGGGGCAATTTCGGGATGCCAGGTCCATGGGGACCCCCATTATGGGGACGACCCCCGAAGGGGATGATATATTTTGCGGCTGCTTCGCGGGGGTTGATGATGTTTCCGACCTGTACGCATCACTCATTTTTGATGAGGCTCAGCGACTTCTGAACCAAGTGAGTTTTACTTGCAGTCGATGACATTACCATTCTTGTGTTTGTTCTTATTTATCTAAGTCTGATTTCCAATCTTTCTGCACAGGCTATGACACTCCATCGAGAAGCGTCCTCCAAATACCCGGCTGAGCTGTCCCGATGTGAGGCTGATCTCAAAAGGCTTATGGAGGAGAGGGACGCACTGAAACTCCTCTATGTGCAAAAAAAGGGGAGATCATGAGTATTCGAGCTGAGCTGACAAGATATCATCAAGATCAGACTGAGCTCATTGAACGGGTAATGTAAATTTTTGGGAGCTTGTTATGTATTAACTTGATATAGGTGACTAACACTTTGATTGTGCAGGTTCAGCAGAAGGTCAAATTGGTTGAGCAGCTTCGTGAGGAGGCCAATATGAAAGAGGCAGAGACTTTGGGGTGGAAGCAGAACATGGACCGTCTCGCCTCGGAGAAAGATGTGGTCCAGGCCCAACTGTCTTCGGTTGAGCGTCAACTCCAAAGTATGAAGGAGGAGAACTTGGCCCGAGCCTAAAAGGTTGAAAAGCTCGAGACTTGGTTGGCCACGGAGCTTGCAAGGGCCACATCCGAGGCAGAGGCGCTCGTGGCCTCATACCGAGCCGACGCTGAAGCCGCTAACACTCGGGTAAAGGAAATTTCTGACACTGTTGAGGTTAGATTTTCCCGTATTGTCGAGCATGCTAAGCATCAGTCATATAGAGAGACTCTTGAGGAGGTACATGCTCGTGGCTTCGACATCACGGTCGATATCAAGAGTGTGATGGTTTTGGAGGATGAGGCCGGAGCTTTGCTTTTCGATGATGAAGACTTTGCGAGTGGATCCAAGAACGAAGGAGATGAAATTGAAGTTCCCGAAGATACGGCTCCCGAGGCGGACTAGGCACTTAGGAAATAATTTGTGTAAGACCCTGTGTGGTCTTTGTAAATACTTTGCATATATGAAAGATTCCTTTTCTTTCCGTTTCGTTTCCGATTTCTGATTTATGATAAATTCGGTTTTGCCTTTGCCTTGTGAAAAATTTGTTGCAATCGGGTTATTGTAGTCTCTATAATCTAGTGAGCAATAGATCGTACTCAGAGTAGAACAAACCCTTAGGTATTTTAGTCAAGCGAGGGCGAGTCCCCGAGCTCAACAATATGTTCGGGATTTTGATTTTGGATGGCTTGATCGAAGCCGTAATCGTACTATTTTTATAGCCGAGTTCGAGTAAGTTTCGAACTCACAGTAACAGACCCCTTAAGGTTTTATATCAAATAAATATGAATCTTCGAGCTATATTCAAGTTAGTTTTATTTGAGCTCAGAATGGTGGAACCCTTAGGTCCGAATTGAGTGAGAACAAAATCTCGAACTCTAAGTGTATTGGCCCTTAGGCTCTTTAGATTGGGCCGATATGGCATCTAAAAGATGGATATTTTTTATGTTTTTCAGCTTAGAAGACTTAGTAAAAATTTCTTTATGCCTTAACACGTATTCTTTACCCATTGGGTTTTTTGAGAGTTTGATGTCGATTGAAACCCCTTCGCTTTTTGTGCCTTAGCACGTTTGTGTTAAGAAAATTTGATACCTCTTAAGGTTTTTCTATGGCTGATTTCATCGAACCCCTTTTTATTACTTGCCGAGGGTAGCCTTTTTTAACCGGTTTTTCAAAGAATTCGAAGGTCTATTTTTATTGCGGGATTCGGACATCTTCGAGCCGCCTTAATTTGGCCTTAGCCTTTGGGTATGCTTCTTTGGCTTATTTCCCAATAATACTTCGAACTTGTTTGAAGTGTTAGTCCACGAGAGTGATGTTCTTGGCCTATAGATCGAGGGGTGCCTCTTTGAGGTCTTATGAATTTGGGTTTAGATTACTCGAATATGTCGATCGTCGACGGCAATCCTCGATTGTACGAGGTATATTTTCACTTGGCCCTTGAGCCATTTCTCACAAAACCATACGTATGGAGCTTGTATAGTAGAAACTTTTCTTTGAGACACAAGATATTTGATATAGAAAGAATGCTTCTTTATATAATTTATACATGCATACATGTTTTGCCATCGGGGCTCGACTAATCTATATGGACACGGTTCATTCGACTGTTTTGCTCATTACAAAGTTTCTCTATCGAGACCCTTTGACACGAAGTATCCGAGGGTGATGCCCCCCAGTATTCGAGGTTGATTGTAAAGAAGCCTTGGATACTATTGAATTGTCCTCAGGTAGCACATAATTGTTGCCTCGTTAAAAACCTCGCCAGAAAAACCCACTTGGGACAAAAATCGATCTAAGGGAAAAAGAGTGCAACGCGTGCTTTAAAACCTGAGGTCTTGATGTCTTCAATCGAACACCTGCAGTGACTTAGTGTAGAATATATAAATAAAAAAGGGGATAAAGTCATACCTTAGCAATAATACCATTTGAGAAGCAATATGTTCCAATTATTTGGCAGTTGTTTGCCGTCCATCGTGCCGAGCTTATAAGATCCCTTTCCGATGATGTCGAGGACTTGGTAGGGTCCCTCCTAATTTGGGCAGAGCTTCCCTTCATTAGGATCTCGAGTTTTGATGGTGACTTTCCTCAGGACTAAGTCCCAGACTCTGAAGTGGTGAAGGTTGGTTCTCCTATTGTAGTATCTTTCGATTCGTTGCTAGTATTCATAGCCTCGTGATTTGCCTCTTTTGTTGTATGTCGAAACCTGGCACTGGGTTTCCTGACTTCGACTAGAATCAAGGCTTCAGAGCCATATACTAAGGAGAATGGGGTTTCCCCCATAATGGACTTTGATGTTGTTCGATATGCCCAAAGGACTTCGGGTAGAATTTCTCTCTATTTCCCCTTAGCGTCGTTCAACCTTTTCTTTAGATTTTTGAATGATAGTCTTGTTCGTCTATTCAGCCTATCCGCTCCTACTAGGGTGATACGGTATTGACAATATCCTTTTTATTTTGTGGTCTTCGAGGAATTTTGTCACTTTGCTGCCGATAAATTATTTTCTATTGTCACACACTATTTCGGCGGGTATCCCAAATCGACATACGATGTGATCCCAGATGAAGTCTATAACCTCTTTCTCTCTTACTTTCTCGAACGCTTGCACTTCAACCTATTTAGGTAAATAGTCAGTCATAAATAAAATGAATTTAGCTGTACCTGGGGCTGATGGCAGAGGGCCGACGATATCCATCACCCATTTCATGAATGGCCATGGGGATAAGACTGAATGAAGTTGTTCTCCGGGCTGATGGATCATCGATGCAAACCTTTGATATTTATCACATTTTCAAACAAACTCCTTAGTGTCTTTTTCCATGCTATCCCAGTAGTATCCTGCTCTAATAATTTTGTGAATCAGTGATTCGGCGCCGGAGTGGTTCCCCAAGTGCCTTCGTGGACCTCTCGTAAAACTTAATCAGTGTCTCCTGGTCCTAAGCATAGTGCCAATGGTCCATCGAATGTCCTTCTGTATAATGTTCCATCTTCAGCCAATGTGAATCGAGCAGCTTTGGTCCGTAGGGCCCTCGACTCTTTAGGATCCGATAGGAGCTTTCCATCTTCAAGTATTCAATATATTTATTCCTCCAATCCTAGGTTGAGCTTGTAGAGTTTATCTCGACATGACCTTCCTTGATCACGGATCTCGAGAGTTGAACGACAGTCCCCCGAGCTGATCTCATCTTCCTCGACCGATGACCCCAAATTGGCAAGTGCATAGGCCTCACTATTTTGTTCTTGAGGTACATGCTGCAAAGTCCATTTCTTGAAACGGTGCAAAGTTACCTGCAGTTTGTCCAAATACCTTTGCATTCTATCCTCTCGAACTTTGAAGGTTTTGTTTACTTGGTTCAGCACCAGTAAAGAGTCACACTTGGCTTCAATGAATTCTGCTCCTAAGCTTTTAGCTAGTTCAAGACCTGCAATCATGGCCTCGTACTCGGTCTCATTGTTAGTCAACCTAGAAGTTTTGATAGATTGCCTAATAGTGCTACCCGTGGGTGGCTTCAAAACGATGCCTAGCCCGGACCCCTTCACATTCGAAGAACCGTCTGTAAAGAGGGTCCATACCCCCGATGATGTACCCGATTTTAACAAGAGTTCCTTTTCAACTTCGGCTACAAGGGTTGGCATGAAATCGGCCATGAAGTTCGCTAAAATTTGAGACTTGATGGCCGTCCGGGGTTGATATTCGATATCTTACCCACTGAGTTCGATAGTCCATTTGGCCAATAGGCTCTATAGTTTGGGCTTGTGCAAAATATTACGAAGTGGGTAAGTGGTTAATACGCATATGGGGTGACATTGAAAGTATAGTCTTAACTTTCTAGAGGCTCTTATTAGTGCAAGTGTCAATTTCTCCAAGTGTGGATATCTAGTTTATGCTTCTCCTAAGGTTCGATTTACATAATAAATGGGAAATTGCGTACCTTGCTCTTCTCGAAATAGGACAACACTTACCGCGATTTCCAATACTGCCAAGTACAAGTAAAATTTCTCATTTGCCTTTGGAGTGTGAAGCAGTGGTGGGCTCGATAGGTATCGCTTCAATTCCTCTAATTCTTGTTGGCATTCCGGGGTCTAGGCAAAATCGTTCTTCTATTTGAGTAGAGAGAAAAATTTGTGGCTTCGATCCGATGACCTCGAAAAGAATCGGCCTAAGGCAGCTATCCGTCCAGTTAACCTCTGCACGGCTTTTACAATGTCCATGACGGTGATGTCTTCGATGGCCTTGATTTTATCAGGGTTGATCTCGATCCCCCAATTCGATATCATGAAGCCAATGAACTTGCCCGAACCGACCCCGAAAGCACATTTCTCGGGGTTGAGCTTCATGTTTTATTTCCTTAAAATCTCGAACGTTTCCTGTAAATGAGCCAAATGGTCCTCTGTGCGCAGGGACTTAACTAGCATGTCATCAATATAAACTTCTATTGATTTACCTATTTTTTCTTCGAACATTTTATTTACTAGGCGTTGGTAACTAGCTCCTGCAATTTTTACCCCGAAGGGCATTACATTATAACAGTATGTTCCGTACTTGGTGATAAATGAAGTCTTTTGTCGGTCCTCCGAGTTCATTTAGATTTGATTGTACACGGAATAGGCATCCAGAAAAGTAAGAATCTCGTGGCCGGCCATGAAATCGATCATGCAATCGATGTTAGGCAGTGGAAAAGAATCTTTGGGGCACACCTTGTTTAAATCCTTATAATCTACACACATTCTAAGTTTGTTCCCTTTTTTAGGGACTACAACTACATTATCTAGCCATTCGGGATATTTCACCTCCCGAATGGACCCTATTTTGAGAAGTTTAGTTACCTCGTCCTTTATGAATGCATGATTTACCTCACACTAGGGTCTTCTCTTTTGCTTCACCGATTTGAACCTAGGGTCTAGGCTTAGGCGATGTGTCGTTATTTCCGGTGGGATCCCTGTCATGTCTAAATGGGACCAAGCAAAACAATTTATGTTATCAATAAGAAATTGAATAAGTGTTTTCCTCAGTTCGGGGGTTAATCCCGTTCCCAGGTATACCTTTCGCTCGGGCAGGTACTCGATCAATATAACCTATTCCAGCTCTTCGACCGTTGATTTGGTGGCGTTAGAATCTTCGGGAATAATAAATGTCTGAGGGGTAAAAAAACCCTCCTCCTCTTCTTCTTCTATCTCTTGTTTCCCTGATTCGGTCGAGGCTGGTAGTTGTGATTGCTATTTGACTTCCTATTTACCTTTGATTCTCGACCTTTTCGAAGTTGATAGTGTCGATATCGGTGTTACCTCATCAACCAAAAATATTTCCTTTGCAGCATGGTGCTCCCTGTATACTATTTTTACACCGTCCAACATTCGGAATTTTATCATTTGGTGGAGAATCGAAGGGACTGCCCTCATATTGTGGATCCAAGGCCTTCTTAGCACGGCATTGTACCTCATGTCGCTCTCGATTACGTGGAACTTGGTATCTTGAATGGTTTCAGCCACGTTCACCGGTAGAATAATCTCCCCTTTACTTGTTTCACTGGCCATATTAAAGCCGTTTAAGACCCGAGCTGTGGGTACAATTTGATTTTGTAGGCCGAGCTGCTCCACAACCCTCGATCGGATGATATTTGCCGAGCTACCTGGATCCACTAAAACACGCTTGACTTGAACTTTATTTAGTAAGATAGAAATTACCAGAGCGTCGTTGTGGGCTTGAGAAATGCCTTATGTTTCTTCGTTGTTGAATGATAAAGTGCCTTCGGGCACATAATCTTGGGTTCATTTTTCCCTAGTGATCGATACCTTAGTGCGTTTGAACATGGGTCCATGTGGAATATCAACCCCACCGATGATCATATGAATGACATGTTGGGGTTCCTCCTGTTCATTTTTCCTATTGGCATCCCTTTCTCTAAAATGATTCTTGGCTCGATCGCTGAGGAACTCTTGAAGGTGGCCCTCATTGAATAGACGGGCTACCTCCTCCCTTAATTGCATGCAATCCTCGGTCTTGTGACCATGCGTGCCATGATACTTGCATATCAAATTTGGGTTTCTTTGGGAAGGATCGGTTTGTATGGGTCTGGGCCACCTAGTATCTCTGATCCTTCCGATTGCCGATACAATGCCTGATGCATCGATGCTAAAGTTATATTCCGATAACCGAGGTGCCTCTGTGGGATCGACATACTTGTTAAAACCACTTTTGCTCATAAGTCCCTGAGAATTCTGTCTTTGATCACTTCTTCGATCATTCCGGGAGGAATTGCTTCCTGAACCATTGTTCTTTCGATCTGCGGTATATGGTTGATATTGGTCTCTGTTCGACCTTGGCTCCTTGTCGACGTCCCTCTAGTTTTTAACTTCCGACCTGTTTGTATGTACTGAACCGGAAGGAGCTCCTAATTGGTCGTCCTCGACCCTGATATTCGATTGATATCGATTATGCATATATGCCCAAGTTACAGCTGGATACTCAATCAAATTTTGTTTCAACTAACGTGATGCTATCGAACTCTGCTCGTTCAACCCTTGGGTGAAAGCTTAAACGGCCCAATCATCTGTGACTAGTGGCAACTCCATGCGTTCCATTTGAAATCGGGACACGAACTCCCTCAGCATTTCATTATCCCTTTGTCTTACCTTGAAAAGGTCTGTTTTCCTTGTTGCGACCTTTATGGCCCTGGCGTGTGCCTTTACGAAAGAATCTGCTAACATGGCAAATGAGTCGATGGAATTTGGTGGCAAGTTGTGATACCAAATCATTGCTCCCTTCGAAAGGGTCTCTCTGTATTTTTTCAACAGCACAGATTCGATTTCATCATCTTCTAAATCGTTACCCTTGATGGCGCATGTATATGAAGTAACATGCTCGTTGGGATTGGTGGTCCAATTATATTTGGGTATGTCTTCCATACGAAACTTCTTTGGAATAGGCTTCGGAGCCGCACTTGGAGGAAATGGCTTTTGTACAAACTTCGAATCCATCCCTTTCAAGATTGGTGGTACCCCCGGTATCTGATCAACTCGAGAGTTGTATGTCTCAACTTTTTTATCATTGGCTTTGATTCTCTTATCCCGCGATTCAATTTTTTTGGTGTGCTCCTTGAGAATTTTTATTACCACAGGATTAGTCCCCGATTCGTTACCATTTGACCTTTCCGGTACTGGATCGGTACGGCGAGTATTTTTTGGCTCGACCCTATTCGAAGCTCTATGTTGATTTTGTAACTGAGCAATAGCGGCTTGCTGAGCCTGAAGCATCTCGAATATCACTTGGAGACTGACTCCTTCGTCTCCTCTGCCCTCTATTCCTTGGATACTAGATAGGCCTTATCTGCGTACACTCACATCGAGATTTATGCCTAGGTCCGCGTTTTGAGCAACGTGCAAACTGACATTGACTGGGTTGGCAACCGGTGCTCCACTGAGATTATCATGTGCCACCTCGACTCCTGGAGGAATCACATTTTAGTTTTCATCGTGGAATTCGATGCCATTGTCACCGTGTGTGGATGTGTTTTTGTGAGTTTGACATATTTTAACCTGAAAGCAAAGATACTTGACAAGAACCAGCGTACAATAGTGTGTTTTACGAGAATCAGAACTGAATAATCACTATTATCCTTAGCCCCACGGTGGGCGCCAAACCGTTTACCCTAAAAATTGAGTAATAATTAAACTTATATTGTGGTTTTAAGGATATGTGATTTAAACCAGCACCAATTTATAAACAACGAATTAAATAGATAAATTGGACAATAAAATAAATCAAACCGGTCAGCAAACAATGCCTCGACCTCGATTCGAGATAGTCCCGAGGATAGTTAATAAGAACAGTGAAGGATGGAACAAACAGCGATGAACAGTAAGTAAAACAAAGAAAGCAGCGTATATGTATATTCTTATCAGTGAATAATCCTTCTTCTCTTTACAAGTGAATGGGATCCCACTTTATATAATATAGGAATCTTAAATAAGGTACAACTCTAATAACGGAAGTAGATCCCATGATTGGCACTAATAACCGCTTTGATTTGATTTGTTCCGGGATTTTTGTCGGGATCTTCGATCAGTTACTGATATCTCTCCATTCCGTTATTACGCTGTCACGCCCTGAGCCTAGGGCGAGACCGGTACCCGGTGCCTCATCTATCTTTGCATACCAACTTGCGACTCAAGAATTCTAGACATATAATGTCATACTTTGGCCAGGGGCCACATTGCAAGACAATTTGCGAAGCAAAATATAAAACTGAATAGAGACTAACTCTGACTAAATGTCAACATGAAGCTGGGCTGGCAAGGCCGTCATAGCTTCTATAACTGACAAGCCAACAAAATATATGTACAGGGCCTACAAGCCCAACATACTGCACTAACTGACAGGATATGTCAACAAGCCTCTACTGATGGATGTACTGTGATCAGAATAGGGGCCCGACCTACCCATAACCTATCTACATACATACACAAGATGTACACAAAACGTCTAGACCCGGCAAATCCGAAGGACGGGGAGCTTACCGATAAAGCTAAACTCGGGCAACACCTACTGAGGAGGTCTACCCGTCTGTCTGTCTGAACCTGCACGCATGAAATGCAGCGCCCCCAGGAAGGGACGATAGTAAGAAATAATGTACCGAGTATGTAAGGTAATATACTGAAAGCTGAAACTGAACTGATAATATAATAACTGAAAGCAACTGGGGATCAAAGATAATCTGAAGATATGCTCACCTGTTGATACTGACTCTATTATAGTAAGTAAAATAGGTGTCCGGCCTTATAAGGCTCGGTGTATATATATATATAACTGCTCTGTCATAGTAGGCTCATTTATAGGTGCTCGGCCATACTAGGCTCTGTATCTCGGCCAACTGGGATCGCTCATAAGCGCTCGGCCACAGTAGGCTCAGTATATAACTTACCATCTGATCAGAGGTTGCCCAATAGGTGCCTGCCCATTGATTATAGCTCGATGGTAATGAAACACTATAATACTGTATATATAGATTTTCTGCTCTCATGACTGGAAAAAATGAAATACTCAATTGGATATGAAGTCCTGATAAGGAGAATATTGTAACTTACAAGACTAGGAAAATATACGTAAATTTCAGGATATGAGTTTTTCTTTATGCCTCGTTATCAAACTCGTGTAATTACGTAATCATGCAAAAATGAAGGAAGTGCTTAGCCTTAACATACCTGGAGTAGGGAAAAATTCCGTATGATATTCTTGGAAAAGGTTGCACCGTACTCATTTAGAACTGCAAAAGTTTACGTTGCTAAGGTTCTAATAATTCTTGTTGGAATCGATTTGATCGAAAGAATTTTGTTTGTAGGAAATCTCTAACGTTCTGGTTGGAGGAACTTTGTAGGAATTTTGTAAGAACTTTCATTGCTAAGGTACCAAACCTCCCATCTGATTGTAATATTGAAAATGTTATAAATGAATTAGTGATCCCATCTGATTGTAGTATTGAAATTGTTAGAAATGAAGTAATGATCCCATCTGATTGTAGTATTGAAATTGTTAGAAATGAAGTAGTGTGTAACTAACACATTGGTTGCCACCTAATGAAAATTGACTAAGAGTCACTTCTCCAAGAGGTGGATTGCTGCCACGTGGGGTTGGGGGTGGGGGTGGGGGTGGGAAATTTAATCTTTATCCACTTATTAGGTAGTTAGGTAATGTCTCGATACCCGGTAATTAACCAATTACCCGCATAATTAAGAATTGTCTCAAATTACTTAAAATTCTACTTATTTTTGATACACTTTATACATCATACTAATCACGGTCATATGGTACCTTGTATGGTACTAGTCCATAAATATCGGGTATTATAGCTCGGACCGTATTTTATACCAAATCGACAACCTTCAACGAAACTCATTTTCTTAATACGTGTACCCTTTATCCTTCATGTAATTTACTTATCGCTCGTTATATATAACATAAATATGCTAACCACAAGATAATCTCATCCCTGAGTCTATGTCAATTAACTGAAGACGAAACTTTAACGTACGAGAAATGCGAGATGTAACATCCTTCCCCCCTTAGAAACATTCGTCCTCGAATGTTTACTCTTAGATACCTTGGAAATATTTTGCAGAGTCTCCTCCGTATACTAGACTAAAAACCACCCTTGTACGCAGCCAGATAACAGACTATATATGCCACACTTGGCCTCACACAACTGTCTATTATAATTTCGGAAAGTCAAAAATAAGAGCTTACCTGATGACTGGCCTGAATAGAGCGGTGTTGAGGTATCCCATCTCGAGTCATATCTCGAGTTGAAATAGGTGGGGGTATTTAGACTTCATTTCTTCCTACACTTCCCACGTCATCTCTTCCACATTCTTGTTTCTCCATAAAACCTTCACGGAGGCTACCTCCTTATTCTGAAGCTTGCAGACTTGTCGGTCTAGGATGGCAACCGGAATTTCCTCATATGACAAGTTCTCCATAATTTGTACATTATCTGTGGGAACCACTTGGGTAGGATCGCCAATGCACTTCTGTAGCATGGATACGTGAAAAACCTGATGGGCAGACTCCAATTCTGTGGGCAATTCTAACTCATAAGCTACTTGTCCACTCTCCGAATGATCCTACAAGGCCCAATATATCGTGGGCTAAGTTTTACTTTCTTGCCAAACCCCATCACACCCTTCATAGGTGACACCTTTAAGAATACCCAGTCATTAACCCCGAACTCTAAATCTCATCGCCGCACGTCAGAATATTACTTCTAATGACTCTGAGCTGTCAACAGTCGCTTTCGTATGAGCTTTACTTTTTCTATGGCCTGCTGAACCAGGTCTGGCCCATGTAATCCAGATTCTCCAATATCAAACCACCTTATATGAGATCTGCACTTATGCCCATACAAAGCCTCGTACGGAGCCATCTGGATACTGGAGTGGTAACTGTTATTATATGCAAACTCGATAAGAGGCAGATGTTCATCCCAACTTCTTTTAAAATCTAATACACATGCTCGTAATATATCCTCAAGTGTCTGAATTGTGCGCTCGGCTTATCCATCAGCCTGTGGATGAAAAGCTGTGCTGAGATTCACCCAAGTCCCTAGACCTTTCTGAAATGACCTTCAAAAATGTGCTATAAACTAGGCCCCGCGATCAGATATAATAGATATTGGCACTCCGTGTAGTCGCACTATCTCTTTAATATATAACTTTGCATAATCTTCTGCTGTATATGTAGATCTGACCGGTAGGAAATGAGTTGATTTCGTGAGCATATCAACTATCACCCATATAGAATTGAACTTATGATGAGAACGAGGTAAACCCGTGATAAAGTCCATGTTTATCGCCTCCCATTTCCATGTCGGGATCTCTATAGTCTGCATTAGCCCTCCGGGCTTCTGGTGCTCTATCTTCACTTTCTAGCAACTAGGGCACTGAGCGACATACTCAGCAATGTTCTTCTTCATATCATTCCACCAATACATATCCTTAATGTCATGATAAATCTTCGTCGACCCAGGGTGAATGGAGTACCAAGAATAATGTGCCTCTGACATAATCCTGTCTTGTAGCCCTGCTATATCTGGAACACACAAATGACCCCTGTATCTGAGAACCCCATATCCCTTGAGTTCTAACAACGGCTTCTTCTGCTGCGAAACTCGCTCTCTCAACTCAACCAACTCTGGGTCCTCGTACTGCCTCTCCTTTACTTCAGCTATGAGAGATGATTTTGCAGTATTTTGGAGTACAACTCTACCATTGCCAGAGTCTACTAACCGAACCCCCAAACAAGACAATTGATGAATCTCTCTAGTTAATTGTATTTTTTCGGCCTCTACATGTGCTAAGCTACCCATAGATCGGTGACTTAAGGCATCTGCTATAACATTAGCTTTCCCTAGATGGTAGAGAATGTTAACATCGTAATCTTTCAATAACTCAAGCCATCGCCTATGTCGCAAATTCAACTCTTTTTGCTTGAAGATGTATTGCAGGCTTTTATGATCTGTGAATACATCAACATGAACACCATATAAATAATGCCGCCATATCTTAAGTGCATGGACAACCGCAGCTAATTCGAGGTCGTGGGTCAAATAATTCCGCTCATGCTTCCTTAACTTCCTTGAAGCATACGCAATTACTTTCCCATGTTGCATCAGGACACATCCTAACCCGACAACTGAGGCATCACAATACATGGCATAACCTTCTGGATCCTCTGGAAGTGCTAGAACTGGCACTGAAGTCAACCTGTTTTTAAGCTCCTGGAAACTCCGTTCACAAGCCTCCATCCACTGAAACTTAGTTGTTTTCTACGTCAACTTCGTTAATGGTGCTGAAAGAGAAGAAAAATCCCCTACGAATCTGGTAGTATCCTGCTAAGCCTAGAAAGCTACGAATCTCTATCGGAGTGGTAGGTCTACGCCAGGATTTATCAGCCTCAATCTTCTGAGTGTCTACCTTTATACCTCCATCAGATACAATGTACCCCAAGAATGCTACAGACTTCAACCAGAACTCACACTTAGAAAACTTAGCATACAATTTATTATCACCGAGGGTTTGGAGTACCGCTCGCAAGTGGTCCACATGCTCATCCTCTGAACGTGAATAAACCAGAATATCATCAATAAAGACTATCACGAACAGATCTAAATATGGCCGGAATAGGCTATTCATCATGTCCATAAATATGGTAGGTGCATTCGCCAACCCGAAGGACATGAAAAGGAACTCGAAGTGGCCATATCGGGTCCTGAAAGCTGTCTTGGGAATATCTTTCTCCCGAACTCTGACCTGGTGGTACCCCGAACTCAAATCTATCTTTGAAAAGCATCTAGCTCCCTGCAACTGATCAAACAAGTTGTCTATCCTTGGAAGTGGATACTTATTTTTAATAGTTACCTTGTTCAGTTGCCTATAATCGATACACAACCTCAGCGAGCCGTCTTTCTTCTGTACCAATAGTACCGGTGCACCCCAAGGTGAGGCACTGGGTCTGATGAAACCTTTCTCCAGCAAATCTTTTAACTGCTCCTTCAACTCCTTCAATTCGGCAGGTGCCATTCTGTACGGAGGGATGGATATTGGTTGAGTTCCCTGAAGCAAATCGATGCCAAAATCAATCTCTCGCTCTGGAGGAATACCTGGAAGTTCATCTGGGAATACATCCGCGTACTCTTTTACTACTGGAATAGACTGAAGTGTAGGTATCTCTGCATCCACATCTCTAACTCGCACAATATGATAAATGCACCCTTTTGCGATCATTTTCCTCGCCTTCAAATAGGAAATAAACCTACCTCTGGGTGTCGCTGTATTACCTACCCATTCAAGGACGGGCTCACTCGGAAAATGAAATCTAGCTATCTTTGCTTGACAATCAACTGTGGCATAGCAAGCTGCCAACCAGTCCATACAATGATAGCTTCAAAATCCAAAATCTCTAGCTTAACTAGGTCGGCTGAGGTCTGACGACCACATACCGACACCATACAACCTCGGTAAACCCGTCTAGCGATAATCGATTCTCCGACCGATGCATATACCGCAAAAGGATCACTTAGTATTTCAGGCACTATACCAAACTTCCCCGCGACAAATGGGGTAATACATGATAAAGTAGATCTTGGGTCTATCAAGGCATAAGCATCGTGAGAGCAAATGGTCAACATACCTGTCACACCGTCTGGTAAGGATTCCTGGTCCTGTCGACCCGCTAATGCATAGCTACGATTCTAGTTACCCCCTGAACTGAAACCTCTACCCCTGTCTCGACCTCTACCAGCCGAATACTGAGACTCACGCCCTGAAGGATGCACGTACATAGATAATCCTGTTGCTAAATTCGTTGGTTGTGCCATACCCCCATAATCTCTATTTGGTCAATCTCGCATCATATGCCCTGGACGTCCACATGTATAACAAGCATCAGAACCGACTCGGCATTGGCCCAAGTGTCCTCTACCGCAGATGGCACACCGCAGCGAAATGGCCATGTCTGCCCCGAACCTCGATGTCGCTAAAAACATGACGCCTGGGAGCTTTCACCTAGTCCTGACTGAGTATAGCGGTCATACCTGTAACCCTATAGCTGAGGTGGCAGAGGTTTAGGTGGCTGTTCGAAATACTGGGGCACGTTACTACCCTGAGACCTAGCAAATCTCATCCTCTTACGCTGCCCTGAGTCAGTCCTCTCCGTACCCTGCTGCCGACGCCTACCCCTTTCTATATTCTGGGCAAATTCCTGAATCCGGGAGATATCCATACTATCCTGCAATGCAGTGGTGGCACATGCCTCGGTCAACTCTGGGCCAACCCTACTATAAACCTGTGGATACTGTCTCGCATAGTAGCAACTATGGATGGTGCATATCTGGCCAATGAGTCAAAACGAAGACTATACTCTCAAACACTCATATTTCCCTGCTTGAGGGCTAGAAACTGATCGACTTGGGCCTGTAGGATCTCTCGAGGTAAGTACTAGTCAGGGAAGGCATCTGAAAAATTCTCCCAAATAGCAAGAGGTGCATCACGTCCCCTGGACCTTTCCCATCCCTCGTACCAAAGGATGGCTATATCTCGGAGTCGAAAAGCTGCTAGCTCAACTGCCTCTTTCTCTGTGGCATGCATAACCCGAAATATCCTGTGAAGCCGATCTATGAAATCCTGTGGCTCCTCCCTCTGATCTATCCCCGTGAATACTGGGGGACCCAAATCAATAAACTCTCGGACCCTTGAATTCCCAGATCCCTTAGAAGGTCCTGCACTAACGGATGCCCTGGCCTATTGTTGGGTAGCTACCAACTGTGCCAACAAATGTACCGCACTCCTCAAGTCCTGATCTGATGGAAGCGGAGGGGGAACTGGATGTGCGGTCTCTCTAGGAATCTTCTCGTGTGTTAGAGGAGCCGGTAATGGCTGGGTAGGGGTCTCTCCTTGGGCCTCCGATTGGGCCCCATCTACTTGGAGTACCCTGCTAGTCCCCTCACCTACTGTTGTTTCTCTTCTCTGGTCTTCTTAGTTACCGTCATCTGTGCATGCAAATGCCAACACGTAAGTTTAACTCAAATTTCCTATAACTTAGTTCTACAACACGATTTAGATTTGAAAGAAGGGTAACCAACTCCTAAATGCCCTTTAGTCCCCTGCTTATATAATGTGGTGCACCACACATTTATAAACAAGACCCTACTAGACACGGCTTATAGACTCCCTAGGACAGAACTGCTCTGATACCACTTTTGTCACGTCCCGAGCCTGGGGGCAAGACCGGCACCCGGTGCCTCATCTATCCTTGCGTACCAACTTGCGACTCAGGAATTCTGGACATATAATGTCATACTTTGGCCAGGGGCCACATTGCAAGACAATTTGCGAAGCAAAATATAAAATTGTATAGAGACTAACGCTGACTAAATGTCAACATAAAGCTGGGCCGTCAAGGCCGTCATAACTACTAAAACTGACAAGCCAACAAAATATACGTACATGGCCTACAAGCCCAACATACTGCACTAACTGACATGATATGTCTACAAGCCTCTACTGATGGATGTACTGTGATCGAAACGGGGCCCCAACCTACCCATAACCTATCTACATACATACACAAGATGTACACAAAACTTCTAGACCCGGCAACTCTAAATGACGGGGAGCTTATTGATAAAGCTAAACTCGGGCAACATCTACTGAGGAGGTCTACCCGTCTGTCTGTCTGAACCTGCATGCATGAAATGCAGTGCCTCCAGGGAGGGACGTCAGTACGAAATAGTGTACTGAGTATGTAAGGTGATATACTAAAAGCTGAAACTGAACTGATAATATATTAACTGAAATCAACTGGGGGTCAAAGATAATCTAAAGATATGCTCACTTGCTGATACTGACTCTATTATAGTAAGTAAAATAGTTTCCCAGCCTTATAAGGCTCGATATGTATATATAACTGCTCTGTCGTAGTAGTCTCTCTCATAGGCGCTCGGCCATACTAGGCTCTGTATCTCGGCCAACTGGGCTCGCTCATAGGCACTCGGCCACAGTAGGCTCGGTATATAACTTACCATCTGATCAGCGGTTGCCCAATAGGTGCCTGCCCATCGAGTATAGCTTGAAGGTAATGAAAATATTGTAATACTATATATATAGATTCTCTGCTCTCATGACTAGAAAAAAAAAAAGAAATTCTTAATTGGATATGAAGTCCCGATAAGGAGAATAGTATAACTTACAAGACTAGGAAAATATACGTAAATTTCGGGATATGAATTTTTCTTTATGCCTCGTTATCAAACTCGTGTAATTACGTGATCATGCCAAAATGAAGGAAGGGCTTAGCCTTAACATACTTGGAGTAGGGAAAAATTCCGTATGATATTCTTGAAAAAGGTTGCAACGTACTCCTTTAGAACAGCAAAAGTTTACGTTGCTAAGGTTCTCATAATTCTTGTTGGAATCGATTTGATTGCAAGAATTTTGTTTGTAGGAAATCTCTAACGTTCTGGTTGTAGGAACTTTGTAGGAATTTTGTAAGAACTTCCGTTGCTAAGGTACCAAACCTCCCATCTGATTGTAGTATTGAAAATGTTAGAAATGAAGTACTGATCCCATCTGATGGTAGTATTGAAATTGTTAGAAATGAAGTAGTGATCCCATCTGATTGTAGTATTGAAATTGTTAGAAATGAAATAGTGTGTAACTAACACATTAGTTGCCACCTAATGAAAATTGACTGAGAGTCAATTGACTAAGAGTCACTTCTCCAAGAGGTGGCTTGCTTCCACGTGGGGGTGGTAAATTTAATCTTTATCCACTTATTAGGTAGTTAGGTAATGTCCCGATACCCGGTAATTAACCAATTACCCGCATAATTAAGAATTATCTCAAATTACTTAAAATTTTACTTATTTTTGATACACTTTATACATCATACTAATCACGGTCATCTGGTATCTTGTATGGTACTAGTCCATAAATATCGAGTATTATAGCTCGGACCGTATTTTATTCCAAATCGACAACCTTCAACGAAACTCATTTTCTTAATTCGTGTACCCTTTATCCTTCATGGCACTTACTTATCGCTCGTTATAAATAGCATAAATATGCTAACCTCAAGATAATCTCATCCCCGAGTCTATGTCAATTAACTGAAGACGAAACTTTAACGTACGAGAAACGCGAGATGTAACATATGCCTTACTCGAAGTCAGTCACGTTTGATCTCGATCGTTGCCAGCCTCGATCTTATTGAACACTTTGATCTCCGAGTGTGATGTTCTATCTTCGAGCTCGAGCCCGATCTATTATGAGGTTACCCTCGAGGAATCTGCCCTGCTAACGAATTCGGGTATATGCCCGATTTTGACCGTATACAAATAATCATATAGCTATCCAACCACTCACCAGGCCATAAATTCCACTCCTAGGGATACAACCGGACATATAAGTCCAAAAGAACATGCTTACACAACTGGAACCACCGAGCCCAAGTCAAAACCCGCCTCAAGTCCTCTATACTGGCCCATCACCAAAACATAGAAAATACATCCTGCATCTCATCCATAGAACCAAGCCGTCGATGCTTAACCGATACCGAGCGCTCACATAACATTCGAGTGAGTGGAAGGAATTCAAAGAGATACGCTTTAAGCTGAATCGATGTCGCACGATAAGGAAAGAAAGATGGAAAATTTATCCTAGATGCCTCGTAGCCTCTCGAAGATAGGTATGGAAATCATCATACTGATCCGCAAGACTCTACTAGACATTTGCTCATGACTCGTAGAACTTATGAACCTAGAGTTCTGATACCAACTTGTCACGACCCAAAATCCAGCTACTCATGATGGCACCTAACCTAACCCACTAGGTAAGCCAAATTATAGACAACACAACTCAAATAAGATAACAGGAATCAATAAATAAAATAACTGAGCTTTCTGTACAAAATTCCATGGATTGGTAGTACAAGTCATGAGCTTCTAAGACTTAGAACTTACAAATCTGGTACGAAATAAATACATCATTTGTTCAAAATATACATAAACAGATTTATAAATCTAAAGCTACCAAGAACAAGAGGCAGTTTTAACCAGAATGCCATCTCCCGCCATACACAGCAACATCAGCTCCAAAATTTGTACGCAAGGTGCAGAAGTGTAGTATGAGTATAACCGATTCCATGTACTCAATAAGTAACAAACCTAACATTAGGTTAAAAGCAGTGACGAGCTCGAAATAAGGTCAGTGTCAAACACCAATAGCCAATATTAACTCATAATGATATAATGGAAGCGGTAGAAGTAATAGCTCAAAAGATATTATGCTCAACTCGTTCACAGTTACGGAAAAGTAGACATGCTTTCCAGGTATAATAGTCAAGTCTAGATATTACAAATGAAAGTCAACTAAACATGAGTTTATCAATAGAATTTTATTTCCATTTCACATCACCAGATAAGAATTCCCGTTTACCAATTAGCATGAGGAAAGTACGTCTCTATGCCTACATGTCAATATATATGTCAAGCCATCAATTACCATATATCGTCTAGCATGAGGAATATACATCTCTATGTCTATATGTCAATATACATGTCATGTCGTCTATTACCATATACCGTCTAGCATGAGGAATATACATCTTTATGCCTACATGTCAAATCATAAATTTCACAGTACCGTTTAGCATGAGAAAAAATGCATCTCTATGCCTACATGCCAAGTATACATTTCAAATGAATGATTTCACGGTGATATCCCCAGGTACTCTCAACCTTAACATACTCAAGTTGTCTGTCTCAAATGCCCACTTCATCACACACACACACCCGATCACTCAACATTGTACGGGTGCCTCGCTCATAAGCCCCTCACCAAAGCACGTGTGTGCGTGTATATATATATATTATATATATATATATATATATATATATATATATATATATATATATATATATATATATATATCATTGTGCCTGGGCTCACTACTGGTATGTCAGACTCCGGAGAGGTGAATCCTGCCCAAGCGCTAATCAAAAGCCTATAAGGCCTGCTGCGGCATGCAGCCCGATCCACAATAATAAATAATAGTAATAAGGCCAATATGGCCTGCTGCGGCATGCAGCTCGATCCACAATAATAAATAATAGTAATAAGGCCAATATGGCCTGCTGCGGCGTGCAGCCTGATCCACAATAACACTCACAACATGGATCTCATGCCCATCTCAATCATCAATCTCGCAAGTCTCAAAGCTCACAATCTCGTACCACTCAGACAAAACAATGATAACATATGATGTAACAGTAAATGATGAACAACGACTGAGAAATGATATGCAAATGAAGAATCATGACTGAGTACATAATTACAGTTAGAGCAGATAACTCAAAACAACAGAAATAGCCTTATTGGATTTCAACAAAATAAGCACATAACCTAAAAATAATTTCTAACATGAATCATAGCTCAATTTTTTCTAACAAGTAGGAATTACGTAGAGAGTACAAGATATAACAGCAAAACAAGTCCGGTCATAGTCTAATAGTTAACTTGAATCATGATTACCCCGGTGCATGCCCACGCGCTTGTCACCTAGGATGTGCGTCACCCCAATACATCTCTTATAACATAGTTCCCAGGGTTAAATACCCTCAAATCCAAGTTTAGTTATGTTACTTACCTCAAACAAGCAAAATCCAATACCAAGCAAGCCAAACAATACTCTAGAAATGTCGTCTCGTGCGTATCAACCTCCGAACGGCTCGAAACTAGCCAAAAGCAACTCAAAAACATCAAATAATGCCTAAGGAAACAATCCCAAATGATAAAGGTCGAATCTTTACACATATACTCAAAGTCAACCAAAAAGTTAAACCCGGACCCACACCTCGAAACCTGACAAAACTCACAAAATTCGGCAACCCATTCAATTACGAGTCCAACCATACTAACTTTAAATTCGGCAACCCATTCAATTACGAGTCCAACCATACTAACTTTACAAAAGTCCGACTCCGAATCGATGATCAAAACTCAAAAATTCACTTTAAGAAAGTTTAGACAAAAATCCCTTAATTTCTCTTTAAAATTCATAATTCAAGTACCAAAATGAAGATTGATTCATGAAATATAATCAAAACTAAGTAGAAAACACTTACTCCAATCCATGTGGTAAAATTCGCCTCCAAAATCACCTAAATCTGAGCTCCCCAACTCAAAATGTGTTCAAATGAACAAAAACCTCGATTTATAACTTCTGCCCAGCTCTTTTTGTAAGGCTCACGCAGCGGTATAAGGAACGATTGTGATTGTGATTCTGAAATGAGGTTATGAGACGGTACCTCGGTTGTGATTCTTGTTGTTATCTCTCATTTACCTCACTTGTATTTGTCCGCATTGTTTTATTGATGTTCTTATTATGTGTTTCCTCCTTGTTGCAATTGTTGCTTTAAATTCAATTGTAGTCTATCTTGTTGTATTTCTTTATTGCCTCATTTTCTTGTTTCCATTCATAGACTGTATTATACTTGTTCAGCTTCTTTTTCATCCTAGTAGGTGTCTTGACCTAGCCTTATCACTACTCTATCGAGGTTCGGGTTGATACTTACTGGGTACCACTGTGGTGTACTCATACTACGCTTCTGCACATCTTTTTTTGTAGATCCAAGTACCTCATATTAGGCTAGGCATTAGTGATTTGGCTATACAACTCGTAGACTTCAAGGTATACCTGCTTGGTGTCTACAGGCCTCGAAGTCACCCTTTGACCTTGGTTTTCTACTGCTTACTATGGATTTAGACAATGATGTGTTATGGATTTTACAGTATATTCGTGTAGAGCTTATGACCTAGTCTCACCAGATTTTTGGGAGTTATTGTCAACAGTATTGTTGAGTTCTTTTATGATAGCTAGTTGGTTTAAATTTGAAGTTCTATTATTATTTCCGTTATTTCTCCGTGCTTATTAGGCTTACCTAGTCTTAGAGACTAGGTGTCATCACGACATCCTACGGTGGGAGATTGGGGTCGTGACAATTAGGTTAGGCAATAATTAGTTTCTTTTTAAATTTTAATAAAATTTAATTATGCGTTATTTATTATTAATAGTTAGTTACTCTTTTTGAATTTGAATTTAATATAGAAGAAAAGTCTAATTTGAATTTGAAATAATTACAAGCAACATAGTAAAAAAGTATAAAAATCAAAACTTTATATTGAAAATAAAATAAGAGAAAAGTCTAATTTCTTATTCCATATAATCTATCTATATATAATTAGAGAGGAAAAGACACCATAGTAAGCCAAGTGGCAACACAATAAAAAACCACTTCGCATTATTTATCACTAATAATTAGTTACTCCTTTTGAATTTGAATCTAATATAGAAGAAAAGTCTAATTTTAATTTGAAATAATTAGAAGCAACATAGTAAAAAATATAAAAATCAAAAGTTTATATTGAAAATAAAATAGAAGAAAATTCTAATTGCTTAGTCCATATAATCTATCTATATATAATAGGCGAAGCAAAGACACCATAGTATGCCAAGTGGAAACATAATAAAAACCATGCAACGACCCAATCGGTTATTTTGTGTAATTGCACCTTGTTTTCCTTGTTTATGCTTCACGCATGTGTGTTTATGATTTTATGACTTACGGGCTTGATAAGTATTGTTCCGGAAAGATTTCGGGTTGATTTAAACCCTTTGATTCTTGGCTTAGAAGCCTAAGTTGTTTATATTGACCAAATTTTGACTTTTATGAAAATGACCCCAGAACAGTGTTATGATGATTCCTACAGCTTCATATCGTGATTTTGGACTTAAGCGTATGCCTGAAATCGAATTCAAAAGTCCGTAGGTAGATTTGTGTGGCCTCACCAAAATTTGGCAATTTGAAATAGGTCTGTTATGCTATTTAGAACTTGTTTACAAAATTTGGTATTGTTTGGAGTTGAATTGATTGTATTTGGATGTTTAGTTGCAATTCTAGAGGTTCTTGAAATTTACTTTGAAATTCATGTTTTTTGTTGTTCGATTCATAATTCTAATATTATTTTTGTATTTTAATCGCACGAGCGAGTTCGTATGATGTTTTTAGACTTGGTTGGATCCCCAAGGGCTCATATGAGTTTCTAACATGATTTGAAATGCTTTGAATTGAAAATGGAATTGTTTGTGTGCTGGTGCTCAGTTATCGCAATTGCGAGCAACTGCCTCACAATTGCGAAGGTGGAAGCGGGTGGTCCGATGTCGCAAATGCGACTTCCCCTTCGCATTTGCGGAGTCAGTTGGCCTGAGGCGGGTTTGCAATTGTGATCATTTGGTCGCACTTGCGATAGCGGCCAGCTTGGCAATTGTAACTTTTGTTGAGGCTGTCAGGGTTCACAAGTGCTATCCCTATTTTGCAATTTTGAGGGTTCACAAATGCGAACATTGTGTCTCAAAGGCGACACATGCACTTGGCCATAAGGGCTGGGAGTCGGGATTTCACCTCATTTCCCAAAATAAGGAACCTAGACTCAGTAGGAGATGATTTGGAGAGGGAATTTTCATCTACAAACATTGGGTAAGTGATTCTAATCAATTTTCAACTATATTTCATCAACATATCTTAGATTTAACATCAAAATCATGTGAATCTAAGTGAAAATTTGTGAAACTTTGTCAAGTTTTTAAAAAATAAGAATTTGAGTTTTGAGAGTCGATTTGGACTCAGATTTTGAAACTAATTACATATATGAACTCGTGGGTTTATGGTTAGTCGGAATCTACCCTTGGACTCGGGTTTTGATTGGGCGAGCCCTAGGTTGACTTTAATTGACCTTTTGGAAAAAGTGTAAAGATCATAGCTTTATCTATTGTAATTGTTTTCCGTTGCATTGTTTGATGATATTAAGTCAATTATGGTTAGATTTGAGCCATGTGGAGGCAAATTTTAGGGGAAAAGCTATTTTCGAGGGTTGAGTTAGCCTAGTTGAGGTAAGTATCTTGCCTACCTTTTTGTGGGGGAACTACCCCTTAGTAATTTATTTATTTGTTCAAATTGTGTTATGTGGAATCCGTGCACGCAAGGTAACGAGTAGGTACACGGGTTATATGTGGTATTTGACTGGTTTAAGTTATTTAAACATTTTCCATGCCTTTAATTGAATTGTCACATCATGTTTTAAGTCTTATTGTCAATCTACTCTTGCTTGTGTTAGTCTACCCCTACATGCCTTATTTGACTATGTTAACACTTGTTTTACATCTCACTTGATACTTTACTCTTATGTTTTAGTTGAAGTTATTGTTTTCCTTATCGCCTTGCTACATCCTTAACTGTTGATTTCCTTGTAATTGAAGTTGTTATTTCGTGAAAGACGTTATCACATTGAGGCGAAGTTGTTAATTGTTGAGATATCTCCCTTGTCGTGAAATTCACATTCATTGTTATTGTTGATATTCTTGCACACATTTTGCTTGAGCCATGGGCTATTGTTGTGGAAACATTGATATTGTTGACTTTTGGCAAGTTGTGGAATATAGGCACTTGTGGTGCGAGTTGTGATTATATTGTGATATTGATACGCATGGGATGGTATAAGGCTTGGGGTTGATACGCATGCGGTGAGATAAGGTGGGCTTGATACGCGTGTTGCTAGTAGGGGATCTACTTGAAGTCACGTAGTGTGATAAGGTATGCTAAAACACGGGTAGCTATTTCGGGAAAAATAATTTTAAAATTAAATGTAAGGCTCCTTCGGTGATATAAGGAAAGATTGTGATTGAAATTATGAAAAATTAATACGAAGCGGTACCTCGGATGTGAATCTTGTTGTGTTTGAGGCGGTACTTCGGTTGTGATTCCTGTTGTGCATCTCAAGTTGAAAATATTTAATGGTGAAAACACTCCTTGTTTCTTTTATTATTCTTTGTCTTATTAGTTTTGGCCGTATTTGACTATTGTGGTTCTCTTAAATTGCTTCCTCTATATTATCTCCATGCTTACAATTGTGTTTTTAGTCTATGCTATTGACTTGTTTCGTATCATTTATTTCTCTACCTTCCATTACTTCTGGTTATTATATTTTCATTCAGTTTATTATGTCCTAGTAGGTGTCTTGACCTGGTCTCGTCACTACTCTACCGAGGTTAGACTTGATACTTACTGGGTACCGTTGTGGTATACTCATACTATGATTTTGCACATCTTTTTGTGTAGATCTAGGTATGTTTGATCGTGCTGGACGTTTGTGATTGACTGTTAGCTGCTTTTCGGAGACTTCAAGTTATACCTGCTCGATGTCCGCAGGCCTCAGAGTCACCTTTCATATCATTTAATTTTGTTGTTTCTTATTCAGGCAGTATTGTGGTAGACATTCTAGATTATTCTTTTGAGCTTATGACTCAATTCCACCGGTTTTGGGAGAGTTGTGGTTGAGATCCTATTTTGGAAGTTTATGTGAGTTAATCAGTCTTGCTTTAGTATTTCTGTTGACTATTTTTGTTAAGTTATTATTACATGTTAGGCTTACCTAGTCTTAGGGACTAGGTGCCATCACGACATCCTAAGGTGGAAAACTGGGGTCGTGATAGGATAGTATCAGATCTCTAGGTTCACAGGTATTGCAAATCATAAGTAGGTTTAGTAGAGTCTTGTGGATCGGTACAAAGACGTCTGTACTTATCTTCAAGAGGCTACGAAACTGTTAGAAAAACTCCACTTCTTGGATTCCTTATCGTGCGAATTGGTTGACTACGAAATCTAAATCTTTGACTGTCTATTCTCTTACAGATGGTAAGAACACACACTACTGAATTTGATGATCAGACACCCGTGCCCCTTGCTAGAGCCGCGAGAGGCCAGGGCTGGGGCAGAGGCCGAGGAGGGTCACGTGGTGCAGCTAGAGCACATGCCTGAGCTACGACAGAGGAGCCATCAATAGCTCCAGTTGGGGGACAGGCACCCGAGGTGCCTGTTTCCAACCCTGCACTTCAGGAGACTCTCGCACAATTCCTGCGCATGCTCGGTACTCTAGCTCAAGTGGGGTTGATTCCACTTGCACCATCCATATCTCATGCTGGGGGAGGAGCTCAGACTCCCTCAGCCCATACCCTAGAGCAGCGGGTGCATGTTGACCAGGTCCCAAAGGTTATGTCAGCACAACCTGTTGTTCCAGTTCATCCCGAGGTTAGGGCAGTGACATCTAAGGAGGATCAGCTTAGACTTGAGAGGTTCAAGAAGTATCATCCTCCTACTTTTAGTGGCTTAGCTTCAGAGGATGCATAAACTTTTCTAGATAAGTGCCACTGTATTCTCCGCATCATAGGTACTGTGGAGATGAGCGAATTTGCTTTAGATACTTTCCAACTATTAAGAGCAGCATATTAGTGGTGGCGGGCTTACGGGAATGGTACTCCAGCCGATGCAGCATCACTAACATAGACTCAACTTTCAGAGATGTTCTTGAGAGATGTTATTCCCCAGACCCTTCGGGATACATTGCGCGTGGAGTTTGAGAAGCTGTGCGAGGGTACTATGATGGTGTCTGAGTATGCTGTCAGATTCAATGATTTGTCCAGAGATGCACCTACCTTGGTTTCTACAGTTAGAGAGCGAGTCCACTGATTTATCGAGGGGTTCAACTATGGTAATAGATTTAGCATGGCTTGAGAGTTGGAGACAGATACCCTATATCAGTAGGTGGCAGAGATCACACGGATGTTGGAGGGTATGCAGGGTCGTGAGAGAGAGAGGAAAGGGAGGCCAAGAGGCCTCAATATTCTAGCGGATATAGTGGTGTCCGAGCCCCTGTTGGAGCCCATCATGGTAGAGGCTATGTGAGCCATACAGTTCATTCAGCACTTCCAGCTTCAAATGGTGCTTCGGTTATTCAAAGGTCTCAGGTTGCACACTTTGCTTAGCCACTTTCTAGTGCAACCTCCTGCACGGGGTGCCTTCAGTGGTCAGTCCAGCTGACCAGGCCCGAGTCAGTCCCAGCAGCCACGCCCACCAAGAGCTTGCTTTGAGTGTGGTGATACCTGTCATATGGTGAGGGACTACCCCAGACTCAGGAGGGGTGCACCTCTATAGATTACTCAGGCTCCAATAATTCAACCAGGTCCACAGACTTCACAGTCCATGGTTACTGCTCCAGTTGCCGCTCCACCCGCACAGTCAGCTAGGGGTGGGGGACGGGCGAGTAGAGGTCACCCTAGAGGAGTAGGGCAGAACAGATTATGTGCTTTTCTAGGTAGGATGTAGGCATTCGCTTCATATGCAGTCATCACAAGTATGGTTCCAGTTTGTCATAGAGATGCATCAGTCTTATTTCATCCGGGATCCACTTATTCATATGTGTCATCTTACTTTGCTCCGTATTTGGATATATCTCGTGATTCTTTGAGTTCTCTTATTTATGTGTCCACGCCTATGGGATATTCTATTGTTGTAGACCGTGTGTATCGGTCGTGTTTAGTTATTATTAGCTGTTTTGAGACCAGAATTGATCTATTATTACTCCGTATGGTAGACTTTGATGTTATCTTCGGCATGGATTGGTTGTCGCCCGATCATGCTATTCTGGATTGTCACGCCAAGACTATGACATTGGCTATGCTAGGTTTACTGTAGTTGGAGTGGAGGGGTACTTTGGATTGTGTTCCTAGTAGGGTTGTGTTATTTCTGAAGGCTCAACGGATTGTTGAGAAAGGGGTGTGATGCTTATCTAGCCTTCATGAGAGATGTCACTACTAATACTCATACCGTTGAGTAAGTTCCGGTAGTAAGAGACTTCCCAGATGTATTTCCAGCAGATCTTCCAGGCATGCTTCCCGATAGGGACATCGATTTTGGCATTGACTTGTTGCTGGGAACTTAGCCCATTTCTATTCCACCCTATTGTATGACACCAGTAGAGTTGAAAGAGTTAAAGGAGTAGTTGGAAGGGTTGCTTGATAAGGGTTTCATTCATCCTAGTGTGTCGCCTTGGGGTGCACCGATTTTATTTGTGAAGAAGAAGGATGGTTCTACGCACATGTGTATTGATTATCGGTAGTTGAACAAGGTTACAATGAAGAACAAGTATCTGTTACCGTGCAGTAATGACTTATTTTATCAACTACAGGGTGCCAGAGTGTTCACAATGATTGATTAGGGTATCATCGACTGAAGATTTAGGACTCAGATATTCCGAAAACTACCTTTAGGACTCGGTATGGTCACTATGAGTTCCTTGTGATGCCATTTGGGCTGACCAATGCCCCAGAAGCATTTATGCACCTAATGAAAGGTGTATTCCAGCCATATCTTGATTCATTCGTCTTTGTGTTTATGGAAGACATCTTGGTGTACTCCCGCATTCGAGAATATCAGGAGCAATATTTGATTATCGTGCTCCAGACCTTGAGATAGAAGAAGTTGTATGCAAAATTCTCAAAGTGTGAATTATGGCTTGATTTTGTGGCATTTTTGGGTCATATGGTGTCGAGTGAGGGGATCAAGGTATATCCGAAGAAGATTGAAGCAGTTCAAAATTGGCCAGACCGTCTTCAGCTACTAAGATTCAGAGTTTCCTTGGTTTGGTCGAGTATTATCGTTGTTTCGTAGTGGATTTCTTATCCATTGTCGCACATATGACTAGGTTGACCTATAAGGGTGCTCCCTTTTAGATGGTCTGAGGAGTGTGAAGCGAGCTTCCAAAAGCTCAATACTGCTTTAACTACAGCCCCTATGTTAGTATTGCCTACGAGTTTGGGGGTCTACACTATTTATTGCGATGGGTCACGTGTTGGGCTTGGTGCGGTATTGATGCAAGACGGTAGGGTGATTGCCTATGCCTCTTGGTAGCTGAAGACCCATGATAATAATTATCCAATCCATGACTTGCAATTGGCAGCTATTGGCCATACATTAAAGATTTGGCGGCATTATTTGTACTGTGTCCTTTGTGAGGTCTATATTGACCACCGGAGTCTACCGCATCTGTTCAAATAGAAATATCTTAACTTGCGATTGTGGAGATGGTTAGAGTTGCTTAAAGACTATGACATCACCATTATATACCATCCCGGGAAGGAAAATGTGATCACCGATGCCTTGAGTCGAAAGGCAGAGTGCTTGGGCAGTTTAGCATATCTACCGGCAACAGAGGGCCCACTAGCCATGGATGTTCAGGCCTTGTCCAACTAGTTTGTTAGATTGGATGTTTTGGAGCCCAGTCGAGTTCTTGCTTGCGTGGTTTTTCGATCTTCTTTATACGATCGCATCAGAGAGCGTAGTATGATGACCCCCATTTTCTTGTCCTTAGGGACACGGTACAGCACGGCGATGCCCAGGAGGTTTCTATTGGAGATGACGAAGTGTTACGAATGCAGGGCCAACTATGTGTGCCCATTGTGGATGGGTTGCGTGTGATGATCACTTGAGGAGGCTCATAGTTTGAGGTACTCCATTCATCCGGGTGCTGCTAAGATGTATCAGGATTTTAGACAGCACTATTGGTGGAGGATAATGAAGAAATACATAGTGGAGTATGTCGCTCGGTGCCTAAATTATCAGTAAAAAAAATATGAGAATTAGAGGCCAGATGGTTTGCTTTAGAGACTTAAGATTCTCGAATGGAAATGGGAGCGAGTTACCATGGACTTCTCTGTTGGGCTCCCATGGACTCAGAAGAAATTTGACGTTGTATGGGTGATTATGGATAGGTTGAGAAAGTCATCTCAATTCATTCCGGTGGTGACCACCTACTCTTTAGAGCAGCTAGCTCAGATCTATATCCGTGAGATTGTCGGACTTTATGGTGTGCCGGTATCTATTATCTCTAACCAGGCACGCAGTTTACATTGCATTTTTGGAGAGTTATGTACCGTGAGTTATGAAGACGAGTTGAGTTAAGTACAACATTCACCCCCAGACATACAGACAGTCCGAGCGCACCATTCATATATTATAGGATATACTCCATATCTGTGTTATGGATTTCGGGGGTTGTTGGGATCAGTTCTTGCCACTTGCGGAGCTTGCCTACAATAACAGCTACCAATCGGGTATTCAGATTGGAGAAGGTTAAGTTGATTCAGGATCAACTTCATATAGCCCACTCTAGACGGAAGAATTATGTCGATTAGAGAATTCGTGATGTTGTATTCATGGTTGGAGAGTGAGTTTTGCTCCGGGTTTCACCCATGAAAGGTGTGATGGGGTTCGAGAAAAAGGGCCAGTTAATCCCTAGGTATATCGGTCCTTTTGAGATCTTTGAGAGAGTCAGTGAGGTGGCCTACAAGCTTGCATTTTCACCTAGATTATATGCAGTTCATCCAGTGTTCTATGTTTCTATGCTCTGGAAGTATTATTGTGATCCTCTCATGTTTTAGACTTAAGCTCAGTCCAATTGGACAAGGATTTTACTTATATTGAGGAATCAGTGACTATCTTGAACAGACAGTTTTGGAAGTTGATATCAAAGAACATTGCTTCAGTGAAGGTCCAATGGAGGGATCATCTGGTCGAGAAAGCTACCTGGGAGACCGAGCACGACATGCGTAGTCATTATCCTCATCTATTCATTACTTCAGGTATGTCCTTATGCATGTTCCACGACGAACGTTTATTTTAAGAGGGGGAGAATGTAACGACCCGACCAGTCATTTTGGGTAATTGCGCCCTCTTTCCCATTTTTGATGCTTCACGCATGCGTGTTTATGGTTTTATGACTTGCGAGGTTGATTAATTTCGTTCCGGCAAGATTTCAGGTTGATTTGGACCCTTTGATTCTTGGCTTAGATGCCTGAGTAGTTTATGTTGATCAAACTTTTACTTTTGTGAAAACGACGCCAAAACAGTGTTTTGATGACTCTGATAGCTTTGTATTGTGATTTTGGACTTGGGCGTATGCCCGAAATCAAATTCGGAAGTGGGTAGGTTGATTTGTGTGATTATGCAAAACTTTGGAAATTGAAGTTGAAAAGTTTGACCATAGGTTGACTTTTAGCCATCGGGTCCAGAATTTGATTTTGGGACTTAGATTAGGTATTCTATGCCATTTAGAACTTGTCAGCAAAATTTGGTATCGTTTGTTGTGAACAAGAAGGCAGCTTCTGCAGCAAATGGCCCACTTCGGCGGAAACCAATGAGAATCAACCATTCGCACATACGAACAAAGTCCCGCTTCTGCGCAACCGCAGATGTGACATCCACCCATGCTTCTATGCTCATTTTGCTTCTGCGATCAGAATCCCACTCCTGCGGACGCGTAGATGCACCCAGCATTCCGCTTCTATGGTCTTCCCTCATTCAGCCTTGCTTCGCTTCTGCTTCCACGTGACCGCATCTGCGGCCACTGCATTTGTGCCCATAATTCCGCAAGTGCGACCACACCAGATCCATCAAAGACCAGCCATCACACATGAATGAAAGATGATCTGAAACATGTCCTCAACTCATCCTAGCCCCTCGGAACTCGTTTGAATATACTAACAAATCTTAAAACATAACACGGACCTACTCGAGGCCTCAAATTACACATAGTAACATCAAAACCACAAATCGCACCTCAAATTAAACTTGATGAACTTTTGAACTTTAAACTTCTACAACTCGTGCCGAATCATATCAGAATAATTTGGAATGACCTCAAATTTTGCACACAAGTTTTAAATGACATAACGAACCTATTCCCACTCCCGAAACAAAAATTCGAACTTGATATTATCAAAGCCAACTCTCGGTCAAACTTATGAATATTTCAAATCTTTAAATTTCCAACGTTTGCCAAATAGTGCTGAAACCGTCTAGAAACATCCAAATGTAAATCCCGGCATACGCCTTAGTCCAAAATCACTATCAGGACCTAACAAAACTATCAAAACTATGATATGTTGTCAAATAAACCAAAGTCAAACTTGGTCAACTCTTCCAACTTAAAGCTGCCTAATCGAGTATCATTCTTCCAAATCAATCCCAAATCTACTGAAAACCAAAACCAATGATTCACACAAGTCATAATACATCATATGAAGCTACTCAAGACTTCAGACAACTGAATAGAACCCAAATGCTTAAAACAACTGGTTGGATCGTTACATCGTAATATATTATATGAAGCTACTCAAGGTATCAAACGCTGAACAGAATGCTAAAGCTCAAAATGGTCGGTCGGCCCATTACATTATGTCAAGATAAGTTAACAGTTTTGCTATAACTAATGAAGAAACGTATTCTTATATATGTAATCTCTAAGATCTTCATCAAACTTTTACATATTCAAACAAAGAGATGCAAACAAAAGGCATGAAAGGAATTTCACGAAATGATATGACCTTCTATGCCTATAACCAATTTAACATTGCATGCTTAGGTCCATATCAAAATGATCCTTCCTTAAACATGTTTATCAACTACTCCCCAAATTCTTCATCTTAGAAAAGAATGTTTATACTAAGGTCACAATTTCTAATATTCAAGAAAAAAAATTATAGGCGATATTTTTACAACTTTAGTGACAAACATATACTGACTTAATGCCATAATCTCTTCTCAAATAATACATGAAGCAAAAAAAACAAACTCAAGGCTTTTAGTTAGATTACCAGCTAGTTCATATGCACTTGACATAGAGATTTAAACAAGAAAGCCTGGACTCTAACACGTACAGTTTATAACACTTGACTTCAAATATGAATTCATACCAAAACTAATTCAAACAAGTCAGAAAAATCACACGTGTTCATGCAACTAGTGAACAATCCATATCTCAATATTTTAGGTTCTATAGGTATGGTATCTACTCGAAGCCAATATCATGATTTTTAACAACGAAGAATATTTGTCAACTAAACAGAATCTAGCGACCACCTCGTATGTTCATATTAAAGTTAGCGAGTCAATATTTATATTCCTAAAATAAGATATGTCACGACCATATCACGACCAGATCGTGATGGCGCCGGACACTACTGTCAGACAAGCCAACACCAATAATTAGTAAATTCTCATTTTAATATTTTTGAAATCATAGTTGTTCCTTTCAATTAAATAGCAGAAGACGGAGTTTACAAAATACGTAACAATATCTTTAAAAATTTCCATACATTGCAACCCATAATCATCCCAAAATCCGGTGTCACAAGTGCATGAGCATTTACTAAGAATGTAAAATAAAATACAACAGCTTTCCGGAATACAAATTGGACAGAAAAAATATAAGTACTTCGAAGGAGACTCTGTTGGCTGCGGAGCATCGTATAGAATGCAGCTCACCTAAGTCCCCGTCATAATAGCGCCTATGCGCCCACAAGGCAGCTAAACATATGTGTACCTGCACAAAAATATGCATCAAGTGTAGCATAGTACGTAAATCAACGCGTACCCAGTAAGTATCCCGCCTAACCTCAAAGAAGTAGTGACGAGGGGTCGACTCGGACACTTACTATGGGCTATAAATAATATACCGATGATTTGATAAATTATGGATTTAATGAGCCAACGGTAAACACAATAACATGAGGCAGGTAAATAATTCTCTTGTTAATAGGAGATTTTCAAATTTATTTTCATCTTTTAACAATTTATATCTCCGGTCAATGAGGCCATATCAATTATAAATAATTCCAAACAATCAATTAAGTCATGCGCAAATCATTCCGAGGTCGTACGGGCCGATCCAATAAATATTTAAACTGTGCACTGCCAGAGGGTCGAATGGCGCAAACCACAGATGCATCTATTTAATCTGTCGAGGCGTTCGGCCCGTTCCACAAAAGATAAACACATTTACACCACCAAATTAAGGATTTATTTAGGTTTGATATTCAAAGAAATATCAATTCTCATTAACGGTCAAATGACCCGTTCGAAATCCAAGTAGGTGAAGTTTAACCTTTTGAAATTCTTTTATCAAGTTCCAACATCTTTTAAACGGTTAAATTAACAAGTAGGATGCAAGCATCACAAATATAACGCAATTTGGGTCCTAGACTACCCGGATATAAGCATAATAATATCTACGTACGGACTCTCATCACATCGTACGAACGTACCCCTCCCCTCCCCCCCTCCCCCCAAACAAGTAGAAGCACATATTGAATTATTTCACCTATGGGGTAAATTCCCTCTTACACGGTTAGAAATGAGACTTACCTCACTCCGAAGTTCCTTCTCCGGCTCCCAGGCCTTTTCAATAACTCGAACCGATGCTCCATGCTCCAAAACTAGTAAATAAATGTCCATGAATATATACTCTAATACTCCTTATAATCCAATTTATAACAAATTGCAATTCCGTTTAAAAAGTCGATAAAATCACCCTCGGGCCCACGTGCCCGGATTTCGAAAATGTTCTAAGATAAAGTTTACCCATAACCTCACGAACTCAAATATATAATTTATTCCCAATTCCATATCCAAATTTTGTGGTAAAAATCTAAAAATACCATGTTCTAGGTCTTTCTTCAAAATCTCAACTTTCTACTAGTTTTCATATCTAAATCCATATATAAACCTTGTATTTAGCTTGCAATAGGTGGGAATCACTTACCTTGATGTAGATGATGAAGATGGAGCTCCAAAATCGCTCCAATACCGGCTCCCAAGGATGAAAATGAAATGAAAAGGGCCAAGTATTTCTCTTACACGAACGTTCCTCCCGCGAATGCGAAGCACACCGGGCCAGACCTTCGCGAACGCGATCCTTTTTACGCGAAGTACAACCTCCCATGCCTCATAGTAACCCTTCACGAACGCGATTCCTTCTTCGCGAACGCAAAGGGTAAATCCCAGCAGCCCTCAACTTCCTCTACGGGAACGCGGGAATTCCTTCGCGAACACGTAGAAGAAAACCAGACACCAGCAAATTTGATGCTTCAGTCATTGCCCAAGTCCAAATTCCAATCCGTTAACTATCCAAAATCCACCCGAGGCCCTCGGGACCTCAACCAATTATACCAACACGTCCCAAAATACATCACGAACATAGTCGAGCCTTCAAATTACATCAAACAACGCTAAAATCATGAATCGCACTCCAATTCAAGCTTTATGAACTTTAGAACTTCAAACTTCCTCATTCGATGTCGAAACCTATCAAATCACGCCCGATTGCCCTCAAACTTTTGTACACAAGTCACATTTGACTTACGGACCTACTCCCACTTCTGGAATCAGATTCCGACCCCGATATCAAAAGGTTCACTTCCGGTCAAACTTCTCAAAAACTTTCAAATTTCTAACTTTCGCCAAACGACTCCAAAATGACCTATGGACCTCCAAATCCACTTTCGGACGCGCTCCCAATACCAGAATCATCATACGGAGCTATTCTCAGACTTGGAATTCAAAACAGACATCGATAACATTGAAATTCACTTCAACCCAATTTTATGGAATTATTCCAAAATGCTAACTTCCACAATAGGTGCTGAAATGCTCCCGGGGCATCCAAAACCTTATCCGAATATACGCCCAAGTCAAAAATCATCATACGAACCTGCTGGAACCTTTGAGGTCATTTACTCTAAAATCCAATTTAGTCAATTCTTCCAACTTAAAGCTTTCAAAATGAGAATTTTCTTTTCAATTCAACTCCAAACTCCCGAAATCCAATCCCGACCACGCGTACAAGTCATAATACCTGAAGTGAAATTGCTCATGGCCTCAAACTGCCGAACGACGCGCTAGAGCTCAAAATGACCTGTTGGGTCATTACAAGATATCTAAACCTGAATGAAAGGTAAAACTTTCTAACACATGAGCCATTTAAAAGAACATATGAGGATATTTTTCAGCCTTTTAAAAGCATAAACCAAACGAGCCATTATAGCAACTAATATACGTTCAGCTTTTATAGCTTAAAAGAAGAGATGGTGAAGGCAGGGTCATTGACCTTTTGTTGAGAAGCAAACTGAGGCTAAAGTCGGTCATCCAGGACTCATCTCTGAAAACAATTCCAAACTCGAACTCAGCTGCAACAGCAAGAAGGATAGAAAAAAGAGTGAGTAGCGGAAATTGAACTAGAACTTATGAGACTTTCAACGAGTAAAATTAGGTGAATTATGATTGTTGAAGCCTTAAAGTCTGGTATTTATAGTAGAATTTATGGCTTTGCCAGCTTCTGATTTGAAGTAAAAATTGTGAACAAAGTGATGATAAAATGAGTAAAAACATGATGGGATCAAAAAGGACAAAGTTAAAATCTTATCTTTCAGAGACCATGTGAGGGAAAAATAGCCGTTGTGGCAAAATCATCTGATTTTGCTCACGATTTGACAAGAGACTTTTGGATTGAAGCTTTAACCATCGGATCTTCATCATAGATATTGAATCCGAGTCAAGATACTCAAGTGTTTCGGTACAAGGGAGATAGGATTTTGCACGTGGGGTTGAGGCGGCATAATAATTTTGGAGAGTCTAATTTCTGGGTCATGATGAGGGTGGTGGTAGTGACAGACGAGATAACACAGTATGGTGTTAGTTTTCTAGGGGGGGTCTGGATAAGAGATGAGAGAAAAGAGAAAAGGGGTCAGCGGAAAACTTTGAGATGTGGTCTAAGTTTAACTGGCAGAGAGAGAAGAAAGGAAAAAAGGGGTGGCAGCAAATGTTGCATCAATCGGTAATAGGGTTTAGAGAGGAGGTCAAAGAAAGATAAGAGTAAAGAAAGGGGGGGGGGAGGCAGGACAAGCGAAAATGAGGAGAAGATATGAGAGTTAGGATTTGAGAGATACGGCTTAAAGGTCAAACTGGTCTAGGTTGGTCTAGGCCATCATATTAGATTGATCGAGCGATTGAGATTGGATCCAAAAATTATATATAAAATTAAATACAAAATGAATAAATGGGGGAATTTTAATTACATTTGAATCAAAAGATCCAATGGCTAATATTAAACCGGTCAGAGATAATAAAATATTAAAATAAATCTCGACCATTAATCATAATAGATCAACGATTAAGATTAAATGTGTCTATGCTGACATGGAGTTGTGTTTCTTTCACTTGGATTGATGACATGGCGCGTTGTGATTGGTTACAATTGAGTGTCATGAATTTTCAAGTGGGTTGAGGCGTGGTTGATGGGTCTGGACCAGGTCGAGGGCTATTCGGGCTGATCTTTTGGGCTGAAAAATATATTTGAAATTGGGCTTTTTAATTATTGATGACCCAATTCGTATTTAAATAATATAATGACCCAATTCGTATTTAAATAATCTTTTTCACTTTAAGTTAATATACTTGTGCTTCCACAATCTAACTGTAATAACTCGACCGATCTTTTTGCTTTTTAGATCCCTGTTTCTCTAATTAAGACTCCTCGTAAGTACTTTTACTATTTTATAACTTGTGGGGATGGTTGGTTTGGTTTTAGAAGAGTTCGGGTTGAAATCGTAACACTTAGTGGGCGTTTGGACATAAGAAATGTAAAATTCCCAAAAAAAGTGAAAAAGAATTTTAAGTGAAAATGGTATTTGAAAATTAGAGTTGTGTTTGGATATGAATATAATTTTTGATTGTTTTTGAAGTTTTATGAATGATATGAGTGAAAATTTTGAAAAATAGCTTTTTGGAGTTTTTCAAATTTTCAAAAAATTCCAAAATTCATATTCAATTGAAAATTGGAAATTTTATGGCCAAACACTGATTTAAAAAAAAGTTAAAATTGTTCCAAAAAAAAGTGAAATTTTATTTATGTCCAAACGGGCTCTTAGTTCCTTAATAGCGGCCTAAGATGGCCAAGTTTGACTTGAGTCAATATTTTGAGTAAACAACATCAGAGCCGGGATTTAATGGTTCGAATAGGTTCGTATAATAATTTTGGACTTGACCATGAGTTTGGATCGAGTTTCGGGTGATCCAAGAGCGTTTCGGCGCTTAATATTGAAAGTTGGTGCCTTGAAGGTTTTAGAGCTTCTTCAATTTGGTTTGGAGTAGACTTTGGTGTTATCGATGTCTGTTTGGGATTCTGAGCCCAGAAATAGGTCCGTATGGTGATTTACGACTTGTACGCAAAATTCGACATTATTCCGAGTTGTATATGATGATTCGACGGGTTCGGAGCTAGTTAAAGATGTCTGAAGTTCATAAGTTGATTAATTTGGGTTTGGGGTGCGATTCTTAGTTTTGATATTGTTTTATGTGTACTGAGGGTTCGAGCAGGTCCTTATTATATTTATGGACTTGTTGGTGCATTGGACGGGGTCCCGGGTGGCTCGGGTGTATTTCAGAGCACCCGGAGCTAAGTCCAAAATTGCAGAATTTACTGGTTCTTGTTTCCTTCTTCGTGAACGTAGAGGTTCCCTTGCGTTCACGATGAAGGATTAGGGTTATGGGGTGATTTTCTCTTCGCTTTCGCTATCATGTGGTCACGTTTCCGAAGGTTTGGGACCTGAGGTCTTCGCGTTCGCGAAGCCTGTCCTGCGTTCGCGTAGAAGAACAGGGCCTGGGGGGGTCAGCTGCTATTACCCTTCGCATTTGCGAAGGGTGGACCGCGTTCGCGAAGCACTGCTAGGCAAGCCTTCATGATCGCGAGTCTCCGCCCGCGTTCGCGAAGAACAGTTTCTGGGCCTGGGCAAGTTTTTCCTTCGCGATCGCAAAAAAGGAATGCCAGGGCATTGTTATGTTTTAAAAGCAGGACTTAGGCTATTTTCTCTCATTTTCACTTCTCTTGACCGATTTTAGAGATCTTGGAGGGGGGGTTTTCATCTAACATTTTAAGGTAAGTAATTCCTACCCAATGTGAGTTTAATACATAGAGTATGGGTAGATTTTAACATGTAAATTGCGGAAATTTTAGGATTTTGTTGAAAATTCTAGGTTTTGGTAAATATGAGATTAGACTATAAAAATGATTATGGAATTGAGTAGATTTTATGTATTTGAGTTTGTAATGTTATGGGTAGCATTTATCTACAAAAAGTTCTGGAATCCGGGCACGTATGCCCGGGACAAATTTTAGGAATCTTCCAAATTTGGTTGGGTAATTATTCTAATAGTTAAATTATGATTTTTTGAGCATATATTGATTAGTTTATACGACCTTTTGCTTATTTCAGATTGCTCGGCACCGATTTGAGGCAAATAATTTGGTTGAAGAGCCGAGTATAGAATTGGAAGTAAGGTAAGTCTCTTGCCTAACTTTGTAAGAGGGAATTATCCCCGTAGGTATTTTAAATTATTATTTGCTAATAATTGTGGGTGCTACATATGCACGATGTGACGAGAGCCCGTAAGTAGCTAAAATTATGCTTATTTCCGGTAGACTTAGGAATTTACCATACAACACTTGTGTTATTTGAACCAAACTTGTTAGTTTAATTACTTAAATTTATAAGTGAATTTGGATATGGGATTTTATGAGACCGAGTTTTATTGTCTTGAGTTTTGGCGGAATACTTGATTGTTAGTGGAAACTATGCATTCTTTGAGTACTATTCCTGTATTTGTAATCGGTGACTGTAGTTTGTTGAGTTCCTCTATTCCTGTGGATCAGGCTGAATGCCTCAGCAGTATTTTTAGATGCATCTATGGTTCACTCTGGTCAACCCTCGGCAGTGTACACGATTATTCTGGATCGTTTCATATGACCTCGGCATAATTCATGCGTGATATCACTAGGAGTTCGGTTATTCTTGATATTTCCTTCATGACTTGAGATCTAATAATTACTTGATAGCTCTTAATTGATAAAATTGGCATGTGATAATTGGGGATTTTAAGTTGACATTCTTTTAACGGATCATTATTTATTCTTTTCATATTCTATTGTTACTATTGTATTTTATGCCTATTTATAATTTATGTACATTATTTATTGACCTCTAGTAAGTGTCGATGTCGACCCCTCATCACTACTTCTTCGAGGTTAGACTAGATACTTACTGGGTACACGTTGTTTGTGTATTCACGCTACACTTTTACACAAATTGTGTAGGTTCTGAGGCAGGTACATCCGGTATTCGTCTAGGTGTGCATCTGCATTACTCGGAGGCCTAGTGGTGAGGTGCTTTCCATGCTCTGTTGTACAACACCCGGAGCTCCCTCTTGTTGTATTTATTATTTCTATCTATTCAGTTTTAAGTAGTAATTGTAGGGGGTTTTGTATATTCTAGTGATGCTCGTGCACTTGTGACACCGAATTTTTGGAATTACTAGTAGATACTTATGGTTTTTGTCTATTAATATAACTATTTCACTTTTATGTTTTATTTTATACTTTACATCATCGTGACTACTTATTCTTGGTTTCTTGATTAAATAAAATTCATGACCTTAAAAATAATAAAATGAACAATTAAATGGATAGTCCACCGTTGGCTTGTCTAACGACGACGTTGGGCGCCCTCACGGGCTATAGTGGGAATTGGGTCGTGACAGTTTGGTATCAGAGTACTAGGTTCACATAGGTCTCACAAGTCATGAGCAGGCCTGATAGAGTCTTGCGGATCAGTGCGGAGAAATTTGTACTTATCTTCAAGGGGCTATAGGGTGTTAGGAAATTTCTCTTTCTTTATCTCCTATTGTGCAGTTGATTTTTTGCTAAGTATATTTCTTTTATTATCTCATAGATGGTGAGAACACGCGCGAAAGATGTACCCGGAGGTAAAGGAGCTACTTCTCTTGTTGCTAGAGGTCGAGGCTGAGGCCGAGGGAGGTCTCCAGCTCCTGTTAGAGGGCGAGGGCATCCTAGAGTTTCTCCCATGGTGCCACTAGTAGAGGATCCCATTATTGAGAAGCAGTATAAGGTTCCTGCAGCTAAGCCGTCCCGGGTAGATTTCATGACTACGCCAGGATTTCAAGAGGTCATGGGCCATATGTTGCGGTTCATGGATTCCATGACGCATGCTGGTTTATTTCCAGTGGACCCAGCGATATCTCAGGCGGGAGGGGGAGCACAGACCCCTACCGCTCAGGCTCTAAGACACGTTGTTGTCATATATCAGACCGCAGGTGCACTACCTGTGGGCGAGGCTCAGCCAGTTGCGGCAGTTATACCAGAGCTCAGACCTGTCGCGACCGTCGAGCAACAGAAGTGGTTAGACAGGTGGAACAGGCTACATCCTCCTGTCTTTGGCGATGAGAGACATGAGGACCTACAGGACTTTATTGATCGTTGTAGAGATAGGCTGCACAATACGGGAGTATTGGAGTCCAACGAGGTAGACTTCACCATATTTCAGTTGCAGGGTAAGGTCCGTAGATGGTGGAAGTACTACCTCTGCAGCAAGCTAGCAGGTTCACCTCCCTTTACTTGGGACCAGTTCACGTGTCTCTTTTTGGAGAGATATATCCCACACTCTCATAGGGAAGAGTTGTAGGGTCAGTTCGAGCAGGTTCAACAGGGTCAGATATCGGTGTCCAGTTATGAGGCGAGGTTCTCTGAGTTTTTCCACGCACTTATGATACTCCCTATAGATGCATAAAGGGTGCGGATATTTATCGTGGACTTGCATTATGGCATCCAGTTTAATATGGACCGAGAAGTTGAGATGAAGACTTATTACGAGTAGGTCGTGGAGATAGCACGGAGTATCGAGGGTATCTGTTAGGAGGGCCAATAGCATTCACCGAGAAACAAGTGGCCTTGATACTTGGGAGGATTCAGTGGTGCTCCATTTGGGGGCAGAGGTCAGTTTGTGAGGGGACAGTCTAGCAGGCCCATGTATTCAGTACCACCGCCTTCTAAGGGTGCTCTAGTGTAGCCTTACTTTAGCGCCATTCAATAGAGCTCCTACCATCCACCGGTTATTCTGGGTTCTTCTAGTGGGTATTTAGGTCCCCAAGGTAAGACCCAAGGTCAGTCATCTTCTACACCGAGAGGTTGCTACGAGTGTGAGGAGCTGGGTCGTATTAGGAGGTTTTGCCCCAAGCTTCTGGGGAAGGTAGTACAACAGGGCCATCAGCCCATGATCACCGCACCAGTTGTCGCACCGCCCATCCGGCCGGCTAAAGGTGGAGGGTAGGTGGGTAGGGGTCACCTTATGGTAGAGTCCAACTAGGTGGCGCTCCAACTAGGTTCTATGCCTTTCCAGCCAGACCAGATGCAGTAGCCTCAGACGTCGTGATCACATATATTATTTCTGTTTGCGGTAAGGATGTTTTGGTACTATTTGATCCAGGGTCTATATATTCATATGTGTCTTCTCTATTTGCTTCTTATCTGGATGTATCTTGTGAGTCATTGGGTGCTCTTGTATATATGTCCACGCCAGTGGGTGATTCTGTTGTTGTGGATCATGTTTACCGGTCCTATTTTGTGACTTTCTATTGTTATGAGACTAGAGCAGATCTTCTGTAACTTATTATGACTGACTTTAAGGTCATCCTAGGCATGGACTGGTTGACTCCGTACCATGTTGTTCTAGATTTCCATGCCAATACTGTTACCTTGGCGATACCAGAGCTGCCTGAATTGGAGTGGAGGGGTTCATCTATCAGTACATCTAACCGGGTTATCTCTTTCTTGAAGGCTCGACATATGGTCGAGAAGGGTTATTTGACCTATCTGGCTTATGTTTGAAATACTGCTACGGATTCTCCCACAATTTATTCAGTGCCCGTGGTGTAGGAGTTCTCCGATGTGTTTCCTTTTGATCTACCAGGCATGCCACCATATCATGATATCGATTTTAGTACTAATTTTGCGCCAGGCACGCAGCCTATATCTATTCTACCGTATCCATGGCTCCGAATGAGTTGAAGGAACAACTTGAGAAGTTGCTCGTGAAGGGGTTTATCAGGCCGAGTGTGTCGCCTTGGGGTGCACCAGTATTGTTTGTAAAAAAGAAGGATAGGAGTATGCGGATGTACATTAATTACCGTCAGTTGAATAAAGTTACCATTAAGAACAAGTACCCCTTGCCACGCATTGATGATTTGTTTGACCAGTTACAAGGTGCCAGGGTGTTCTCTAAGATCGATTTGGGGTCTGGGTATCATCAGCTGAAAATTCGTGCTTCAGATGTTCCGAAGATGGCATTCCAGACTAGGTATGGGCACTTTGAGTTTCTAGTAATGACCTTCGGCTTAACCAACGCCCCGATGATGTTTATGGATTTGATGAATCGGGTGTTCAAGCTATATCTGGACTCATTTGTCATTGTCTTCATTGATGTCATATTGATCTACTCGCGTAGTATGGAGGAGCACGAGCAGCATTTTAGCATTTATGCCTTAGACCTTGCAGGAACAGAAGATATATGCTAAGTTCTCCAAGTGCGAGTTTTGGTTAGATTTTGTGTAGTTCTTGGGACATGTTTGTATCAGGTGAGAGTATTAAGTTAGATCCTAGGAAGATCGAGGCAATTCAGAGTTGGCCTCGTCCTACCACAATGACCAAGATTAGGAGTTTCTTGGGGTTAGCAGGTCTGTGGGGGGTTTCTCGTCTATTGCAGAACCTTTGACTAGATTGACCCAGAAGGGTGCTCCATTAAGAAGGCCTGATGATTGCAAGGCGAGCTTTCAAATGCTCAAGACCGCATTGAATACAACACCGATATTAATTTTGCCCTTCGGTTCAAGTATGTATGATGTGTATTGTGACGCTTCATGCGTTGGATTGGGTTGTATATTCATGCAGGAGGGGTGAGTTATTGCATATGTTTCATGTCAGCTGAAGCCCCACGAGAAGAATTTCCCCGTACATGATTTAGAGTTTGACGCGATAGTTCATGCTCTCAAAATTTTGAGGCATTATCTTTATGGGGCATCATGTGAGGTTACACCGATCATCGTAGTTTGCAACATTTGTTTAAGTAGAGGGATCTTAATTTGAGGTAGCGCAGATGGATTGAGTTACTAAAGGATTATGATATTACCACCTTTTATCATTCGGGTAAGGAGAATGTTATTGCAGATGCCTCGAGCAGAAAGGCTGAGAGTATGGGTAATTTGGCATTCATTTCAGCAGAGGAGAGGTTATTGGCTTTGGAAATTCAAACCTTGGCCAACATACTTGTGAGGTTGGATATTTGATAGGCCAGTTAAGTTCTTGCATGAGTTATGGCCTAGTCTTCATTATTTGAGAGGATCAAGGCTCGTAAGTACGCTGATCCGCATTTGCTGGTTCTTAGAGAGACGGTGTTACAAAGTGGTGCCAAGGAGGTTAAAATAGGTGATGATGGTGTTCTGCAACTCAAGGGTTGCTTATGTGTTCCTAATATTGATGGCCTAAGAGAGACGATTCTAGAGAAGGCACACAATTCATGGTATTCTATTCATCCAGGTGCTACAAAGATGTATTACGACCTTTACTAGTGGCGGCGGATAAAGAAGGACATAGTTGAGTATGTGGTGAGGTGTCTAAATTGCCACCAGGTTAAGTATGAGAACCATAGGCTAGGTAGCCTACTTCAGCAAATGGTTATACTGGAGCGGAAGTGGGAGCGCATCACTATGGACTTCGTAGTTGGGTTACCGCAGACGTTGAGGAAATTTGATGTCGTTTGGGTCATTGCCGATAGGCTAACCAAGTCAGCACACTTTATTCCGGTTGTGACTATGTACTCTGCAGAGAGGTTGGCCCAGATTTACATTCAGGAGATTGTCTAGCTGTATGGTGTGCCTATTTCTATCATTTCAGATAGCGGCCCTCAGTTCACTTTGCATTTCTGGAGAGTAGTATAGAACGAGTTGGGTACCCTAATAGAGCTCAGCATAGCCTTTCATCCGCAGACCGACGGGCAGTCAGAGCGAATAGTTTAAATTCTGGAGGACATGCTTAGAGCATGTGTGATTGACTTCGGAGGGCAGTGGGATTAATTCTTACCATTAGACGAGTTTGCTTATAACAACAGTTATTAGTACAACATTGATATGGCTCTATCTGAGGCTTTATATGGTCATCGATGTCGTTCCCCCATCGGTTGGTTTGACCCTGGCGAGGCTAGCTTATATGGTAATTATTTGGTAAAGGATGCTTGGATAAGGTAAAGTTGATTCAGAAGTGGCTTCGCACAGCACATTCCAAACAGAAGAGTTACGCAGATCAGAAAGCGTATGATTTAGCATTTATGGTGGGCGAGAAAGTTCTCTTGAAAGTCTCGCCGATGAAGGGTATCATGAGGTTTGTAAAGAAGGGCAAGCTTAGTTCGAGGTTTATTGGCCCATTTAAGGTTTTGAGGCGAGTTGGGGAGGTTGCTTATGAGCTTGCTTTGCCTCCTAGTTTATCGGGAGTTCATCCGGCTTTTCATGTGTCTATGCTCTGGAAGTACGATACCGATAGGTCACATGTGCTAGATTACAGCACAGTTCAGCTAGATGAGATCTTGGGTTATGAAGAGGAGCCAGTTGCCATTGTTGACATGCAAGTTCACCAGTTGAGGTCGAAGAAGATTTCTACGGTAAAGGTCCAGTGGAGGGGTCAACAAGTCGAGGAGGAAACCTAGGACACCGAGGAGGACATGCAAAGTAGATATCCACACTTATTTAGCACTCCAAGTATGATTCTAGACCCGTTCGAGTACGAACATTTATTTAAGAGGTGGAGAATGTAACGACCCTACCGGTCATTTTGCTTTCTAGATCCCCATTCCTCTAATTAAAATACCCCATATGTTCTTTTACTGTTTTATTACTTGCGGGGACGTTTGGTTTGGTTTTGGAATGGTTTAGGTTGAAATAGGAACACTTAGTTCATTAATAGTGGCCTAAGATGGCCAAGTTTGACTCGAGTCAACATTTTGAGAAAACGACCTCGGAACCGGGATTTGATGGTTTCATTAGGTTCTTATGATGATTTTGTACTTGGGAGTATGTTTGGATCGAGTTTCAGGTGACTCGGGAGCATTTCGGCGCTTAATGTTGAAAGTTGGAACCTTGAAGGTTTTTTAGTATCTTAAATTTGATTTGGAGTATACTTTGGTGTTATCAATGTCCGTTTGGGAATTCGACCTTGGGAATAGGTCTTTATGGTAATTTATGACTTGTATTGACGTTATTTTGGGTTGTCTAAGTATGATTCGATGCATTCGGAGCTAGTTGAAGAAGTTTGAAGTTCATAACTTGATTGTGGGGTGCTATTCTTAGTTTCGATGTTGTTTTATGTGTTTTGAGGGTTTGAGAAGGTCTGTATTATGTTTATGGACTTTTTGGTGCATTTGAACGGGGTCCCCGGTGGCTCGGGTGTGTTTCAGACCACCCGGAGCTAAGCCCAAAATTACATAATTTTGCTGGTTCTAATTTCCTTCTTCGGGAATGTGGAGGTTCCTTTGCGTTCACGGTGAAGGATTAGGGGAATGGGTGATTTATTCTTCGCGTTCACGATCATGTGGTGCGTTCGTGAAGGTGTAGGACATGAGGTCTTCGCATTCGTGAAGCCTGTCTCTTGTTCGCATAGAAGAACAAGGCAGGGGGTCAGTTGCTATTACCCTTCGCGTTCGCGAAGGGTGGACCGCATTGATGAAGCACTGGTTGGGCAAGCCTTCATGATCACGAGTCTCCCCTCGCGTTCGCGAAGCATAGTTTCTGGGCCTGAGCAAGTTTTGTCTTCATGATCGCCTGACTCTTTTCGCGATCGTCGAAGAAGGAATATGTGGGGAGTGCTATGTTTTAAAAATGGGACTTAGGCCATTTTCTCTCATTTTCACATCTCTTGGCCGATTTTGGAGCTCTTTGAGGGGGAGGGGGGGGACGGGGGGTTTCATCTAGCATTTTAAGGTAACTAATTACTACCAAATATGAGTTTAATACAAAGATTCTGGGTAGATTTTAACATGTAAATTGTAAACATTTTAGGATTTTTTTGAAAAACTTAGGTATCGGTAAAAATGAGATTAGACCATGAAAATAATTATGGAATTGAGTAGAAATTATATATTTGAGATCGTAAGGTTGTGGGTAACATTTATCTACAAAAATATTTGGAATCCGGGCACCTGTGCCCTGGGGGTGAATTTTAGAAATCTACCAAATTAGGTTGGGTAATTACTCTAATAGTTAAATTATGAACTTTTGAGCATATATTGATTAGTTTGTACGACCTTTGGCTAGTTTCGTATTGCTCGGCACCGATTTGAGATAATTAGTGTGGTTGAAGAGCCGAGTAGTGGAATTGGAAGTGAGGTAAGTCTCTTGCCAAGCCTTATAAGTGGGAATTTTTCCCGTAGGCATTTTAAATTGTTATTTGCTAATAATTGTGGGTGTTACGTACGCACGATGTGATGAGAGTCATAGCTAAAATCATGCTTATGTCCGGGTAGACGTAGGACTTTACCATGCAATACTTGTATTATTTGAACCCAACTTGTTAGTTTAATTATTTGAATTTATAACTGAAATTGGATATGGGATTTTATGATATCGAGCTTCATTGTCTTGAGTTTTGTCGGAATACTTGATTGTTAGTGGAAATTATGCCTTCTTTGAGTACTATTTCTGTATTATAATCGCTGACCGTAGTTTGTAGAGTTCCTCTATACCTGTGGATTGGGCCAAATGCCTTGACAATATATTTAGATACATCTATGGTTCGCGCCGTTCGATTTTTGACACTGTACACGATTATTCTAGATCGAGTCGTACGACCCCGGCATAATTCATGCATGATATCGCTAGGAATCCGATTATTCATGATATTTCCTTCATGACTTGAGATCTCATAATTACTTGATGGCTCTTAATTGATCAAATTGGCATGTGATAATTGGGGATTTTAAATTGACATACTAATAAAGGATCATTATTTATTGTTTTCTTATTCCATTGTTACTATTGTATTTCATGCCTATTTATAATTCCTGCACTTTATTTATTGACCTCTAGTAAGTGTCTATGTCGACTCCTCATCACTACTTCTTCGAGGTTAGACTAGATACTTATTAGATACATGTTGTTTACGTACTCACGCTACACTTCTGCCCAAAATGTGCAGGTTCTGAGGCAGGTACATCTGGTGTTCGTCTAGACGCGCATCTGCATTACTCGGAGACCTAGTGGTGAGTTTCTTTCCATGCTCCGTTCTGTAGCACCCGGAGCCTCCTCTTGTTGTATTTTTTATTTCTGTCTATTCTGTTTCAGACAGTAGTTGTATGGGGTTTTGTATGTTCTACTAGATGCTCGTGCACTTGTGACGCTGGATTTTGGAAATTGCTAGTAGATATTTATGGATTTTGTCTATTAATATCATTATTTCACTCTAATATTTTATTTTATTCTTTACATCACCGTGACTACTTATTCTTGGTTTCTTGATTAAATAAAATTCACGACTTTAAAAATAATAAAATAAATAATTAAATGGATAGTCCATCGTTAGCTTACCTAACGGCGACGTTTGGCACCCTCACGGCCTATAGTGAGAATTGGGTCGTGACACTAATAATTTATAATAAAATATATTATATTATATTATTTTATAGATATAAAATTTGATAATTAGTGTATATATATGTAATTATGTAGATAAAATAGAGAAATAATTTATGAAATAAATTTTACGTTACTAACTAAAAGTACATAAATATGCCTAAAATTGTATAATAATATAATAAGGGTTAATTAATTAATAAAAAAATAATGGTAACATATTATAATAATTCTATTACGCTATAATTTATTTTACTAATATAATAATATGTAAATCTATATCTATATCTATATCTATAATTATATTAAAAGCACGAATCCTCTTAGCGAAATGTTGTTCGTCTTTTTTACCCCTTTAAAATAGAGTTCACACTAGAAAAAATAGTCATTGTTTTCTTAATATTTAAAAAAATTAAATTAACTAAAATTTTAATAAATTATGTAAGAACTACTCATATTTAGAAATTTATATCTTTTCCATAACTAAAACATTCTTAACCTATTATAGAAGAAGAAATTATAATTGGGCGTTCATGACTTCTTTAGAAGTCCTTGTTTTAATTAAAAAATAATTATTTCAAATAGAAATTCATATACTATTATTTTCTCATACTATTCAAAAAATTAGAATTGGACAATCAAATTGGGATGGAAAAAGTAATAAATAATCTCTGGTATAATAAGAAAAGCTTAATAATCTAAGCATCGAAGTTAGATACCAAGCATCTTATTGTCAATATTTATATATTTTTTAAAGAAAATTACCCATTGAGACAGCGTATATGCGCAACGCGCGTATCATAAGTTATATTAAAAGCACAAAAGCCCTAAGCGAAATGACGTTCGCCTTTTTTACCCTTCGTTTTACATTCTAAGTTGGATATAATTGTAATTATAATCACAAATACATTTTTATTTTTGGAGAAAAACCAAAATTTGCCGACTATTTAGGTGCCCTATATTTAGGTTTCGGGGCCTTTAGCTTTACATTGTCGACTATTTAGGTGATGTGTATTTAGGTTTATGAGTCTTTAGCTATTTCTTCTTTATATAATTAGGATTAGGCTTCTTTACTGTGTGCCTTTTCTTTATGTTTAGGATTCTTTAGGTTTTTCTTTATTTAAGATTCTTTACGTGTGTGTCTTTTTGTGTAGGTATTCATAAGTTTCGGATTAATGATGCAAATCGCATAAGTTGTAAATAGGTTAGCAATATTTCATTAAAGAATAATGACTGGATAAGATTTCGTAATTGCAGACGCTTGATTAATTTTGATAGGTAATTCTTGTTTAACTATGTTTAATGTATTTTCAAAATTATATTATTCGTTTATGTTGATGTTTAATCCATCTTAACTAATTAAATGGTTTTTAAAATTTATTGCAATGGTGAAAGCTGCAACAACGACTTGCCAAAAAAGCAAATAAGGATAGGACGAAGAAAGCTGCTGATATTGACCTCTGAAAGATTTCAATTATTAGTATGTGTAATGATCCGACCAGTTATTTTACTTTTCAGATATTTGTTACCCTATTTAAGACTTCTTGTATGTATTTTTTCTATTTTATAACTTGTGGGGCCGATTGATTTGGTTTTAAAAGAGTTCGATTTGAATCCAGAACACTTAGTTCCATTATAGTGGCCTAAGGTGGCCAAGTTTGATTTGAGTCAATACTTTGAGTAAGCGACCTCGGAATCGAGATTTAAAGGTTCAAATAGATTCGCATGATAATTTTGGCCTTGAGTGTATGTTCGGATTGAGTTTTGAGTAGACCGGAAGTGTTTCGGCGCTTATTGTCGGAAGTTGGCATCTTAAAGATTTTAGAGTTTTCTAAGTTTGATTTGAAGTAAAATTTGGTGTTATTGATGTCCGTATGTAATTCCGGGCCTTGGAATAGGTTCATATAAAGATTGGTGACTTGTGCGTAAAACTTAGCATCATTCTGAGTTGTTTAAGTATGATTTGTCGCGTTCGGAGTTGGTTAGAAGAAGTTTGGAGTTTAGAAGTTGATTAATTTGGTTTTGAGGTGTGATTCTTGGTTTCGATGTTATTTTATTTATTTTGAGACTTTGAGTGTGTTCGGATTATATTTATGGACTTGTTGGTATAATTGAACAGGGTCTCAGATGGCTCGGGTGAGTTTCGGACCACTCGGAGCAAAGTTGAAGTTGACAGATTTTTGCTGGTTCTAGTTTTGTTCTTCGCGCACACGGTGGGAGTCACGCGTTCGCGATGAAAGATTTGAGCTGGAGGCATTTTTTGCTTCAAGTTTGTGTTAGGTGAGCCGCGTTCGCGACGGCTTAGGGCACTGGAGTGTGATGACCCAAAAGGTCATCTTATGTTTTAGAACTCGAATCTACGCTCTTAAGCCTTAAAAATCTCATTTTTATCCTCCTCGATTTGTGTGCGTAGTCCGGACATGTTTCCGGAAAGCTTTTATGTTGAAAATTGATGAAAATAAGAATTTATGTCTTAAAAGTTGATTTTAGTTGACTTCGATCAACATTTTTGGTAAATGGGTCCGAATCCATATTTTGACGGTCCCGATGGTTCCGTATCGAATTATGGGACCTGGGCGTATGCCTGAAATCGAATTCGGAGGTCCCTACGTCAAGTTATGAATTTTTGATGAAAATTAAAAGTCTAAAAATTAATTATTTTTAAGAATTGATTGATGTTTGACATTGTTAGTGCCGGGTCCGTATTCTGGTTTCGGAGCCTGGTACAGGTTCATTTTGATATTTAAGACTTGTGTGTGAAATTTGGTGAGAAACGGAGTTGATTTGATGTGATTCGGATGTCCAGTTGAGAAGATATGAATTTTAAAGTGTTCTTGAGAATCTCATTTGATTTGGTGCTAAATTCGTAGTTCTAGGTGTTATTTTATTGATTTGATTGCGCGAGCAAGTCCGTATAATATTTTTAGACTTGTGGGCATGTTCGGTTTGGAGCCCGGAGGGCTCGGGTGAGTTTCGGATAGGCCACAGGATGTTTTGAACTTGGAAAATTTTGCTGGTATAACTAAACCTATTGCAGGCCTCTGATCTCGCAGTTGCGAGATCAGGCATCGCAAATGCGAACATAACAGGGTCCGCAATTGTGAGGCATTCATCGCAATTGTGATCGGAAGCCTGGGCCAGCAGTTCTCGCATTTGCTAGGTTAGCTTCGCAATTGCGAAGGGAGTCTGGAAAGGGCAGGTTCGCAAATGCGAACATCTACTCGCATTTGCGAGGTTCAGTGGTCACAAATGCGACACTTTCCTCACATTTGCGAAGGCAACAAGATTGTGAAGGGCATCGCAATTGCGATTGTTCCTTCGCATTTGCGAGTTTTGCATTTGTGAAGCTCAGGTTGCAATTGCGACATCTGCAGCTGAGTAAAAGGGACTTAGACGGGATTTTTCATTCATTCTTCAAAATTTCAAAACCTAAACCTCAAGGGGCGATTTTCCAAAGACCAATTCTTCCCTAAATTATAGGTAAGTGATTCTAAACCATTTTCTTTCAATTACTCATTACATTTTATGAATTATTGATGTTTGGCATATTTAGATATGTGTTGATGTTACTTTACCCATGTTTTAACCGCTTCTTGATGTTATTTGATCTTTAAAATGCCCAACATGGTTTAATTATTGGTTTTATGACTAATTGAGTTGTGTGTGATGATTTAGGGTATTTGGAGTGCAAAAATATGAAGAAAAGGTGCTCTAGCTAGAGGAAGAGGGGTTGGATGCGTCGAATCCAATCTAGAAAAAAATCATAGTTCGTGCACCCTTAGCAGTGAAGTCGGCCCATAGCATCCGCCTTAGCATCCGCACCTGGGCAAAGCTGAGAAGTGGAGGACGAGGTGGATGCGAAGCATCCACCCTAGCATGCGAAGCTGAGAAGTGAAGGACGAGGTGGATGCGACGCATCCACCATAGCATCGATCCCTGAAGCTGATTTGGATTAGAAATAGGAGAACTTTGACCCACGACTTTTGTACGCAATATATAAGCCAAAAATGCCTCTTTTAGGTCATCTAACATATTGGGAAGGGGAAAAAAGCCACGATAAAGCTGTGGAGGCCGGAATTCATCAAGTTTCATCTTTCTCCCACCAAACTTAGTAATTTTTATATTTTTTTGTATGATTTGTTGTTTGGCTACCATGTCTATATGGAGCTAAACTTCACATTCTAGGGTTGTGGTTCTTTCATGACTATTGTTATTCGGATATTGATTTTGACTTCTTGATTTATCATATTAGTTTATTTATTCAATCTTGCACTTAATTATTTAATTGCTTGATCATCAATTGAATATTATCTACGAATCTAGAATTGAACTCGAAAGTGAGAATTCTATATTGCATATAGGATTGAGTAGGGCAAGTTCTTGAACTCGGGCATCGGGGAACGGATTCGTGGTTAGGATAGACATATACCTAATTGCCTTGCTTGGTTGATTTACAGGAATTATAAATGCGTTCTTGTTGATTCTAACTCCATAGACATATAGGCATTAGGTTAGCTTGAATAGGCGAGTAAGAACTCGACAGATTCTTATGAGCAATATTAACCCTGTCAACCAATAAGCTAGATAAATTAGTCGGTCAATTCAATTGAAGAATACAATAGGATTATTAGATAGCCCATAACCCTAGATCGTTTTCATTACATTGATATCATAAAAATCTGCTCTTTCTCTGTTCAAAGTTTATTATTTATATTTTTTTATTTAATTAGTTTAGAATAAAATATTTTTAGGTTTAATTCTTGTTTAGATAATTAGGATAGTCTAATTTAGTTAATAGTTAATCATAAGTCCTCGTGGGTTCGACATCCGACTTTAGTCACTTTATTACTTGACGACCGCGTATACTTGCGTGAGTGTGTTTGGTCCCAACAATTATCAGCCTAAAATCTAGAGTTTTCATGGTAGAATTAGGGGTTAGGGTAAAAACTAGGGATTTCGGGAATTTGAGGATTTAGACCTCAATTTGAGGTTGGATTCCAAAACTAATTACATATTCGGGCTCGGGTGTGAATGGGTAAAAGGATTTTGGTCTGAACCTCGAATTTTGACCAAGCGGGCCCGCGGTCGATTTTTTTAACTTTTTGGAGGAAAATTTGGAAAATTTAATTTATGCAATAATTAATTTCTTAAGAAATATTTGATATTATTGAGTCATTTTTTAATAGATAAGAGTGGTTTGGAGGTGAATTCCAACGGAAAAGTTGTGATTGAGAATTAAGTGGCCTTCGGAGCGAGGTAAATATTGTGTCTAACCCTGACTTGAGGGAATTAGGAACCTTAGATTATTTGCTAAGTGAAATTCATGTGAGCGGCGTATATGTGAGGTGACGAGTACTTATGCGCCGCCAATTTACCTGTTTTTCCATGTTTCTTCCGTTTTTCTTATATTGTCTCTTTCCTATGCCTAATTGATACATGTTTATACTAGTGTTGTTAAAGTGATCGTCATTATCATGTTTACAGATTTTCTGTTGGTAATCGAGTATTTATTTAAAAGTTGAGATTTATATTGTGGAACCAAATGTTGAAGTAAGGTCTGTACTTGTTATTCTATCTCCCTGATGTTAGTTATGCATTGCATTATGGTAAGGGAGAGGGTTAATGCACGAAGGGTGATGTTGTGCCATATTGAGAGTGTTAATGCACGAAGGGTGATGTCGTGCCATATTGAGAGTATTAATGCACGAAGGGTGATGTCGTGCCATATTGTGAGTGTTAATGCACGAAGGGTGATGTCGTGCCATATTGTGAGTGTAAAAGCACGAAGGGTGATGTTGTGCCATATTGTGAGTGTAAAACCACGAAGGGTGATGTCGTGCCATGATATGAGAGTTAATGCACGAAGGGTGATGCCGTACTGTTTTTATTAATTTTATGGTGAGATTGAGAGTAAAAGCACGAAGGGTGATGCCGTGCATTTTTCCTTACTGCATTCACTATTCTTGTTGATTCATGGTATATTGACTGCTCTGGTGATCATTCTGTTGTAGTTCTTTATCTTGTATTCCCCTCAGTATGTTCCCCTCCCGACATTTCCTGTTTAGTTCTTCATTTTTGTTATTTGTATATACACTGTTAAATTATACAGGTTGATTTGTAGGTGCCTTGCCTTAGCCTCGTCACTACTTCGTCGAGGTTAGGCTCAATACTTACCAGTACATAGGGTCGGTTGTACTGATGCTGCACTCTGCACTTTCTATGCAGATTTTAATACCGGCTCAGGTTGATCGAGATTTTGTTATTTGTCTGCTGTTTGGAGACTCAAGGTAGATCTATCGGCGTTCACAGACCTTGAAGTCCCCGTCTATCTTTTATGCCCTACTGTTTTCTTTCATTCAGACAGTTGTATTTCTCTTAGACTATTACTTGTAGTAAATTCTAGAATGCTCGTGAATTGTGACTCCAGATTCTGGTGGCAGTAATTAATGCAGTCCTATGATATTCTGCACTTATTATATTTCATCTTAGTTAATTATTGTTAATTACTAAATAGGAATAAGGAATTGGTTTAATGATTCTCTAACGTTGGCTTGCCTAGCAAGTAAAATGTTAGGCGCCATCACGGTCCCGTTAGTGGAAATTCCAGGTTGTGACAGGTTGGTATCAGAGCACTAGGTTGCCTAGGTCTCACGATTCACGAGCAAGCTTAGTAGAGTCTGGAGGATCGGTACGGAGACGTCTGTGCTTATCTTACAGAGGCTATGAAGTTTAGGAACAAGTTTTACTTCTATTCTTCTCTGTCGTGCGAATTTGCTTCCTCAATACTCATTTAACTCTTCTACTATTATCCTCTAGCAGATGGCGAGAACACGTACCGCTTCCTCAGCTGAGCAGCAGCCAGAGCCTCCAGTGACAGCTCCAATGCGGGGCAGAGGTCGAGGCCGAGGCCGTGCTAGAGGCCGAGGCAGGGGCAGGGCTCAGCCTAGGGCCTGAGCAGCAGCCCCAACAGTGGAGCCTCAGATAGAGCTTGACGAGGAGGTTCCATCCCAGACTGTTCCTATCGGACCAGCTCAGGTTCCGCAATGGTTCATTACCACCCCAGTACTTCAGGACGCTTTGGTCCGTTTGGTGGGCCTTATGGAGAGTGTGGCCCAGACTGGCGCATTTCCCATGGCACCAGCAGTCTCTCAGGCTGGAGGAGGAGCCCAGACTCCCACCACTCCCGCTCCGGAGCAGATAGCTCGCCAGTATAAGGCTCCAGCAGCTCAGCCAGTTAGATTAGTTCAGACTGTTATTGTGGCACAGGTCGGAGATGGGCCAGCTATGTCTTCTTAGGCTTTTTGGAGATTGGACAGGTTTACCAAGCTCTTTCCTGTTCATTTCAGTGGTGCTCCTTAGAGGATCCCCAGGAGTATTTTGACAGCTATCACGAGGTTCTACAAAACATGGGTATTGTAGAGACCAATGGGGTCGATTTTGCTGCATTTCAGATGACTGGTTCTGCCAAGAAATGGTGGAGAGATTACTTGTTGACCAGACCAGCCAGGTCGCCTGCTCTTATTTGGGACCAGTTCTCTCAGCTCTTCATAGAGAAGTTTCTGCCTATCACATTGAGAGAGGAGCATCGCCGTCAGTTTGAGTGTCTCCAGCAGGTTAATATGACTGTAACTCAGTATGAGACCCGTTTTGTGGATTTGGCCTGTCATGCCATTCTTCTGCTTCCCACCGAGAGAGAGAGAGGGTGAGGAGGTTTATTGATGGACTTGCTCAGCCTATCAGATTGTAGATGGCTAAGGAGACTGGGAGTGAGATTTCTTTTCAGGTGCCTGCTAATGTCGCCAGACGAGTCGAAATGATTCTTACTCAGGGAGGTCAGGGGTCTGACAAGAGACCTCGTCATTCCGGTGAGTTCAGCGATGCCTCATCTAGAGGCAGGAGTACTTTTGGTAGAGGCCATCCTCCTAGGCCGTTTCATTCAGCGCTCCAGGCATCCCACAGTGCCTTAGGTGGTCGTGGCCCTCAGATGCATTATTCCGACCAGCTAGCCTACAGTACACCACCAGCTCCTATTAGTGCACCTCCACTCTAGAGTTATCAGGGTGGTTATTCAGGTCGACAGGGTCAGTTTCAAGGTCAGCAGTCACAGCAGCCGAGGTTATGTTATACTTGTGGTGATCCGAGGCACATTGCTAGATTTTGCCCTCGGGCAACGGGCAGCTCACAACATCAGAGTTCTTATGCCATGGCTTCGGCACTAGTTGCTGCACCACCTGCTCAGCTAGCCAGAGGCAGGGGTCAGTAGCCAGAGGTAGAGGCCAGACTATTAGAGGTAGAGGTCAGGCCGTTAGAGGTGGAGACCAGCCAGTTAGAGGTCATCCCAGGGACATAGTTCAGGGTGGTGGGGCCCAGCCCCGGTGTTATGCTTTCCCAGCCAGGCCTGAGGCTGAGTCATCTGACGCTGTTATCACAGGTACAGTTTCAGTTTGTAGTAGAGATGCTTCAGTTCTATTTGATCCGGGATCTACTTACTCTTATGTGTCATCCTATTTTGCTTCCTATTTGGTTGTGCCCCGTGATCCTTTGAGTGCTCCTGTGTATGTGTCCACACCAGTGGGAGATGCTATTGTTGTCGATCGTGTTTATCGTTTATGTGTGGTCACCATTGGTAGTCTTGAGACTCATGTAGATCTTCTACTTCTTGACATGGTTGATTTTGATGTCATACTGGGTTTGGGTTGGCTGTCACCATATCATGCTATATTAGATTGTCATGCCAAGACGGTGAACTTAGCCTTGCAGGGGTGCCTCGATTAAAGTGGGGAGGAAATCTTGGCCATTCTGCCAACAGGGTTATCTGTTATGTGAAGGCTCGACATATGGTCGAGAAGGGGTGTCTAGCTTATTTGGCTTATGTCCGCGATTCTAGTGCGGAGGTTCCTTCCATAGATTCGGTGCCAGTTGTTCGTGAGTTTCCAGAGGTGTTTCCTGCAGACCAACCGGGGATACCACCCGATAGGGATATTGATTTCTGCATTGATTTGGCTCCAGGCACTCAGCTTATTTCCATTCCGCCATATCGCATGGCCCCGCCAGAGTTGAAAGAATTAAAGGAGCAGTTGCAATATTTTCTTGATAAGGGCTTCATTAGACCTAGTGTTTCGCCTTGGGTGCACCCGTGTTGTTTGTGAAGAAGAAAGATGGATTGATAAGGATGTGTATAGATTATCGGCAGTTGAACAAAGTCACCATCAATAACAAATATCCATTGTCGAGGATTGATGATTTATTTGATCAGCTTCAGGATGCCAAGGTGTTTCAAAAGATTGATTTGAGATCTGGCTACCATCAGTTGAGCATTAGAGCATCCGATGTTCCTAAGACAGCTTTTCGGACTCGGTATGGGCATTTTGAGTTTCTAGTGATGTCATTTGGGCTGACAAATGCCCCAGTAGCATTCATGGATTTGATGAACCGGGTGTTCAAACCCTACTTGGATTCCTTTGTGGTTGTGTTTATTGATGATATCTTGATCTACTCCCACAGTCGAGAGGAGCATGAGCAGCACCTTTGGATCGTTCTTCAGACTCTGAAAGACGGCCAGTATATGCTAAGTTCTCAAAATGCAAGTTTTGGTTGAGTTCAATTGCTTTCTTGGGTCACGTTGTATCAACAGAGAGTATTCAGGTGGATTCTAAGAAGATTGAGGCCGTTCAGAACTGCCCTAAACCCACATCAGCTACAGAGATCCGTAGTTTTCTGGGTTTGGCAGGATATTAACGTCGATTTGTGGAGGGATTTTCATCCATAGCAGCCCCATCGACCAGATTGACCCAGAAAGGTGCTCCGTTTAGGTGGTCAAACGAGTGTGAAGCGAGCTTTTAGAAGCTCAAGACTACTTTGACCACGACACCGGTTTTAGTGTTACCCACAGGTTCAAGATCTTATACAGTATATTGTGATACATCTCGTATTGGTCTGGGTGCAGTATTGATGCAGGGTGGCAAGGTTATTGCATATGCTTCGTGGCAGCTGAAGGTTCACGAGAAGAATTACCCTGTTCATGATCTAGAGCTGGCAGGCATTGTTCACGCACTGAAGATTTGGAGGCACTATCTTTACGGCGTGCCATTTAAGGTATTCACTGATCATCGGAGCTTGCAGTATTTGTTCAAGCAGAAGGAACTCAATTTGAGGCAGCGGAGGTGGCTGGAGCTATTGAAAGACTATGATATCACCATATTGTATCATCCCGGGAAGGCCAATGTGGTGGCCGATGCTTTGAGTAGAAAGTCAGTCAGTATGGGTAGCCTTGCATATATTTCAGTTGGTGAGAGACCTTTTGCATTGGATGTTCAGGCCTTAGCCAATTAGTTCGTGAGATTAGATGTTTCCGAGCCCAGCCATGTTCTAGCTTGTACAGTTGCTCGGTCTTCTTTGTTTGAGCACATCAGAGATCGGCAGGATGACGATCCTCATTTACTTGTCCTTAGAGACACAGTGCGGCACAGTGGTGCCAAGCAGGTTACTGTTGGAGATGACGGAGTTTTGAGGATGCAGGGTCGTATTTGTGTGCCTAATATGGAAGGACTTCGTGAGTTGATCCTTGAGGAGTCCCACAGTTCCCGATATTCTATTCATCCGGGCGCCGCCAAGATGTATCGGGACTTGAGGCAGCATTATTGGTGGAGGCGAATGAAGAAGGACATAGTTGCCTATGTAGCTCGGTGCCTAAATTGCCAGCAGGTAAAGTGTGAGCATCAGACACCTGATGGTTTGCTTCAGAGGTTAGATATTCCTGAGTGGAAGTGGGAGCGTATCGCTATGGATTTTATTGTTGGACTCCCACGGACTCAGAGAAAGTTCGATGCAGTTTGGGTTATTGTGGACAGGCTGACTAAGTCAGCGCATTTCATTCCTGTGGCAGTTACCTATTCCTCAGAGCGGTTGGCAGAGATTTACATTCGTGAGATTGTCCGTCTTCATGGTGTGCCCGTGTCTATCATTTCTGATTGAGGTACGCAGTTTACCTTGCACTTTTGGAGGGCAGTACAGCGTGAGTTAGGTACGCGGGTTGAGTTGAGCACAGCATTCCATCCTCAGACGGACGGATAGTCCGAGCGTACTATTCAGATCTTGGAAGATATGCTTCGCGCCTGTATTATTGACTTTGGAAGTTCTTGGGATCAGTTCTTGCCGTTAGCGGAGTTTGCCTACAATAATAGCTACTAGTCGAGCATTCAGATGGCTCCCTATGAGGCATTATATGGTAGACGGTGTAGGTCGCCAGTTGGGTGGTTTGAGCTAGGGGAGGCTCGGTTATTGGGTACAGATTTAGTTCAGGAGGCCTTGGACAACGTCAAGATTATACAGGATCGACTTCGTATAGCTCAGTCCAGGCAGAAGAGTTATGCCGACCGTAGAGTTCGGGATGTGCCATTCATGGTCGGAGAGAGGTTATTCCTTCGGGTATCGCCCATGAAGGGTGTTATGAGATTTGGGAAGAAGGGCAAGTTGAGCCCTAGGTATATCGGGCCATTTGAGATCCTCGAGAGAGTGGGGGAGGTAGCTTATAGACTTGCGTTGCCTCCGGGGTTATCCTCAGTTCATCCGTTATTCCATGTGTCTATGCTCTGGAAATGTCATGGTGATCCGTCCCATGTGTTAGATTTCAGCTCTGTCCAGTTGGACAAGGATTTGACTTACGAGGAGGAGCCGGTGGCAATTCTAGCCCGGCAAGTTCGCCAGTTGAGATCAAAGAGTTACCCTTCGATTCGAGTGCAGTGGAGAGGTCAGCCTATTGAGGCAGCTACTTGGGAGTCCGAGTCCGATATGTGGAGTAGATATCCCCACCTTTTCACCAACCCAGGTACTTTTCTATATCCGTTCGAGGACGAACGGTTGTCTTAGAGGTGGAGAATGTGATGACCCAAAAAGTCATCTTATGTTTTAGAACTCGAATCTGTATTCTTAAGCCTTAAAAATCTCATTTTTACCCTCCTCGATTTTCATGCACAGTCCGGGCATGTTTCCGGAAAGCTTTTATATTGAAAATTGATGAAAATAAAAATTTATGCCTTAAAAGTTAATTTTAGTTGACTTCGATCAAATTTCTTGGTAAATGAGCCCGGATCCGTGTTTTGACGGCCTGGTGGGTCCGTATCAAATTATGGGACCTGGGCGCATGCCCGAAATCGAATTCGGAGGTCCCTAGCTCAAGTTATGAATTTTTGGTAAAAATTAAATGTCTGAAAATTAATTATTTTTAAGAATTGATTGATGTTTGACATTGTTAGTGCCGGATCTGTATTCTGGTTTCGGAGCACGGTACACGTTCATTATGATATTTAAGACTTGTCTGTGAAATTTGATGAGAAACGGAGTTGATTTGACGTGATTCGGACGTCCAGTTGAGAAGATATGAATTTTAAAGCGTTCTTGAGAATTTCATTTGATTTGGTGCTAAATTCGTAGTTCTAGGTGTTATTTTTTGCCGATTTGATCATGCAAGCAAGTCCTTATGATATTTTTAGACTTGTGGGCATGTTCGGTTTGGAGATCCTAGGGCTCTGGTGAGTTTCAGATAGGACACTGGATGTTTTGAACTTAGAAAATTTTGCTGGTATAACTGAACCTGTTGCAGGCCTCTGATCTCGCAATTGCGAGATCAAGCATTGCAAATGCGAACATAACAGGGTCCACAATTGCGAGGCATTCATCGCAATTGCTATCAGAAGCCTGGGCCAGCGGTTCTCGCATTTGCGAGATTACCTTTGCAATTGCGAAGGGAGTATGGGAAGGGCAGGTTCGCAAATGCGAATATCTACTCACATTTGCGAGGTTCAGTGGTCGCAAATGCGACACTTTCCTCGCATTTGCGAAGGCAGCAGGATTGTGAAGGGCATCGCAATTGCGATTGTTCCTTCACATTTGCGAAGCTCAAGTTGCAATTGCGACATCTGCAGCTGAGTAAAAGGGACTTAGACGGGATTTTTCATTCATTCTTCAAAATTTCAAAACCTAAACCTCAAGGGGCGATTTTCCAAAGACCAATTCTTTCCTAAATCATAGGTAAGTGATTCTAAACTATTTTCTTTCAATTACCCATTACATTTTATAAATTATCAACCTAAAATCTAGAGTTTTCATGGTAGAATTAAGGGTTAGGGTAGAAACTAGGGATTTCGGGAATTTGAGGATTTAGACCTCAATTTGAGGTCGGATTCCTAAACTAATTACATATTCGGGCTCGGGGGTGAATGGGTAAAAGGGTTTTAGTCCGAACCTCAGTTTTTGACCAAGCGGGCCTGGGGTCGATTTTTTTAACTTTTTGGAGAAAAATTTGGGAAATTTAATTTATGCAATATAATTGATTTCTTAAGAAATATTTGATATTATTGAGTCATTTTTGAATAGATAAGAGTGGTTTGGAGGTGTATTCCAAAGGAAAAGTTGTGATTGAGAATTAAGTGGCCTTCGGAGTGAGGTAAATGTTGTGTCTAACCCTGACTTGAGGTAATTAGGAACCTTAGATTATTTTCTAAGTAAAATTCATGTGAGCGGCGTATATGTGAGGTGACGAGTACTTATGCACCGCCAATTTACCTGTTTACCAAGTTTCTTCCGTTTTTCTTATATTGTCTCTTTCCTATGCCTAATTGCTACATATTTATACTAGTGTTGTTAAAGTGATCGTCATTATCATGTTTACAAATTTTCTGTTGGTAATCGAGTATTTATTTAAAAGTTGAGATTTACATTGTGGAACCAAATGTTGAAGTAAGGTCTGTACTTGTTATTCTATCTCCCTGTTGTTAGTTATGCATTGCATTATGGTAAGGGAGAGTGTTAATGCACGAAGGATGATGTCATGCTATATTGAGAGTGTTAATGCACGAAGGGTGATGAAGTGCCATATTGAGAGTGTTAATGCACGAAGGCTGATGCCGTACCATATTGTGAGTGTTAATGCACGAAGGGTGATGTCGTGCCATATTGTGAGTGTAAAAGCACGAAAGGTGATGTTGTGCCATATTGTGAGTGTAAAACCACGAAGGGTGATGTCGTGCCATGATATGAAAGTTAATGCACGAAGGGTGATGCCGTGTCGTTTCTATTGATTTTATGGTGAGATTGAGAGTAAAAGCACGAAGGGTGATGCCGTGCATTTTTCCTTACTGTATTCACTATTTCTGTTGATTCATGGTATATTGACTGCTCTGGTGATCATTCTGTTATAGTTCTTTATCTTGTATTCCGCTCAGTATGTTCCCCTCCCGACATTTCCTATTTAGTTCTTCATTTCTGTTATTTGTATATACACTGTTAAATTGTACAGGTTAATTTGTAGGTGCCTTGCCTTAGTCTCGTCACTACTTTGTCGAGGTTAGTCTCGACACTTACCAGTACATGGGTTCGATTGTACTGATGTTACACTCTGCACTTTCTATGCAAATTTTGATACCGGCTCAGGTTGATCGAGATTTTATTATTGGTCCGCTGTCCGGAGACTCAAGTTAGATCTGTCGGCGTTCACAGACCTTGAAGTCCCCGTCTATCTTTTATGCCCTACTGTTTTCTTTTATTCAAACAGTTGCATTTCTTTCGGCCTATTACTTGTAGTAAATTCTAGAATGCTCGTGAATTGTGACTCCAGATCCGGGTGGCAGTAATTAATACAGTCTTATGATATTCTGCACTTATTATATTTTATCTTAGTTAATTATTGTTAATTACTGAATAGGAATAAGGAATTGATTTAATGATTCTCTAACGTTGGCTTGCCTAGCAAGTGAAATGTTAGGCGCCATCACGGTTCCGTTGGTGGGAATTCCGGGTCGTGACATAGAGCTACGCGTTCGAGAAGGACGCCGCATTCGTGAAGAAGAAGCTGGGGCTGGAGGTTGACCTTCGTATTTGTGTAGGTCCGGTCACGTTCTCATAGGGTAAAGCATCGCGTTCGCGGTGCCTTTCTCGCATTCGCGGAGAGGATTTTTGGGGTGACTGCAGATTTGCTTTCGCGATCGCGAGGAGGCTTCCGCGATTGCAAAGAGGAAGGGCCTGAGCAAAATGCATTTTTATTTCAAGACTTAGGCTCATTTCTCTCACTTTTCTTGGGCGATTTTGGAGCTCTTTGAAGGGGGATTTTTATCAAGCATTATAAGGTGAGTGATTTGTACCAATTATGAGTTAAATACATGGATTATGAATAGATTTTAATATGAAAATTAGTGAAAATTTGGGAATTTTGTTGGAAAATCTAGGGTTTAGCAGAAATGGGATTTGACCACGAAATTAATTATAAAATTGTGTATAAGTTATATATTTGAGTTCATAAGGCCATTGGCAACATTTTTATCTTCAAAACTTTTTAGAATCCGGACAAGTGGGCACGGGTTGGCTTTTTTTGATTTTTTGAGTTGGGTTAGAAAATTACTCTAATAGTTAAATTATGAGATTTTGAGCATATATTGATTAGTTTGTACATCATTTGGTTAGTTGCGGGTTGCTCGGCGTTGATTTGAGGCGACTAGTGAGGTTTGAGAGCCGAGTAGAGATCTTAGAAATGAGGTAAGTCTCTTGCCTAATCTTGTAAGAAGGAATCATCCATGTAGATATTCTAATTATTGTGTGCTACTTCTTATGGGTGCTATGTACATACGAGGTGACGAGAGCCCGTGCATAGCTAAAATCGTGTTTATATCCGGCTATACTTAGATCCTCACCATGCCTTATTTGTGCTACTTGAAATAAACTTGTTTGTTTAATTGTTTAAAATTATAAGTGATATTGGATTAGAGTTTATGGTTTACCAAGCCTCTTTACCTTGAGTTTTGGCGAGATACTTGATTGTCGGTAAAAAGTATGTTTTATGTGACCGGTAGTTCGGAGAGTTTCTCTATTCCTGTGGTTTGGGCCGTACGCCTCAGTAGTGCTATGAAATAGCATTATGGATCGGGACGTACGACCTCGACAGTATATTTGAGATGCATCTATGGATCGGGTATGTTACACCCCGTACTTTTATGTTGGAATGCATCTTAAGTGAATCAATATAAGTTGGAGAGCTTAATTTTACCAAGATAATGATGAATTAAAACATGTGTTAAGGAAGTATCATGGGAGTTGGAGACTGATAAGTGCATGATGTTACATCCCATGTTTTCATACGTGAAAGTAAGTCTTAAGTCAACTATTGTAAGCTCGGAAATGAGATCAACTTTGAAAGTATATAATGTAAGTTAATCATTTTACCTTAGAAGGTTACAAATATTTAAGATCATGAATAACAAGTTCCAAGACGGTTGGAAGTCTTAGAAGCTAAACGAATTGAAGAAAATAAGTTTCGTCGAAAGTTGACAAGTTGAGAATGTTATAACATGTACTTTTGGGGTGAGACTAGGGTGATTAACATGATAAGGAGGTTATATTATGAGTTATTTTAGTCGTATGATTGTCTTGTATTATGTTTTGAAGTCAAGCGAGTTGTGGAATAAAAGTTGGCAAAGGTCATCAGAAGTTACATTCATAAATGTGCTGAAAATTATGTCAAATATAGCAGAGCTTTTCACTCAATATAATAAGAATTACAGGGTGATCCACCTATCAAATTGAAGATCTACGAGTCTATTTTTTAACTCATTAAACCTTTCATCAATACAACATTGAAATAGAGAGATATTTATATTTTTATGAGACTGCGCAGGCAGCCCCTATGGGACCCACTTAAGCGGTGGATGATTCTCCAACTTTTAAAGATCGGGGAAAGGCTCACTTGGGTTCATTTATCGATCCAACTAGACCCTATACTATCTCAAAACACTATCAAAGCAGTCTTCATGATTCTAGAGTGAAAACTAAAGATAAAATCATGAATCCAACGCTATAAATCTCGTGGTCTAGCTTGATCGTAGTTCTTCATCTTATGGCTATTTTGGAGGATTCTTCAAAGCGAAGAAACCTCAGATTTGGTGTTGTTCTTATTGATCAAGGTAATAATCAGTCTGTTCTTCATACATATTATAGTTTCAAGATGAAATACAAGTGTTTACACACCAATTTGAACACTGAAAGTTGATTCAAGAAGAGAATACAACTCCTATAGTGTTGTGGTGTGATTGAAGGTTGTTGTGAGCTACACCAGCTGTGGATTTCAATTTTTATCTACTTCCTAAGGTATGTAAATATGTTCATGGTTGTGCTTAAGGTTAATCATGTGTTGGTTGAGTTGGTTGAGTGAAAATCTACAAGATAGTAATAGACATGGCATAAGAAATCGTTATTTTTTTTCGTGGGCTGTGTTGAGGCTATATATATGGTTTGTTGTGGCTGGAAATTTTGAAAACTAATTTGATTATGTTATGGCTGTTGTTGTTAAGCTTTTCTATTTGCTAATAAAGCTGATTGAAGAAGAAAACATGGAAAAAAAATTAACGATAAAGGTTAAGGTGCTAGGCGTGTGGAATATTTTTGAAGATTTTCTTATGATGTTTTAGGCTGAAACTAATATGGTAAGCATAAGTATGATGTTATAGATGTTGTAGGCAGATTCATGGAAAAGTAATTGGATTCAAATTATATATTGTTAATCGTAAATAGAGCTTGCTGCTCAAAATGGTTGTTGAAGTAACCGAAGAGCTTATTGTGAATTATTTTGTTGTTATTTGGGTTGTTTGGTGACTTTTAATAACTTATGGGATGTAGTACAAATAGGGGCGGTACTGTCCATTTTCTTGTAGAATATTGGTTTCAAAATATGAGAGTTACAATGCTTATATAATGACGACGAAGTCGGTTTACTCATTGTAGACGTAAGAAGATCATATTGAGCTTGGTTGACGATTGGAGAGAAGATTGAAAAGGTATGTTAAGTCTAAACCTTTCCTTCATTTTGGCATGATCATGTAACTACATGCGTTTGATAGTGAGACATAAAGAGAAATTTGTATTCCTGAATTTATGTACATTATCATAGTCTCATAAGTTACAGTATTCTCCCTTATCGGGACTTTATATTCAACAAGAGAGCAGAGGGTCTATATATAAATATAGTATTATAGTATTTTCATCACCACCGATCTATAATCGGTGGACAGTCCCCTATTGGGCAACCTCTGATCAGATGGTAAGTTATATACCGAGCCTATTATGGCCGAGCGCTGATGAGCAAGCCCAAAATGGCCGAGATATTGAGCCTAGTATGGTCGAGCATTTATGAGCGAGCCTACTACTGCAGAGCAGTTACACGTCCCGAGCCTTATAGGGTCGGACAACTGTTTTACTTACTACATTGAGAGAGTTGAGTCAGTACCAACATGTAAGCATGTCTTCTAATCATCTTTGACTCCCAGTTACTTTCAGTTATTCTATTTCCTTACATACTCGGTATATTATTTCATAGTGACGTCCTTTTTGCTGGGGACGCTGCATTGCATGCCTACATGTCCTAATAGACAACCGGATAGAGCTTCCCAGTAGACAGAGCCAAACATAAGCCTGATTGGTAAGCTTCACTCCCCCTGAATTACCAGGTCTAGACTTTGGATTCAATTTTGTATATACAGGTTTTATGGGTAGGTCTAGGCCTAGTCCCGACCATGTGTCATGATCCCAATTTTGCTCCGTAGAATGTCGTGATGGCACCTAGTCTATAAGACTAGGTAAGCCTAACATTTAATAATATCTTGATAGAATAATTAACAAAATACTAAAGCAAGTCTGATAAACTAATATAATCTTCTGAAATAGAATCTCAACAACACACTCCCCAAAACTAGTGAAATTCAGTCATAAGCTCTACAGAGTAATACTAGAATGTCTACTACATCACTGTCTGAATTAAAATGCAACTGGAAGTAAAGATAAGAGAAGGTGAATCCGAGGCCTACGGACATCGGGTAGGTATACCTTGAAGTCTCTGGAAAGCAGCTAACACTCGATCACTAACGTCCAGCACGAGCAGACGTACCTGGATCTGCACAAAACTTTGTGCAGAAGCGTAGTATGAGTACACCACAATATACCCAGTAAGTATCAAGCCTAACCTCGGTATAGTGGTGCTGACGCCAGGTCAATATACCTACTAGGATATATTAAATAGAATGAAAACGTGATATCAAGAAGTAATGGAAAGCAGAGCTATAAGTAATATGAAGCAAGTTAATAACATAGACTAATGAAAGGATTTTGTGCATAGAGATAATATAAGGGAAGCAATTGAAAAGAACCAAAATATTCATATACGGACAATAACTGATGGAACAAAGAAAAACAAACAACAAGAGGTGTTCCCACCAAATAACTCTTTGCAACATGAGATAAACAATAAGAATCACAACGAGGTACCACCTAGTGTACAATAAGAATCATAACTGAGATACTGCCTCGTATATAGCAAGAATCACAACCGAGGTACCACCTCGTATTCACATTTATCAATTTCAATCACAATATTTTCTTATACCACCACGTGAGCCTTACATATAAATAGTTTTGAAACCATTTTTCCCGAAATAGCTACACGCACTTTATCCCACCTTATGACGCCACGTGGCTTCATGTAATTCTCTTACCAACAACATGCATGTACGTCCGACCTTATGCTGCCGCATGAACATTAATCCCTATCCTTATACTGCCGCATCCGCGTCAATATCACATCACAATAACAACTCGCACCATAAGTTCCCACAAGTCACAACATGCCAATAATCAATAATATCAATTTCCACAACAATAGCCCATGGCTCCACCATAACATGTACAAGAATATCAACAATAACAATGAATGTTAATTCTCAATAAGAAATATGTCTCAACAATTAACACTTTTCCTCAATGTGATTAACGGCTTTTACAACTTCAACACTAATAACTCAACAATGAGAAGGATAATGTGTAACCATGATACTAAATAAGAACACCTCACAATAAAAGAGATAACATATACAGATGACTTCAAATAACGATAATCAACCATGAATGAGATAACATGTAACAATAACTTCAAATAATAATAAATCGACAAGGAAAGAGTTAACATGTAACAATAACTTCAAATAATGATAAATCGATAAGGAAAGAGACACCATGTAACAATGAAAGAGGAGACAAGTTCATATAGATTTCGTGGTTGGTCTGCTCTGGACGTTGAGGAAATTTGATGTTGTTTGGGTTATTGTCGACAGACTGACCAAGTTTGCACACTTTATTTCGATGATGACTACATACACTTCAAAGAGGTTGGCCCAGATTTATATTCAGGAGATCGTCCGGTTTCATGGCGTGCCTATTTACATTATTTCAGTTAGAGGCACTCAGTTCACTTTGCATTTCTGTAGAGTGGTACATAGTGAGTAGGGTACCCGGGTAGATCTCAGCACGGCCTTTCATCCGCATACCGATGGGCAGCCAGAGCAGATAGTTCAAATTCTGGAGTATATGCTCAAAGCATGTGTGATTCACTTCGGAGGGTAGTGGGATCGATTCTTACCATTGGCCGAGTTTGCTTATAACAATAGTTATCACTCCTACATCGAGATGGCTCCATTTGAGTCCTTAAAGTGTCGACGATGGAGTTCTCCTATCGGTTGGTTTGAGCCCGACGAGCTTAGGTTATATGGTATTTATTTGGTAAAGGATGCCTTGGATAAGGTAAATTTGATTCAGGAGTGACTCTGCACAGCACAGTCTGGGCAGAAGAGTTACGCGGATCAAAAAGCGTGTGATTTGTCGTTTATGGTGGGCGAGAAGGTTCTTCTAAAGGTCTTGCAGGTGAAGGGTATTGTGAGGTTGCATACAGGCTTGGTTTGCCTCCTAGTCTATCGGTAGTTCATCCGGTATTCCATGTGTCTATGCTCTAGAGGTACAATGCCGACAGGTCCCATGATTTGGATTACGGTACAGTTCATCTAGAAGATATCATGGGTTATGAGGAGGAGCCAACTATCATTGTTGACAGGCGGGTCCACAAGTTGAGGTCTAAGAATATTACAGCGGTGAAGGTCTAGTGGAGAGGTCAACCAGTCGAGGAGGTGACTTGGGAGACCAAGGAGGACATGCGGCACAGATATCCACACTTATTTGACACTTCAGGTATGATTCTAAACTCGTTCGAGGATGAACATTTGTTTAAGAGGTGAAAAATGTAACGACCTGATGGGTCATTTTACTTTATAGATCCTCGTTCCCCTATATAAGGCTTCCCATATGTACTTTTCCTATTTTATGACTTGCGGGAATGGTTGGTTTGGTTTTGGAAAGGTTCGGGTTGAATCCGGAATACTTAGTTCCATTATAGTGGCCTAAGGTGGCCAAGTTTGACTTGAGTCAACACTTTGAGTAAATGATCTCGGAATAGAGATTTGAAGGTTGCAATAGGTTCGTATGATAATTTTGGATTTAAGCGTATGTTCGGATTGAGTTTTGGACCGGGAGTGTTTCGGCGCTTATTGTCGGAATGAAGCATCTTGAAGTTTTTAGAGTTTTTTAAGTATAATTTAAAGTAGACTTTAGTGTTATTGATGTCCACTTGGGATTCCGAGCCTTCGAATAGGTTCGTATGGAGATTGGTGACTTGTGCATAAAATTTGCCGTCATTCTGAGTTGTGTAAGTATGATTCATCGCGTTCGGAATTAGTTTGAAGAAGTTTAAAGTTTAGAAGTCGATTAATTTAGTTTTTAGATGCGATTCTTGGTTTTGATATTATTTTATGTGTTCCGAGACTTCTAGCAGTTCCAAATTTTGTTTGTGTACTTGTTATTATAATTGGACGGGGTCCCCGGGGAGCTCGGGTGAGTTTCGGACCATACGGAGCAAAGTTGAAGTTAGAAGATTTTTGTTGGCTCTCGTTTTATTCTTCACGAACGCAATGGGAGTCACGCATTTTGCAATAAGGATTTGGGCTGGAGGCATTTTGTGTTTTGCGTTCGCGTTTGCAAAGGCTTGGGGCAATGGAGTTATGCGTTCGCGAGAAGGACGTTGCGTTCGCGAAGAAGAAGTTAGGGCTAGAGGTTGACCTTCGCATTCGCGTAGGGTAGGCCAGGTAAGGAATCTCATTCGTAAAGCCTTTGTCGCGTTCGTAAAGAGGATCTTTTGGGCGACTGTAGATTTTGCCTTCACGATTGCGAGGAGGCTTCTGCGATCGCGGAGAGGGAGGGCCTGGGCAGAATGCATTTTTATTTTGGGACTTAGGCTCATTTGTCTCACTTTTCACTTGGCTTGGGCAATTTTGGAGCTCTTTGGAGGGTTGTTTTCATCAAGCATTATAAGGTAAGTGATTTCTACCAATTCTGAGTTAAATACATAGATTATGAGTAGATTTTAACATGAAAATTAGTGAAATTTTGGGGATTTTGTTGAAAAACCTAGGGTTTAGTAAAAATAAAATTTTACCATGAAATTGATTATGGAATTGGGTATAAGTTATATATTCGAGTTCGTAAAGTAATGGGTAATATTTATCTTCAAAAATTTTGAAATTCGGCCACGTGAGCACTAGGTTAACTTTTGTTGACTTTCCGAGTTGGGTTGAAAAATTACTCTAATAGTTAAATTATGAGCTTTTGGGCATATAATGATTGGTTTGTGCGTCGTTTGATTAGTTTTGGGTTGTTCGTCATTGATTTGAGGCGACTAGTGAGGTTTGAGAGCCGAGTAGAGGGATTAGAGGTGAGGTAAGTCTCTTGCCTAATCTTGTAAGAAGGAAGTATCCCTGTAAGTATTCTAATTATTGTGTTCTACTTGTTAGGGGCTACGTACGTACGAGATGACGAGAGTACATACATAGCTAAAATTATATTTATGTTCGGGTAGACTTAGATCTTTACCATGCTTTATTTGTACTACTTGAACTTAAATTGTTTGTTTGATTGCTTAAAATTATATTTGAGATTGGATTAGAGTTTATGGTTGACCAAGACTCTTTATCTTGAGTTTTGGAAAGATATTTGATTGTCGGTAAAAATTATATTTTCTTTGCATTCCGATCCTTGTGTTATGTTTATGTGGCCGGTAGTTCGTAAATTTTCTCTATTCCTGTGGATCGGGCAGTACGCCTCAGCAGTGTTATAAAATAGAATTATGGATCGTGTCGTATGACCTAGGCAGTATATTTAAGATGTATCTATGGATCGGATCATACGACCTCGACGGTGTACACTATTATTATGGATCGGGCAGTACGACCTCGGCAGAATTCGTACGTAATATTCGATAGGAGTCAGAATACACATGAGCTTTCCTTCTTGACTTGATACTTGATATTTACTTGATGTTCCTTGTTCGTTTGAGGTAGCATATGGTATTTGAGGATCTCATATTATTATTATGTTGAAGGATCATGTTAGTTATAGTTACTTATTTCATCGCTACTTATTGTTTTTCATGCCTGTCTATTTTCATGTACTTTAGTTATTGGACCACTAGTAAGTTGTTATCGATCCTTCGTCACTACTTCTTCGAGGTTAGACTAGATACTTACTGAATATGTGTTGATTTACATACTCATAATATACTTCTGCTCTAGTTGTGCATGTAAAGAGGCAGGTACTTCAGGAAGTCATTCGGGCGCGCATACACACTATCCGGAGACTTAGTGGTGAGCTGCTCTCCAAGCTTCGATCTGCAGCGCCTATAGTCTCCTTCTTGTTATGTTTATTATTTCTATCTATTTTAATTCAGACAGTAGCTATAGTGGTTTGTATATTCTACTAGATAGCTCGTGCACTTTGTGACACCGGGTTTTGGAAATTTCTAGTGGATGTTCACGATTGTACCTAATGTTATTGTCACTTCGCTTCGTGTTTATTTATACTCTGTGATTTTGTAAGGAAGAACGTGTATTTTCATGGTTTCGTAATTTAATTTCCTTTTCTTAATGTAATTCTTAATTTTAAAATTATAAAAATAGATAATTAAGTCTGAGGTTTACCGTTGGCTTGCCTAACAGTATCATTGGGCGTCATCATGGCCTATGGTGGGAATTGGATCGTGACAGTATGATCCTAAACTTCAAAATTTTGGTAGGATTTTAAACTACTTTTAGGCATTGGTGGCTATATGTAATTTTGGAATTAGATTTTATTTACCAACGTTGGTAGCGAGACAATTTGTGTATATTCACTAGACAAGAGACAAAAGAAACATTGATAGCAGACTAGAGAAGAAAATAAATTAAACTTGATAATCTTGAGTTTGGACGCATAATTATTGAATCACAATTTCTATAAGTTTATTACATATTTTTATTTTTATTTGGTGATTTTTCAACCAGTTTCTGTAAGCAAAATTTAAGTGGTGAAAATTCAGTTCTTAGACTATGTTACTACAACTTAATAGAAGTTTATTATGATTTCATTCATTATCTCCTAGCAACGCAACAGTGAATTTAGTATATTTGTTATAACGTGATATATGTTACAAGCGTGACTAATATGCTCCTTATTGAGCAAATGTACGTTATTTTGTTTTAGTTTTTAAAATTTTTCTTTTTTATATGCGATTCTTTTTTTATATTAAATTTAATATTAAGAGATAGACCTTATAATGATTGTGCTATTCAGAGTTGCTGTAATTGAATCATTCAATCATCAATTACATGATGATTCTGAACTCATCTTTAGAAGTAAAAAATGTTTGTTATTCTAATTAACTCGTAGTTAGAATGAGTAGAATTTTGAATTCATATTGAGAACTCAAACAATTTACATTTTTTCTTATTTGAAATTTTGAATAAACTCACAAAAATATGAAAATAAGTATAACGATGGAGCCGGTCGTTTTTCTTTCTAGGTCTACGTTCCCCTAATTAAGATTTTCCGTATGTGCCTTTACTGTTTTATAACTTGCGGGGATGGTTGACTTGGGTTTGGAAGAGTTCGGGTTGAAACCGGAACACTTGGTTCCTTAATCGTGGCCTAAAATGGCCGAGTTTGACTTGAATCAATATTTTTAGTAAACGGCCTTAGAACCGGGATTTGATGGTTCCATTAGGTTCGTATGATGATTTTGGACTTGGGCATGTGTTCGGATCGGGTTTCGGATGATCCGGGAGCGTTTCAGCGCTTAATGTTGAAAGTTGGCGCATTGAAGGTTTTCATGTTCTTTAAATTTGGTTTGGAGCAGACTTTGGTGTTATCGAGGTCCGTTTGGGATTTCGAGCCTGGGAATAGTTTCGTACGGTGATTTATGAATTGTACACAAAATTTGGCGTCATTCCGAGTAGTCTAAGTATGATTTGGCGCGTTTAGAGTAAGTTGAAAAAACTTAAAGTTCATAATTTGATTCAATTTGGTTTTGGGGTGCGATTCTTAGCTTTGATATTCTTTTACGCATTCCGAGGGTTTGAGCAGGTCCGTTTTATGTTTAAGAAATTGTTAGTATGTTTGGACGAGGCCCCGGTAGCCTCGGGTGTGGCCTCGGGTTCTATTCGGACGATGTGCGGAACATGTTTGAACTTGGGAGAATTGTTGAAGGCAGCTGGGATCTGGTGCTTTCGCACCTTCGAAGAATTGGCCACATGTGCGGCACCGCAGAAGCGGATGGCTAGCCATATGTTCGAGTTTTGGCTAGGTGGGTTGTGCCCGATGGTGCGGACATGGGGGCACGGGTGCGTGACCGCAAAAGCGGTTAAAATCTGCAGAAGCGGACTGAAGCTAGGGGCAGGGACGCAGGTGCGAGGGCTCGACTGCGTCTGCAAGCCCGCAGATGCGAAGAAGGCTTCACAGAAGCGGAAGGTGGCCAGCTGGGGGAGGACCGCATTTGCGATATAATTTCTGTAGATGCGGGGTCGCAGAAGAGGCGAATTTTCCGCAGAAGCGAAACCGCTGGGGGCAGAAGGGTGCATTTATATCGGGGCTTAGGCTCATTTTCACTTTGGGTGGTCGATTGTGTGAGCTCTTGGAGAGGGATTTTTCACCTATCATTGTAAGGTAAGTAATTACTACTTAATGTGAGTTTAATACACGGATTTAGGGTAGATTTTAACATATAAATTGTGAAAATTATAGGTTTAGTTGAAAAACCTAGATTTTTGATAAAAATGAAATTAGACCACGAAAATAGTTATGGAATTGAGTAGAAATTATATATTTGGGATTGTGAGGTTATGGGTAACTTTTATTTGCAAAAATTTCTGAAATCCGGGAAGGTGGGCCTGGGTGAATTTTAGGAATCTTCCAATTTAGGTTGGGTAATTACTATAATAGTTAAATTATAGACTTTTGAGCATATATTGATTTATTTATACAATATTTGGTTAGTTTCAGATTGCGTGGCACCGATTTGAGGCTTTAGTGTGAATTGTGGATGGGGAAGAGAACTTGAAAACGAGGTAAGTCTCTTGCCTAACCTTGTAAGAGGAAATTCTCCATGTAGGTGCTATAAATGATTGTTTTGCTTATAATTGTGGGTGCTACGTGCGCATAATGTGACGAGAGACCGCACGTAGCTAAAATCATGCTTATGTCCGGTAGTTTTAGGACTCTACCATGTATTACTTGTATTATTTGTACTCAATTTATTAATTTAATTACTTAAATTATATTTGATATTTGATAAAGGATTTGTAAGGACCGAACTTCATTACTTTGAATTTTGGCGGGTTACTTGACCTTTAGTGGAAATTATGCATCCTTGTGTATTATTTTTGTAGTAGTTGTTAATCGGACTTGGTAGAGTATACTCTCTTCTTGTGGATCGGGCCGAACGTCTCGTCAGTATAATAGATGCATCTATGGTTCGCGTCGGTCAACCCTCGGCAGTGTACACATTATTCTAGATTGGGCCTACGACCTCGGCATAAATTATGCGTGATATTGCTCGGAGTCCAATTATACTTGATATTTTTCCATGACTTGGGAATTTATAATTACTTGATGGCTCTTATTTGTTGAAATTAGTATATGATAGTTGGAGACTCTAACTGATATTTAGTTAAAGAATCACTTATTTATTGTTCATTAATTCATTATTATTGATGTATTCCCTGCCTATTTATAATTTGTGCACTTTATTTATTAACTCATAGTAAGTGTTGATGTCGACCCCTCGTCACTATTTCTTCGAGGTTAGATTAGATACTTACTGGGTACATGTTATTTATGTACTCATGCTACACTTCTGCACTAATTGTGCAGGATCTGAGGCAGATGCATCTGGCGGGCATTCAGGCGCGTACCCTCGCTACCTTAGAGACTTAGTGGTGAGCTGCTCTCTATGCCCGTTTTGCAGTGTCTGGAGTCTTTTCTTGTTGTATTTATATTTTGTCTATCTTACTCCAGACAGTAGTATAGGAGGTTTTGTATATTCTACTAGTTTACGCATGCACTTGTGACACCGGATTTTGGGAATATTCTAGTAGATATGTTTTGGTTTTGAGTATTAAATTCGCTATTTACTCTTTCGTTATTTTATGCTTTACATTACTGCAATCACCTATTAATCGTTCTCTTATTAAATAAAATCAATAACTTTAAAAATATTTAAAAAAACAATTACATGCATAGTTCACTGTTGGCTTGCCTAGCGGCGACGTTGGGCGCCATCACGGCCTATAGTGGGAATTGGGTCGTGACAGCTTGGTATCAGAACACTAAGTTTACATAGGTTTCACAAGTCATGAGCAGGCCTAATAGAGTCTAGTGTTGCCTTCCGGTTCATGGATGTATACTGTGTATTATGATGCTTCACGTATTGGCCTGGATTGTGTATTGATGCAAGAGGGGCTATTGCATATGCTTTGCGTCAGATAAAACCCCAGGAGAAAAATTACCCCGTACATGATTTGGAGTTGGCCGCGATAGTTTATGCCCTCAAGATCTGGAGGAATTTTCTTTATGTGGTATTCTGTGAGTTTTACACTGATCATCGCAACTTGCAGCATTTGTTCAACTAGAGGGATCTTAATTTGAGCCAGCACAGGTGGCTTAAGATACTGAAGCACTATGATATTACCATTATTTATCATCCGAGCAAGGCGAATGTGGTTGCGGATGCCTTGAGCGGAAAGGCCGAGAGTATGGGTAGCTTGGCATTCATTTCAGCGGAAGAGAGGCCATTGGCTTTGGACATTCAGTCCTTGTCTAACAGACTTGTGAGGTTGGATATTTTAGAGTCCAGTCGAGTTCTTGCATGCGTTGTGGCTCAGTCTTCATTATTTGAGCGGATCAAGGCTCGTTAGTATGATGATCCACACTTGCTGGTTCTTAGGGATATGGTACTACAGGGTGGTGCCAAGGAGGTTACTATCGGTGAGGATATTGTTATGTGACTCTAGGGTCATCTATGTGTTCCTAATTTTGAAGGATTGAGGGAGAAGATTCTGGAGGAAGCACACAGTTCTCGGTATTCTATTCATCCAGGCGCTACGAAGATGTATCACGACCTGAAGCAGTATTATTGGTGACGACGGATGAAGAAGGACATAGTTGAGTATGTAGCGAGATGCCTAAATTGCGAATAGGTTAAGTTTGAGCACCAGAGGCCAGGTGGCCTACGTCAGCAGATGGTTATACCGGAGTGGAAATTGGAGCCCATCACTAGGGATTTCGTAGTTGGGTTACCGCAGACATTGAGGAAGTTTGATGCCGTTTGGGTCATTGTCAACAAGCTGACCAAGTCATCACACTTTATTCCAGTGATGACTACGTACTTGTCAGAGAGGTTGGCCCAGATTTACATTCATGAGATTTTCCGGTTGCATGGTGTACCTTTTTCCACCATTTTAGATAGAGGCCCTCAGTTCGCTTTGCATTTCTGGAGAGCAATGAAGAGCGAGTTGGGTACCCAGGTAGAGCTCAGCATAGCCTATCATCCACAGACTGACGGGCAGTCGGAGCGGACAGTTCATATCCTGGAGGATATCTTAGAGCATGTGTGATTGACTTCGGAGGGTAGTGGGGTCGATTTTTGCCTTTGGCCAAGTTTTCATATAACAACAGCTATCACTCCAGCATCGAGATGGCTCCATTTGAGGCTTTATATGGTCAGCGATGTCGTTCGCCCATCGGATGGTTTGAGCCCGGCGAGTCTAGGTTATATGGCATTGATTTAGTGAAGGATGCCTTGGAAAATGTAAAGTTGATTCAGGAGCGACTTCGCACAGCACAGTCCAAACAGAAGAGTTACGTGGATCAGAAGGCACGTGATTTATCATTTATGGTGGGCGAGAAGGTTCTCCTGAAAGTCTCGCCGATGAAGGTAATCATGAGGTTCGGGAAGAAGGGCAAGCTGAGCCCAAGGTTTATTGGCCCATTTGAGGTGTTGAGGCGAGTTGGGAGGTTGCTTATGAGCTTTCTTTGCCTCCCAGTCTATCGGGAGTTCATCCGATTTTCCACGTGTCTATGCTCCGGAAGTATCATGTCGATAGGTCACTTATGTTAGATTACAACACGGTTCAACTAGATGAGATCTTGGGTTATGAGGAGGAGCCAGTTGTCATTGTTGATAGGCAGGTTCACCATTTAAGGTCTAATAAGATTTCTGCAGTAAAGGTCTAGTGGAGGGGTCAACCAGTCGAGGAGGAAACTTGGGAAACTGAAGAGGACATGCGGAGCGGATATCCACACCTATTCAGCACTCCAGGTATGATTCTACACCCATTCGAGGATAAAGTTTTGTTTAAGAGGTGGAGAATGTAACAACCTGACCAGTCGTTTTGCTTTCTAGGTCACCATTCCCCTAATTAAGAATCCCTGTATGTGCCTTTACTGTTTTATGATTTGCGGGAATGGTTGACTTGGGTTTGGAAGGGTTCGGGTTGAAATCGGAACACTTGGTTCCTTAATAGTAGCCTAAGATGGCCAAGTTTGACTTGACGTAACATTTTTAGTAAACAACCTCAGAACCAGGATTTGGCGGTTCCAATCGATTCGTATGATGATTTCGGACTTGGACGTGTGTTCGGATCAGGTTTCGGATGATCCGGGAGCGTTTCAACGCTTAATGATGAAAGTTGGCGCATTGAAGGTTTTCAAGTTCTTTAAATTTAGTTTGGAGTAGACTTTGGTGTTATCGAGGTCCATTTGGGATTCCAAGCCTAGGAATAGTTCTGTACAGTGATTTATGACTAGTACGCAAATTTTGGTGTCATTCCGAGTAGTCTAAGTATGATTCTGCGCGTTCGAAGTAAGTTGGAAAACTTTGAAGTTCATAATTTGAATCAATTTGGTTATTCGGACAATGTGCGGAACTTGTTTGAACTTGGGAGAATTGCTGAAGGCAGTTGGGATCTGGTGCTTTCGCACCTGCGAAGAATTGGCCGCAGGTGCGGCGCCGCAAAAGTGGCTGGCTAGCCGTAGGTGCGAGTTTTGGATAGGTGGGCTGAGCCTACAGATGCGGACATGGGGGCGCAGGTACATGACCGCAGAAGCGTACTTGAGCTGGGGGCAAGGACGCAGGTGCGAGGGCTCGATCTCATCTGCGAGCTTGTAGATACGAAAAAGGCTTCGCAGAAGCGGAAGTGGCTAGCTAGGAAAGGACCGCATCTGCAATGTAGTTTCTGCAGATGCGGAGCCGCAGAAGCGGCGAATTTTCCGCAGAAGCGAAAATCGCTGGGGCAGAAGGGTGCATTTATATCGGGGCTTGGGCTCTTTTTCTCTCATTTTCACTTTGGGTGGTCGATTGTGGTGCTCATTGAGAGGGATTTTTCACCTATCATCATAAGGTAAGTAATTACTACTTAATGTGAGTTTAATACACGGATTGTGGGTAGATTTGAACATATAAATTGTGGAAATTATAGGTTTAGTTAAAAAAAAAAACCTAGATTTTTGATAAAAATGGGATTAGACCATGAAAATGATTATGAAATTGAGTAGAAATTATATATTTGGGATTGTGAGGTTATGGGTAACTTTTATTTTCAAACATTTCCGAAATTCGGGCACGTGGACTAGGGGTGAATTTTAGAAATCTTCCAATTTGGGTTGGGTAATTACTCTAATAGTTAAATTATATACTTTTGAGCATATATTGATTAATTTATACAATATTTGGTTAGTTTTGGATTGCGTGGCACCGATTTGAGGCTTTAGTATGAATTGTTGACCGGGAAAAGAACTAAAAAATAAGGTAAGTCTCTTGCCTAACCATGTAAGAGGGAATTCTCCACGTAGGTGCTATAAATGATCGTTTTGCTAATAATTATGGGTGCTACGTGCGCACGATGTGACGAGAGTCCGCATGTAGCTAAAACTTATGCTTATGTCCGGGTAGTTTTAGGACTCTACCATGTATTACTTATATTATTTGTACTCAACTTGTTAGTTTAATTACTTAAATTATATTTGATATTTGATAAAGGATTTGTAAGGACCGAACTTCATTACTTTGAGTTTTGGCGGGTTACTTTACCGTTAGTGAAAATTATGTCTCCTTATGTATTATTCTTGTAGTAGCCGTTAATCGAGTTCGTAGAGTATTCTCTCTTCTTGTGGATCAGGCGGAGCGCCTTGGCAGTATAATAAATGCCTCTATGGTTCGCGTCATTCGACCCTCGGCAGAGTACATATTATTCTGGATCGGGTCGTACGACCTCGGCATAAATCGTTCGTGATGTTGCTCGGATTCCGATTATACTTGATATTTCTTCCATGACTTGGGAATTTATAATTACTTGATGGCTCTTATTTTTTGAAATTAGTATGTGATAGTTGGAGACTCTAACTGATATTTAGTTAAAGAACCACTTATTTATTGTTCATTAATTCGTTATTATTGATGTATTACCTGCCTATTTATAATTTGTGCACTTTATTTATTAACTCATAGTAAGTGTCGATATCAACCCCGTCACTACTTCTTCGAGGTTAGACTAGATACTTACTGGGTACATGTTGTTTATGTACTCACGCTACACTTCTGCACTAATTGTGCAGTATCTGAGGCAGGTGCATCTGGCGGGCATTCAGGCGCGTACCCTCGCTACCTTAGAGTGAGCTGCTCTCTATGCCCGTTCTGCAATGCTCGAAGTCTCTTCTTGTTGTATTTATTTTCTGTCTATTATACTCCAGACAGTAGTATAGGAGGTTTTGTATATTCTACTAGTTTGCTCATGCACTTGTGACACCGGGTTTTGAGAATATACTAGTAGACATTTTTTGATTTTGAGTATTAAATTTGCTATTTTACTCTTTCGTTATTTTATGCTTTATATTACTGCAATCACATATTAATCGTTCTCTTATTAAATAAAATTAATTATTTTAAAAATATTAAAATGAACAATTATATGGATAGTTCACAGTTGGGTTGCCTAGCGGCGACGTTGGGCGCAATCACGACCTATAGTGGGAATTGGGTCGTGACAACAAGTATGATAGCTGAAAAATTAAGCGAAAAGTTTCTAAAATTCTAGATATTAGTTTACTTACAACTAATGGCAGCCTGTAGGTGGCTACAAACTCTTGTTTGAGTAGCAATAAAACTATACATGTTTACTTTAATGGCCTTACTCATATGCTTCTTGAACATTCTTTATATGATTAGGCATACAGTCATATTTTTTGAATTTAACTTCATTGGATTAGCTTGTTTGTTTGTTTATTTGTATGTGTAGTCAAAGTTCTCAATTTTTTCACTATCACTCTCATTTGTAATCCACTATGTTATTATTAGGGACTGATATATTAAAACCTATAGATCGTCATATTCATAATTATAGTTTACCATTCTTTTTATTTTTTTACTTTATTCTCTATGGTGTATTTTCATGCATTAATCAACAATAACTTTTGAATTTCAATTTCAATTGCAGAATTCTATCCGTAGGAAACCTTCGCATCGCTTTTGGCTTCTGCTCCTTGCTTTTTTCGCAATCTAATGTGCCACGATCCCAAATTCTCACCTTAGGGTATCGTGAAGGAATCTAGTCTCTAAGATTAGGTAAGCCTAACATACATTGAGAATTTAACAAAATTAACAATTAAGATAATAAATCAAACTGAAAACTATCACAATGAAACCAAAACAGTATAACAGACACAATATCCCCAAAACTAATGAAACTGAGTCATAAGCTTTACAGATATATACTAAGTATCTCTAATACAACATTGTTTTGATATGAAGGTAAACAGTAGAAAAACAATAGTAGAAGGTGACTCTGAGGCCTGCAAACATCGAGCAGGTATACCTTGAAGTCTCCAAAATCTCTGGGTCAATTCACTGACGTCCAGCACGAGCAGAAGTACATGGATCTGCACAAAAATAAGCAAAAGTATAGCATGGGTACACCACAACGGTACCTAGTAAGTATCAAGCTTAACCTCGATAGAGTAGTGACGAGGCCAGGTCAAGATACCTATTAGACATAGAAACCTAAATAGAATATTAATATAATCTAATAACGGAAAGCATGAAAATAAATGACAATAAAATAGTGCAATAATATAAGGATAACAACGAGAATTAGGGCAATAAAGAACAACAAGGAGTGAACACATGAGAAGAACAGCAAGTGATCAAGTAACGTAAAAATACAAGTAAAACGAACGAAGAAAAGATAATAACCGTTCAAATCAATAAGCCTTTTCAATATTGAAAGTACAATAAGAATCACAACCGAGGTACCACACCTCATATTCACATTTCACAATTCACAAATCACAATGCTAGTATGAAATAAATACAATATATGTTTGAAATATAGCTGAACTCTTATACAAAGAATCCCCAAGGACTGGTAGTACAAATCATGAGCTTCTAAGATTTAGAGTTTACAAAGCTAATATGAAATAAATAAATATCTGTTAGAAATGTACATAAATAGATTTTTATAAATCTAAAGCTATCATGAACAAGAAGCAATTACAGCCGGAACACAGGTTCATCTTCAAGTCATCTCCTGCCATACATAGCAATATCAGCTCCAAAATTTGCGCGCAGGTTGCAAAAGTGTAGTATGAGTATAACTGACCCCATGTACTCAATAAATAACAAACCTAACCTTAGGTTGAAAGTAGTGACGAGCTTGGACAACGGTCATAGTCCAACACCAATAGCCAAGAACAACTCGTAACAATATAATGAAAACAGTACAAGTAATCCTCAAAGATATGATGCTCAGCTCGTTCATAGTCAAGGAAAATATGCATGCTTTTTTCGGAATAACAGTAAAACCCAAATCTTTCATCAGAATCACCAAAATACAATTATGTCATAAAACGGTGATTTGTCCGAAAACCTTTCAACAACAGATAAGATGTTTCATTATCAGATAGCACGAGAAAAGTACATCTATATGCATACATGTCAATATGTATATGAAGTCATGAATGTGACAATACCGTATAGCATGAGGAAATGCATCTCTATGCCTACATGCCAAGTATGCATGTCAAATGTAATGCACCACAATGATAAACGTGTGTACTCACACTTTCAGAGTACTCAACCTCACTGTCTCACACCCAATCACTCGGTACTCTCAATCACTCGGTACACTCAATCACTCAGCACTCAGAACTCGGCACTCGGTACATGCGCTCACTGCTGGTATGTTAGACTCCGGAGGGGCGGATCCTGCCCAAGTGCTAAAATAAGCCAACATGGCATGCTACGGCGTGCAATCCGATCCCATCTTGAATCAATAACACATGTTGCGGCGTGTAGCTCGATCCCATAATCATCACTCACAATCAGGCCCTCGGCCTCACTCGATCATCATCCTCTCTAGTCTCTCGGGCTCACAAATCTTATGTCAATCAGCCCAAACAATGATAGCATGATGTGGCAACAAATGATAACAGTGACTGAGATATGATATGCAAATGAATGAATATGACTGAGTATGCAATTGCAATTTAAGCAAATAACTCAATGCCAGAAATCATCTCAGTGGGTCCCAACAGAATCAGTATATTGCCTAAACATGATTTCTAATATGGATCACAACTCAATTACTCTAACACGTAGGAATTTGATGGATAAAAGTAAGATTGGATAACTACATAGTACCATAGAACCAACCGAGTCATAATTCACACGGTGCATACCCAAACGCCCGTCACCTAGCATGTGTGTCACCTCAATACCAACACATAATACGTATATTCAGGGATTCATACCCTCAACACCAAGTTTAGAAGTGTTACTTACCTCGAACAAGTCGAATCCAATACCGAGAAAGCCAAATGATATTCTAGAAATGACATCCCGCGCGTACTGATCTCTGAACGGCTCGAAAGCCAAAAGCAACTCAAGAACATCAAATAATATCAAAGGAAAAAAACCCAATCGATAAAGGTTGAATCTTTAATCAAAAGCCCAAAGTAAACAAAAAAATCAAACCTGAGCCCGCAATTCAGAACCCAAGAAAACTCATAAAATCCGACAACCCAGTCAATTATTAGTCCAACCATACTAGTTTAACTCAAATTCGACTCCGAATCAATGTTCAGAACTCAAAAATTCACTTTATGAACTTTTAGAAAAAAACCCCAAAATTCTCTTTGAAATTCATAATCCAAATGCCAAAAACGAAGATAGATTCATGAAATATAATCAAATTGAGTAGAAAACACTTACACCAATCCATGAGGTGAAAATCTCCTCAGAAATCGCCCAACTCCGAAGTTCCCAACTCAAAATCGCCCAACTCCGATTTTATAAGTTTCTGCCAGAAGATTCCGCTTTTGTGGACAACCTGTCGCTTCTGTGACATCGCAGGTGCGATGAACCTCCCGCTTCTGCGCCTCACGATCAGCTTCTGCACTTCCGTATATGCGACCCATGCTCTGCATCTGCGAACTTACCCGGCATGCCCTTAATGCGCTTATGCGCCAACTCTGCCGCTCCTACGGCTCCGCACCTTCGCCCAAAGTTTCGCAAGTGCGCTCACACCAGACCTAAGAAAAAACTAGCATAAACACCATGTTCCAAAGATGATCCGAACCACGTCTAAAACTCACTCAAGCCCCTCGGGACCCCGTCTGAATATACCAACAAGTCCCAAAACATAACACAGACCTACGTGAGGCCTCAAATCACACATAACAACATCGAAATGATGAATCGCACCTCAAATCAACTTAATGAACTTTCAACTTTCAAAAATCGTGTCGCACCATATCAAATCAATCCGGAATGTCCTTGGAACCATAATCCGAACCCGATATTATCAAAGTCAACTCCCGGTCAAACTTATAAACATTGCAAACCTTCAAATTTCTAATTTTCACCAAATAGTGTCAAAACTTTCTAGAAATATCCAAAAGCAACTCCGGACGTACGCCCAAGTCCAAAATCACCATCTGGACCTAACGGAACCATCAAAACTCCGATCCAAGAATAAATACTCAAAAGTCAAACTTAGTCAACTCTTCCAACTTAAAGCTTCCTAGTTGAGAATCATTCTTCCAAATCAATTCTGAATCACCTGAAAACTAAAACCGACGATTCACACAAGTCATAATACATCATACGAACTCAAGACTTCAAATAGCTGAACGGAATGTAAATGCTCAAAATAACTGGTCGGGTCGTTACATTCTCCCCCATTTAAACATAAGTTCGTCCTCGAACGTGCCAAGAGTTGTTCTTAAGCCATCAAATCACTGTGTAACCTTACCATACATATACCCGGAAGTGATCCCACATCATCCTGTTCTATCTAAGTCTGACATTACAACATAACTGAAGATCCTTACTTCATCCTTAGGCCCCAAACCTTGGTACCCAATTTCCAACATCTGAAATTCATTACAAGACCTGAACCTCGCATCTACACCATGTATAAGTCTGAACAAGTTGTATCAAGCCATAACCATGACCCACGATGTAATCACATGATATACCACATAACTCACATATTAGTAGAAAGAATTCCCGATCACAATAGCTGCTCAAAACAAACCCGATACCGATAATAAACCTCTTACCAAATAAAACCTTATTCAAAACCTTTGTACACTGCCGATAATGAAAGAGACACGCAAAAATTCATAACCACTCATTAGATCAATAAGTCATGAAGCTCTCTCTCCTTCAGAAAGAACTATAGCCAATTTCTAAGTCGATCAATGACGTTATCCTTCCAAATATACCGAAGTTAAATCGGATAGCATCCGTTCTAGGTCCAACGACCTCATCTCATCAAATACAGCCACTCTACTGACATGCCACACAAATACAACCTTAAGCCAAAAACCATGCAATCTGTACACCAATACGCAACAATTCAAATGCACCCAAAAATGGAAAATGACTCAAATGAGAGAACCGTCCTGCAAGCTCAACAAGTACCACCACAGCCGCAATGCTATGAACCCATCATATGTAGTAGAACCAAGACACACAAATCTAACACAAAGGATCATATCCCAACTAAATCTGCCGCAATGCGTAACCCCATCCAAATACCGATCCTATGAAATACCTCAAGCCACAATGCTCAAAATCAACAACCACACACAATTCGACATCAAGTACACGAAGTGCATGACCATAACCATGGAGAAGAAAATAAAACAATATACCACAGTCCGGAAAGACCATAACCAAGGCGTAATCAACCATTCCACACCCCAATCACCATCTCGCTCTAATTCCGCTACAAGGCCCAAACATAAACACACCATGCATGCATATAACCAATGAATCACATATAGAACATATCAGAACACGAACAGGATCAACTCTAACCGAATGACACACTTTTCAACAATAACGGTGTTGAGTCAACAAATCCGACTTGGTGTAGAATACACATCCTCATTGGGCCTACCAATGCACCCTCAAATCAATTCCGGTCATCCCCAAATAGATAATTGGCCCACCAAAAGTCCACAATGACCTAACCATAGCATGTACTACCATCTAGCTAATTTGACCACACCTTCACAGTCCGCAACCCCAAGACAATCTGCTTCTGAGATCTCCTAATCTCCAAAGCCATAGAACCCATGAATTACCATAACCGATCCCCAACTCCACCACTCGAATGACTAACACATCTCTCATACATAATCATCTCCACAAAAAGTACTTCTATAATTCTTCCATGCCACATAGCAAAATCTGAACATCACCAGCCGTTCAACCAGGCGAGCACCGCAATATCAATGAAGTATCTGTAAGTCAAAACACAGTGCACCTTCTGAAATGTGCACCCTTCTCGGGCAATACAAAGTAGTAATAGCATTCATCTAGTCATCTGAAACCATCCATATTGTTCAAATTCATGACCTTCCCTCCAAAACTGAATTGTCACCTTGTACATGTAATTCTCAATCCCACAGGACGCACCGTATCTATCGTGCCATCATATGAAAACATGAGAACCACATTATCAACCATGAGTCACAAGCAGATTACATACTCAATTATCTAGAAACCTTCTACCTTATCCTATTCAGGAGAAAAATTCACAACGCATAACAAACTCCCCATACCTGTAGAAAATATGTATCCCAAATCATGGTAGAAATAATCAAGAACTCTATGAAGCCCACTTGCACCTAACCAAGCCATCAGAACTGAATCTCTCTAACTCAACCAAGTCATGAAGGTTGCCAAACCTAAGAATATTGCCACAAAACACCTGTAGAGACTCACCACATAATAATTACCCAAATAGCCGATCATATCCATTACCATGTTGATTCAACCTACTACTAAGTTGTCATATTTCTCCGAGTTCCTTCTGAATCACCCTCAAGTTGACACTTCTACTTGCCAGAACACCACGATCCTTACCCAAAGCTCACCACAAGAGATCCTAACAAAATACCACATCATCATATGACCTATAAGTCGTTGTATTCCCTCTTAAACACCCCAAAGTACAAAAACCAAGACACCCACTCTGAAGAGACCTTCTGTGAATCTAAAATCATTTCCTTTGCCTTCCTGATACTGAAATATATAATCCATAATGATATAGAAATATCGCGAGTTTCGATACCATCCAATGCAATTCTCAGATTCTAGCCATATACAAATCCGAAAAATTCTCAATTGCCACAGTTAAATCTTGAATCCATTAGAACCTTCTCAAAAGTCACCCACTCTGCTCGAATCTCAATTGCACCACCCAAACGGGCCGAACGACCTGCGCCCCATTAGCACCATAACACCCAAAGAAGTAAACCACACCTCTAAGCAATCGAGTGAATCCTTTTTCTTGGTACATTACATCCATCACCCATAGCAAAACCAAATCATTACAAGACTTCCATATATCTATAAGGTGTAATACATCATGCATCTAGAAATTTTCTTGCTTAAGTCATCCTCAAAACCAACATCTGCAAGTCATAACTAATCCACAAGTATGCCTCAGACCGAAACCAATACAACACATAACCATGCAATCAAATCACCGATGGTGGACTCTCCCACTTGGCTCAAAGCCATAGAATAAAACATCTGATAACTCACAATGCCTATACTTTATTAATGACGTTATCCCACAGTGTGATTCAACTAAACCCTTCATAAGCTCATGTAACACAAACCATATAATACCTCATATCATCTGCTAAGTTGGCATTCATCCTTGTGACGGTCAGGTCAACTTTGTCAACCAATCCAAACTCAAATAGCAACACCTATAACCCACTGGTAGAAAATAAAATCTCCACACAACGTCATAAGGATCACACATGCGTAGATTACCCTGCAGGTGACAACCCACCTGCTTAGCCTCAAACTGACATCTCTCTATACCCTTTCACAACCACAACAACTATGCAATCACTTAATCTTCCTGAGTCTGAGCTCATCAACAAGACATGAGAATCTACGTCATTACACAAATGAAATAACATGAAAGAATCCCTCAAAAACCTTCATAACTCAAGATTGTATGACACATCTACGAAAATCGAGCATCCAATAGTCCTTCTCACATATCAAGCAAACTCTTCCAGTCACATCCATACCATCTAAACATATCCCGCAGTCACGTCCTACTCATCATATAGCCATCCAACCACTCACTGAGCCACCAGTCCCAATCATAGAGAAACCACTGGACATAGAAGTCCAAAAGGGCATGCTCACATAACTGAAACTACCAAGCCTAAGTTGTTGTCCAAATGGGAACTCAAGTCCTAATGACTGGCCCATCACCAAAACACAGAAAATACATCTCGCACCTCATCCATGGAATCACAAGTCGCCGATGCACAGCTGATATCGAGCGCTCACATACGCATCCGAGTGAGTGGAAGGAATTCAAAGAGGTACCCTTCAAGCTGAATCAATGTCACGCGATGAGGAAAGAAAGATGGGAAGTTTATCCTAGATGCCATGTAGCCTCTCAGAGATAGGTATGGACGTTATGATACCGATCCGCAAGACTCTACAAGACACATGCTCATGACTCGTAGAACCTATGAACCTAGAGCTCTAATACTAACTTGTCACGACCCAAAATCCAATTAGTCGTGATGGCACCTAACCTGACCCGCTAGGTAAGCCAATTTAACAATAATCCAATTTCAAATGAGATTTACTGAGAAAAATAATGATAATATAACTAAACTCTTATACAAATAATCCCCAAGGACTGGTAGTACAAATCATGAATTTCTAAGATTTAGAGTTTACAAAGGTAGTATGAAATAAATACATCATCTATTTGAATTGTCCATAAACAGATTTTTATAAATCGAAATCTACCATGAACAAGAGGCAGCTACAGCCGGAACGCAGGTTCATCTTCAAGCCAGCTCCCGCCATACACAGCAATATCAGCTCCAAACTCTACACGCAAGGTGTAGAAGTGTAGTTTGAGTACAACCGACCCCATGTACTCAATAAGTAACAAACATAACCATAGGTTGAAAGTAGCGACGAGCATGGACAACGGTCATAGTCCAACACCAACAGCCAAGAACAACTCGTAACAATACAATGAAAACAGTACAAGTAATACTCAAAGATATGATGCTCAGCTCGTTCATAGTTACGGAAAATAGACATGCTTTTTTGGTATAACAGTAAAACCCAAATCTTTCATCAGAATCACCAAAATACGATTATGTCATAAAACTGTGATTTGTCCGAAAACCTTTCAACAACAGATAAGATGTTTCATTATCAGATAGCACGAGAAAAGTACATCTCTATGCATATATGTCAATATGTATATGAAGTCATGAATGTCACAATACCGTATAGCATGAGGAAATGCATCTCTATGCCTATATGCCAAGTATGCATGTCAAATGTAATGCACCATAGTGATAAACGCATGTACTCACACTCTCAGAGTACTCAACCTCACTGTCTCACACTCAATCACTTGGTACTCTCAATCACTCGGCACTTAGTACTCGGCACTCGACACTCGGCACTTGGCACTCAACACTTGGCACTCGGCACTCGACACTCGACACTCGGTACATGTGCTCATTGCCGGTATGTCAGACTCCGAAGGGGCGGATCCTGCCTAAGAGCTAAAATAAGCTAACAGAGCATGCTGCAACGTGTAGCCCGACCCCATCATGAATCAATAAAGCCTATTGTGGAGTGCAACCAGATCCCATAATTATCACTCACAATCAGGCCCTCGGCCTCACTCAGTCATCATCCTCTCCAGTCTCTCGGGCTCACAAATCTCATACCAATCAGCCCAAACAATGATAACATGATGTGACAACAAATGATAACAGAGATTGAGATATGATATGCAAATAAATGAATATGACTAGTATGTAATTGCACTTTAAGAAAATAACTCAACAGCAGAAATGACCTCAGTAGGTCCCAATAAAATCGGTATATAGCTTAAACATGATTTCTAACATGTATCACATCTCAATTACGTTAACACGCAGGAATTTCATGGATAGAAACAAGATTAGATAACTACACAATACCACATAATCAACCAAGCCATAATTCACACGATGCATGCCCAAACGCCCGTCACCTAGCATACTCCTAAGATCCGATAACCCATTCAATTACGAGTTCAACCATACTAGTTTCACTCAAATCCAACTCTGAATCAATATTCAAAACGCAAAAATTCTCTTTATGAACTTTTAGGCAAAACCCCCAAAATTCTCTTTAAATTCATAATCCAAATGCCAAAAATGAAGATAGACTCATGAAACATAATCGAAATCGAGTAGAAAACACTTACCCCAATCCATGAGGTGAAAATCGCCTCAACAATTGCCCAGATCCGAAGTCCCCAACTCAAAATATGACAAAACAAATTAACAAACCCTCGATTTTATAAGCTTCTGCCAAGAGATTCCGCTTTTGCGGACAACCTGCCGCTTCTGCGACAAATCCTTCGCTTCTGCGGAATAACACTCAAGCCCCGACAACTTGCACTTGTGGATCATCCTTCGCTTCTGCGACATCGCAGGTGCGATGAACCTCCTGCTTTTGCGCCTCACGATATGCTACTGTGCTTCCGCAGATGCGACCCATTCTCCGCATCCGCGGACTTACCTGGCCTGCCAAAAATGCGCTTATGCGCCAAATCTACCACTCATGTGGCTCTGCACCTCCGCCCAAAGTTCCGCAAGTGCAGTCACACCAGACCTCAGAAAACTCCAGCATAAACACCATGTTCCAAACATGATCTGAACCATGATCGAAACTCACCCGAGCCCCTCGGGACCCCGTTTGAATACACCAACAAGTCCCAAAACATAACACAGACCTACTCGAGTCCTCAAATCACACCTAAAAATATCGAAACAACGAATCGCACCTCAAATCAACTTAATGAACTTTTGAACTTTCAACTTCCAAAATTCGTGTCGCACCATATCAAATCAATCTGGAATGAATGCACACAAGTCCCAAATGACATAACGAAGGTATTCCAATTCCCGGAACCACAATCTGAACCTGATATCATCAAAGTCAACTCCTGATCAAGCTTACCTTCAAATTTCAAATTTTCACCAAATAGTGCTGAAACTTTCTAGAAATATCCAAAAGCAACTCCGGGCATATGCCCAAGTCCAAAATCACCATCTGGACCTAACGGAACCATTAAAACTCTGATCCAAGATCAAATACTCAAAAGTCAAACTTGGTCAATTCTTCTAACTTAAAGCTTCCTAGTTGAGAATCATTCTTCCAAATCAATTCTGAATCACCTGAAAACAAAAATCGATGATTCACACAAGTCATAATAAATCATACGAAGCTACTCAACACTTCGAATAGCTTAACGGAATGCAAATGCTCAATAGGATAGGTCGGGTCATTATATTCTCCCCCACTTAAACATGCGTTCATCCTCGAACGTGCCAAGAGTTGTTCCTAAGCCATCAAATCACTGTGTAACCTTACCATGCACATGCCTGGGGTGATCCCACGTCACCCTATTCCGTATAAGTCTGACATCACAACATAACTGAAGATCCTCACTTCATCCTTAGCCCACAAAACCTTGGTACCCAATTTCCAACATTTGGAATTCTTTAAAAGACCTGAAACTCGCATCTACACCTTGTATAAGTCTGAACATGTTTTATCAAGCCATAACCATGACCCGCGATGTAATCATATGATATACCACATAACTCGCATATTAGTACCAATAATTCCCTGTCACAGCAGATGCTCAAAACAAACCCGATACCGGTAATAAACCTCATATCAAATAAAACCTCGTTCAAAACCTTTGTCGCTATTGATGATGAAAGAGACATGCAAAAACTCATAACCACTCATTAGATCAACAAGTCATGGAGCTCTCTCTCCTTCGGCAAGAATCATAGCCCATTTCTAAGTCGATCAGTGACATTATCTTTCCAAATATACCGTAGTCAAACCATATAGCATCCTTTCTAGGTCCAACGATCTCATCTCATCAAATACAGCCACTCTGCTGACATGCCACACCATTACAACCTTAATCCACAAACCGTGCAATCCGTGCACCAATACACAACAATTCAAATGCACCCAAAAATGGAAAATGACTCAAATGAGAGAACCGTCCCACAAGCTCAACAAGTGCCACCACGGCCGCAATGCTATGAACCCATCATACATAGTAGAACCAAGACACACGAATCTAACACAAAGGATCATATCCCAACATACCTCCACTGCAATGCGTGACCGCATCCAAAACCGGTCCTATGAAATACCTCAAGTCACAATGCTCAAAATCAATAACCACACGCAATTTGACATCAAGTACACGAAGTGCATAACCATAGCCATGGAGTAGCAAATTACACAATATACCACAGCATGGAAAGACCATAACCAAGGCTCAATCAACCATTCCACACCCCATTCACCAACTTGCTTGAATTCTGCTATAAGGCCCAAACACAACCGCACCATACGTGCACATAACCAATGAATCACAACCCCTCGTAGCATAGAAGAGTAAAGCATAGAACATATCACAACATGAACAGGCTCAACTCTAACCAAATGACACACCTTTCAGCAAAAACGGTGTTGAGTCAGCAAATCTGACCCGATGTAGAATACACATCCTTATTGGGCCTACTAATGGGCCCCCAAATCAACTCCGGTCATCTCCAAATGGATAAATGACCCTCCAAAAGTCCACAATGACCTAACCATAGCATGTACTACCATCTAGCTAACTTTGGTCATATCTTCATAGTCCGCAACCCCAAGATAATCTGCTTCTGAGAACTCCCAGTCTCCAAATCTGTAGAACCCCATGAATTACCATAGCTGATCCCCAACTCCACCACTCGAATGACTAACACATCTCTCATACATAATCATCTCCACAAGAAGTACTTTTATAATTCTTACATGCCACATAGCAAAATTTGAACATCAGCAATCGTTTAACCAGGCGAGCACCGCAATATCAATGAAGCATCCGTAAGTCAAAACATAGTGCACCTTCTGAAATGTGCACCCTTCTCAAGAAATGCCAAGTAGTAATAGCATTCATCTAGTCATCTGAAACCATCCATGTTGTTCAAATTCATGGCCTTCCCTGCAAAACGGAATTGTCACCTTGCACATGCAATTCTCAATCCCACGGGACGCACCGCATCTATCATGCCATCATATGAAAACATGAAAACCACATTATCAACCATGAGTCACAAGCAGATTACATACTCAATTATCTAGAAACCTTCCACCTGATCCTATTCAGGAGAAAAATTCACAATGCACAACAAACTCCCCATACCTGTAGAAAATATGTATCCCAAGCCATAATAGAAATCATCAAGAACTCTACGAAGCCCACTTGCACATAACCAAGCCATCAAAACTGAATCCCTCTAACTCAACCAAGTCACGAAGGTTGCCAAATCCAAGAGTATTGCCACAAAACACCTGTAGAGAGTCACCACATCATAAGTACCCAAAGATCCGATCATATCCATTACCGTGTTGATTCCACCTACCACCAGGCTGTCCTATTTATCCGAGTTCCTTCTGAATTACCCTCAAGTAGACACTTCTCCTTGCCATAACACCACAATCCTTACCCAAAGCTCACCACAAGAGATCCTTACATAATACCATATCGCCCGAAGGCCCATAAGTCGTTGTATTTCCTCTTAAACACCCCAAAAGTACCACAACCGAGACACCTACTCAGAAGAGACCTTTTGTGAATCTAAAATTATTTCCTTTACCTTCCTAATACTGAAATATAGAATCCATAATGATATAGAAATATCGCGTGTTTCGACACCATCCAATGCAATTCTTAGATTCTAGCCATATACAAATCCGAAAACTTCTCAATTGCCACATTTAAATCTTGAATCCATTAGAACCTTCTCAAGATCACCCACTCTCCTCAAATCTCAATTGCACTACCCAAACTGGTCGAACGACCTGTGCCCCATTAGCAAAATAACACCTAAAGAAGTAAACCACACCTCTAAGAAGCCGAGTGAATCCTTTTTCTTGGTACATTACATCCATCACGCATAGCAAACCTAAATCATTCCAGGACTTCCATATATCCATAAGGCATAATACATCATGCATCCAGAAATTTCCTTGCTTAAGTCAACCTCAAAACCAACATCTGCAAGTCATAACTGATCCATAAGTATGCCTCAGACTGAAACCAATACAACACATATCCATGCAATCAATTCGCCGATGGTGGACTCCCCCACTTGGCTCGAAGCCATAAAATAAAACATCTGATAACTCACAGTGCCCATACTCTATTACTGCCATAATCACATTGTGAGATTCAACTAACCCTTTATAAGCTCATGTTACACAAACCATATAATATCTCAAATCATCTGCTAAGCTCGCATTCATCCTTGTGATGGTCAGGTCAACTTTCTAAACCAATCCAAACTCAAATCACAACACCTATAACTAACTGGTATAAAATAAAACCCACACACAACATCATAAGGATCACACATGAGTAGATTACACCGCAGGCGATAACCTACCTGCTTAGCCTCAAACTGACCTCTCTTTATACCCTTTCACAACCACAACTACTATGCAATCACTTAATCTTTCTGAGTGTGAACTCATCAACAAGACATGAGAATTTACTTTATTCCACAAATTAAATAACATGAAAGAATCTCTCAAAAACCTACATAACTCAAGGTTGTATGACACATCCACAAAAATCGAGCATCCAATAGTCCTTTTCACATATCAAGCAAACTCTTCCAGTCATATTCAAACCATCTGAACATATCCCGTAGTCACATCCTACTCATCATATAGCCATCCAACCACTCACCGAGCCACCAGTCCTACTCATAGAGAAAATACTGGACATAGAAGTCCGAAAGCACATGCTCACACAACTAAAACTACCGAACCTAAGTTGCGGTCCAAATCGGGCCTCAAGTCCTCCAGACTAGCCCATCACCAAAACACAGAAAATATATCTCGCACCTCATCCATGGAATCACAGGCCATCGATGCATAGCTGATACTGAGCACTCACATACACATCCTAGTGAGTGGAAGGAAGTCAAAGAGGTACGCTTCAAGATGAATCAATGTCGCACGTTAAGGAAAAAAAGATGGGAAGTTTATCCTAGATACCTTGTAGCCTCTTGAAGATAAGTATGGATGTCATCATACCGATCCGCAAGACTCTACTAGACACTTGATCATGACTCGTACAACCTATGAACCTAGAGCTTTGATACCAACTTGTCACGACCCAAAATCCAACTGGTCGTGATGGCACCTAAACCCAACCTGCTATGTATGCCAATTTAACAATAATCCAATATCAAATGAAATTTACTAAGAAAATTAATGATAATATAACTAAAGTCTTATACAAAGAATCCCCAAGGACTAGTAGTACAAATCATAAGCTTCCAAGATTTAGCGTTTACAAAGCTAGTATGAAATAAATACATCATCTGTTTGAAATGTACATATATAGATTTTTATAAATCTAAATCTACCATGAACAAAAGGCAGCTACAGACAGAACGCAAGTTCGTCTTCAAGCCAGCTCCCTCCATACACAACTATATCAGCTCCAAAATATGCACGCAAAGTGCAGAAATGTAGTATGAGTACAATCGACCCCATGAACTCAATAAGTAACAAACATAACCTTAGGTTGAAAGTAGTGACGAGCTTGGACAACAGTCATAGTCCAACACCAACAGCCAAGAACAACTCGTAACAATATAATGAAAACAGCACAAGTAATACTCAAAGATATGATGCTCAGCTCGTTCATAGTTACGGAAAATAGACATGCGTTTTTGGTATAATAGTAAAACCCAAATCTTTCACCAAAATACGAGTATGTCAGAAAACTGTGATTTTTCCCAAAAACTTTCAACAACAAATAATATGTTTCATTATCAGATTGCATGAGGAAAGTACATCTCTATGCCTATATGTCAATGTGTATAAGAAGTCATGAATGTCACAATACCATATAGCATGAGGAAATGCATCTCTATGCGTACATGACAAGTATGCATGTCAAATGTAATGCAACACAATGATAAATTCATGTACTCACACTCTCAGAGTATTCAACCAGACTGTCTCACACTCAATCACTCGGTACTCTCAATCACTCGATACACTTAATCACTCGGCACTCGACACTCGGCACTTGGCACTTAGTACTCGGCACTCGGTACATGCGCTCACTGTTGGTATGTCAGACTCTGGTGGGGTGGATCCTGCCCAAGCGCTAAAATAAGCCAACATGGCATGTTGCGGCGTGCAGCCCGATCCCATTATAAATCAATAAAGCCTACTGCGGCGTGCTATCCGATCCCATAATTATCACTCACAATCAGGCTCTCGGCCTCACACAGTCATCATCCTCTTCAGTCTCTCGGGCTCATAAATCTCATGCCAATCAGTCCAAACAATGATAATATGATGTGATAACAAATGATAACAGAGATTGAGATATGATATCCAAATGAATGAATATGATGGAGTATGTAATTGCAATTTAAGCAAATAACTCAACAGTAGAAATGAAATCAGTGGGTTCCAATAGAATCAGTATATAGCCTAAACTTGATTTCTAATATGAATCACATCTCAATTACTCTAACACGTAGGAATTTCATGGATAGAAACAAGATTAGATAACTACAGAGTACCACATAATCAACCGAGTCATAATTCACATGGTGCACTCCCACACGCCCGTCACCTAGCATGTGTGTAACCTCAACACAAACCAATAACACTTATATTCAGGGATTCATACCCTCAGCATCAATTTTAGAAGTGATACTTACCTTGAACAAACCCAATCGATAAAGGTTGAATCTTAATCAAAAGCTCAAATCAACCAAAAAGTCAAACATGGGCCCTCACCTCGAAACCCTACAAAACTCACAAAATTTGACAACCCATTCACTTACGAGTCTAACCATACTAGTTTCACTCAAATCCAACTCTGAATCAGTGTTCAAAACTCAAAAATTCACTTTATGAACTTTTAGACAAAACCCCCAAATTTTTCTTTGAAATTCATAATCCAAATGCCAAACACGAAGATAGATTCATGAAATATAATCAAAACTGAGTAGAAAATACTTACCCCAATCCATGAGGTCAAAATCGCCCAAATCTGAAGTCCCCAACTCAAAAAATGACAAAACAATTGAACAAGCCCTCGATTTTATAAGCTTCTGCTCAGAGATTGTTCTTTTTCGGACAACCTACCGCTTCTGCGACAAATCCTTAGCTTATGCGGAATAACACTTAGGCCCTGACTACTCTCACATATGGAGCATCCTCCGCTTCTATGACATCGCAGGTGCGATGAACCTCCTGCTTCTGTGAAACCCCTCCGCTTCTACGCCTCGCGATCCACTTCTGCGCTTTCGCAGATGCGACCCATTTTCCGTATCTGTGAACTTACCTGACCTGCCCAAAATGCGCTTCTGTGACAGCTATGCTTCTCATGCGGCTCCGCACCGACACCCAAAGTTCTGTAGGTGAGGTCACACCAGACCTTAGAAAAAACCAGCATAAACACCATGTTCCAAAGATAATCTGAACCACGTCTGAAACTCACCCGTGCCCCTCGGGACCCCGTCTGAATATACCAACAAGTCCCAAAACATAACACGAACCTACTTGAGTTCTCAAATCACACATAAAAACATCAAAATGATGAATCACACCTCAAATCAACTTAATGAACTTTTGAACTTACAACTTCCAAAACTCGTGACGCACCATATCAAATCAATCCGGAATGACCTCAAATTTTGCACATAAGTTTCAAATGACATAACAAAACTATTTCAATTCCCGAAACCATAAATCGAACTCAATATCATCAAAGGCAACTCCCGATAAAACTTATGAATATTCCAAACCTTCAAATTTCTAATTTTAGCCAAATAGTGCCGAAACTTTCTAGAAATATCCAAAATCAACTCCGGGCATACAGCCAAGTCCAAAATAACCATTCAAACCTAATAGATCCGAGATCAAATACTCAAAGTCAAACCTAGTCAAATCTTCTAGTTGAACGGAAGGCAGATACTCAAAATGATCGGTCGGGTCGTTATAGTCCCTCACCTTAGAATCTGAGCAAACTCATAAATTCCGAACAATCATTCTGATATGAGTCCAACCATACCAAAATCATCCAATTCCGACCTCAAATCGACCTTCAAATCCTCAATTCATATTTTAGAAAAGTTTTTACAAAAACCATCAATTTTCCAAATAAAAACAAATATGGAATCATTAATAATTGACAAATCCGAGTTAAAAACACTTACCCCGATCCAAATCATGAAAATTCCCTCCTAAATCGCCCAAAACCTGTAACGACCCAACCGGTCATTTTGTGTATTTGCATCATGTTTCCCTTTTTGATGCTTCACACATGTGTAATTTTTACTTTATGACTTACGGGGTTGATTGGTTTCATTCTAGTAAAGTTTCGGGTTGATTTAAACCCTTTGGTTCTTGGTTTAAAACCCCAAGTTAGAAATATTCACCAAAATTTGGCTTTTGTGAAAACGACCCCGGAGCGGTATTTTGATTACTCTGATAGGTTCATATCATGATTTTGGACTTGGGCGTATGCCCGAAATTGAATTTGGAAGTTCGTAGGTTGATTTGAGTTGTTTTGCAGAAGATTGGAAATTTGAGGTTTAGAAGATTTTCCAAGTTTAACCATAGCTTAACTTTTGGATATCAGGTTCGAAATTTTGTTTTGGGACATGGAATAGGTCCATTGTGCTATTTAGAACTTGTCTGAAAAATTTGATGTCAATTGGAGTTAATTTGATAGGATTCGAACGCTTGGTTGCAATTCAAGGGGTTCTTGAACTTTTCTTTGAAATTCATACATTTTAATGTATGATTCGTAGTTATAGATGTTATTTTAGTGTTTTGATCGCGCGAGAGAGTTTATATGATATTTTAAGACTTGTTTGGATGTTTGGTTTGGAGCCCCGAGGGCTCAGATGAGTTTCGGACGTGTTTCAGAATGATTTTGAACTGAAACAGCATTGCTGGTACGCTGGTGCTCTAACGTCACAATTGTGAGCACCAGCCTCACAATTGTGAAGTGAACAGGTGAGGGTTAGGTATTGCGATTGCGATACCTCACTCACAAATATGATGCTCACTCGCAATTGCGAACATAGGCCAATCTGGGTAGACTCGCAATTGCGACATATTTTGTCGCATTTGCGAAGGGGACAGGGTTCGTAATTGTGAACTCAGTGTCGCATTTGCGAAGTCCCCCTTAGGCTATCAGTAGCCGCATTTGCAAGAAATTCTTTGCAATTGCAAGGGTTCACAATTGCAAGGGTTTGCAATTGCGACATCTGCAACTGAACATAAGGGCTAGAAAGTCGGGATTAAGTCTCATTTTTCATATTTTAGAACCCTATACTCTGTAGGAGGCGATTTGGAGAGGGGATTTTAATCTACAAATATTGGGTAAGTGATTCTAATCAAATTTCAACTCTATTCATGATTATATCTTTGATTTAAGGAAAATTATAGATTTTTGTCAAAGTTTTGAAAAAATTAAGATTTTTTAGCATCGATTTGGACTCGAATTTGGAAACAAAACACATATATGGACTCATGGGGTTATGGCTAGTCAGAATCTACCCTTAGACTCGGGTTTTGACTGGGTGGGTCCGGGGTTGAATTTTGTTGACTTTTTGAGAATTGTTTAAAGATCAAAGCTTTATCTATTGTAATTGGTTTCCCTTGCATTGTTTGATGAAAATAAGTCATTTTGGTTAGAATTGAGCCGTGTGGAGGCAAATTTTAGGGGGAAACTATATTCGAGGGTTGATTTGTCCTAGTTGAGGTAAGTGTCTTGCCTAACTTTGTGTGGGGGAACTACCCCTTAGGATTTGGGTTGTTTGTGCTAATTTTACTATGTGAATGGCGTATACACAAGGTGACGAGTGTGTACACGGGCTATATGTGGTATTTTGACCATCTTGGACTTTTAGACTTCTTCCATGCATCTACTTGAATTTGTTATAACATGTTACATCTTTTATTGCTAAATTTACTCTCAGATGCTCTAATTGAGGTTGTTAGCATTTGTTATACTCTTTATTGTTGGAATTGCTCTTACATGCTTAGTTAAAGTTGCTACCTTCCTTATTGTCTTGTTACCCCTTTTATTGTTGAAATACTCTTATTTGAACTTGTTATTTCTTGGAATATCTTCTTGTTGAGTTATTGGTGTTGAAGTTGTGGAAGTCATTATCATATTGAGGTTGAGCTTGGTAATTGTTGAGATATCTTTCCTTGTTGAGTATTCCTCATTCATTTTGTTGTTATGGAGATTCTTGTACATATTTTGATTGAGCCATGGGCTATATTGTGTGATAACATCAGTCTGTTGATTTTGGCAAGTGTTGTGGCATATGGTCTGTAAGGCCCCGTGAATTTTTACGTAGAACCCGGGGTTTCGTGGTGCTGAGGTAGGCTAATTTGTTTGAGGATTGTCAAAATTCTTCACGGCGAGCCACTTTTTGGGTTGTACAATGCGTTGGGGAGTTGAAGTAAAAGTTGTTGGTGAACATGGCATTTTTGTAGTCTATTATGCGACAACAGAAGTAGTCTACGGACCGCAGATCCGCCGCGGAGTAGAGCAGAAAAATGACCCATTTTTAGAGGTCATTTTTCGGTCAACAATACGACCGCATAATCATTTCGTGGGCAGCACAACCGTTGCAGAACCAGCATGAGAAAATTCCTGAGGGAGATTCTGTGGCGCGTTATGCGATCGCATAACTTTTTTGTGGGCTGCAGACTTGACCAGGCCTGTCCAGTTTTGGGACCATTTTTGCGGTACCTTTTGCGGGCCGCATATTCATTTTGTTGTCTGGTCTGCGATCACAGACCCGGTTTCTTAGGCTTAAGTTTGGGAAAATTTACCCGACCCCATTTTAATAAAATGTCCTTGTGGGTTATTTTGGAAGATTTCAGCTGATGTTTTAGAGAGAGGGGAGTGCTCTATACAGAGATGAGGAATCCAGAAGTACTTTGTTCATAAATCATGTTACAACCCAAATTCGCATACCATAGATCACGCCGTAAGTTAGTCGACGTAAATCCAAGAAGAGATTATCTTTGAGATGATAAGAAGTTAATCCTATTGGTCTTAAACGATACAAGGGTGTATAAGAGTGGTTAACAAGTATTTGAAGTTAAACGAATCAAGGATGTTGTAACCCGTATTTTCGGGTAACACTAGAGGTGATTAATTGTCCCAAGAGGTCTTGTTTTAATGTATTTGAATCATATAATATCCGCATCATAAGTCTTGAAGTCAAGCGAGTTATGAAACAAAAGTCGATAAAAGTTGTCGCAACTTAGGTTTATAATTTTACTTAAACTTGAGGTCAAATATTACGGCATTTTTCTCCCAATGTGCTTGGAATTATGGGGTTATCTACCTATCAAATTGAAGATCTATGAGTCTAGTTTCCAACACATTAAACCGTTTGTCGATACGATCTCAGAATAGAGAGATATTCGCGTTTTCGCGAGAGTGCGCCAAGCTGCTCTCTATGGGGCCCACAAAGGCGGTTTAAGACATATGGACATATATAAGATACCTCAACCCCGTTTTAAGTCATTATTTTTCAGTATATTCAGACCTTATAACCCTAAAAACAGTCTCTCAAGGTTCTCTCATGATCCAAGACCCAAACAAAGGGCAAACAACACAAATCAAATGTCGGGAATCCCGTGGCGCTAGTAAGTTTCTTGTTCTTCTTGTTGTTGCTGATTTTTGTGTTGTTCCAGCTCGTGTGGGAGGTTGTTTTAAGTGTTTTATGTCCTGTAAATACACCTTCAAGTTTTTAATATCAACCCTAGGTGATTTCAAGTCTTCTAAAGTAATTCTAGTGTCGAAAAACCCGAATTAATTGCTAGTTTTGCTTCCTTGTTCTTGTAGCAGAATTGAAGGGATATTTCGTGGAAAATTAAGGTCAAATTGGAGTTGTTCTTTCTGTTTAAAGGTAAGGAACCTCTTACTCTATATATATTTAAGATTATCCAAGTTGCAGCTAAGTCGTTGAAGCTAGAACTTGTGAAATATATATCGAAAGGCTTGGTAGTAATGTTGTTGGTTGGTGGACTGTTTTGGAGGCTCAATATGATTATTAATGATGTTGTTTGGGCTGTTTGGTGATTGTATTGACTTGTGGGAAGTCATATAAATAGGGGAGGTGCTGTCCGTTTCATCATAAAATAGGTTGTGGTCGATACATAATAGTTACGACGCTTAAACGATAATGATAGTGTCATTTGTCTTATTGTAGACTAAGGAGTCATGACATTTGCATAGCTTGAGGTTGGGCAGTATATACAAGGTATGTGAGGCTATCCCCTTCATTCTTTTGCACGACTCCGATTGTACATAATGTAATGAACGAGCTCCCAAAGATACTCTACTCTTAGAAGCTAGCAGTACTTACATTGCTGCCCTTCTTATGAAACGATTGATATTGATGTTACTTCTCTTATTCTTATATTATCAATGTTGTTGGTAGTTCCTGATTCTTATAAGATTCTTGATGAAGAGTTAATCCTAATAACATGTACGAAGGATACCGACCTTACGTCACTCCGAAAGGTTCAAAATATGATTCCAATGAGTCCAGCATGCATCATATATATGTATCTATTTTACTCTACCGAGCCGCGCTATAGTCGGCCGGGTACGGCACCTATTGTGCAACCACTGATCAGTTGGGTTTTACCGAGCTCCACGTGGCCGGGTACGATTCTACCGAGCCCTATGATGGCCGGGTACGTTTTACCGAGCCTATTATGGCCGGGTACGATATGATGATGGTGATGCCCACAAAGGCATATATTTTAAAAGTTTATGTATATATATGTATGTATCATGTATTTCATGTCAGTAGCCCTCAGAGGTACCCAGATGTCACAGGTTGTATATTCTCTATCCCTGTTTACATTACTGTTCTTACTTATGCTTTCTTGCCTCACATACTCAGTACTTTATTCGTACTGACGTCCTTTTTATTTGTGGACGCTGCATGTCATGCTGCAGGTCCTGATAGACAGGTAGACGTAGCTCCCCCACCACAGTAGGCTGTCCAGTTCAGCGGTTATTGGCGAGATCCCTTCTCCGGACTTACCGTGGTCTTGGTATGCATTTTTGTTATAGACATTATGGGTATTTCGGGGCCCTGTTCCGGCAATGTTGTAGCACTTATGTTCCTTTAGAGGCTCATAGACAGGTGTCGACTTATGTATGGTTTAGAATGCCTTTTCGGCTGATTTTTGTTGTATAGTCTTTCATGGCATCATGATAGCTCATACCTTATATATAGTTTCTTGACAGTCTTGTCGTCCCATGTTATGTATGTTCATGATATTATCTTTCATTGTTGGATGTTCATGATCCATGTCTACTATTTATATTGATCTTGTCGGCCCTTAAAGATAATAAGGAAGGTTAGATAAAATGTACGTTGGTGCTCGGCAAGTATGGCCCGGGTGCTAGTCATGACCCTCCAGTTGGGTCGTGACAAACTTGGTATCAGAGCAAGTTTGTCCTAGGGGATGTCTATGAGCCGTGTCTAGTAGAGTTTTGATTATGGATGTGTAGCGCGCCACATTTATAATCAGGAGGCTACGTGACATCTAGGGTTGTTACCTTCTTCCTGAATCTAGATCGTGCATAGAGTTGAGTAGTAAGTGTCCATATCTAATATTCACCTTGTTTTCTTTCAGCGATGCCTTCAACTAGGAAGCAAGCAATTAGTAAACGGCTTGATACAGCTGTGGGATAGGGTAACATTCAGGTGCCTCCAGCCAGAGCAGGCCAAAGTGAGGCTCAGAGTGAGATGCCGTCTCATACCTCTCTGTCTCCTCCCGAGGATATTAGGAGGCACCCAGTACATCCAGTTCCTCCGTCTGGCACTACAGACCATGATATGCGCAGTGCGGTGCAATTGTTGACTAGCTTGGTAGCTGCTCAGGCTCAGAGGCAGAATACCGGTGCTGCTGATAAACCGGTTAGTGCGAGAGTTCGTGATTTTATTAATCTAGACCCTCCAGTGTTTACCGGATCAGACCCCAAGGAGGACCCACAAACATTTATTGATCAGATTCATCGTACATTGCGGGTTATGCATGCTAGTGATACGGAGGCAGTAGAGTTGGCTTCTTATCGGTTACAGGATTTAGCGGTTTTCTGGTATGATAGTTAGGAGAGATCTAGGGGTCTGAACGCTCCTCCAGCCGTGTGGAAGGAATTTTCTGAGGCCTTTCTTCGTCACTACTTGCCAGTTGAGATACGACGAGCTAGAGCTGATAAGTTCTTGAACCTTCGACAGGGTAATATGAGTGTATGAGAGTATAGTATACAGTTTGATTCTTTAGCAAGGTATGCTCCCCATATGGTGGCCGAGATGAGTGATAGGGTGCATCTGTTCGTGAACGGGTTGGGACCACATCTGATAAATGAGTGCACAACAGCCTCCTTGGTAGAGGGCATGGATATTTCCCGTATTCAGGCTTATGCCCAGACCCTAGAGGATCGTAAGCGCCAGCAAAGGGCAGATAGGGAGCAGGATAGGGGCCAGCATAAGAGGGCGAGATTTGCAGGGTATTCTGATGAGTTCAGAGGCAGTATCAGGCCCCAATCTTCGAGGAGTTCGGCGCCACCTGTAGCTAGTGCTCCTCCAAAGTTTCAGAGGCCTCGGTATGATCGATTTACCTATTCTGGTTCAGGTCAGAGTTTGAGGGCATCAGGCTCACAATTTCATAGAGATACTAGTCAGACGAGACCCCCAACACCTCGTTGTGATCAGTGCGGCAAGGCCCACTTTGGACTGTGCCGTCGAGGTTCCGATGCGTGCTATTCTTGCGGACAGCATGGCCATATGATGCGGGATTGTCCTAACAGAGGAGGTGGTGGTATGGCTCAACCGACTGGATCTGTGTCTGGTTCTTCCTCATCAGTTCGACCTCCAGCACAAGGTTTTCAACAGTCGACAGGTCGTGGTAGAGGTAGAGGTTCAGTGCCGAGTTTGAGTGGTGCTCAAAATCGAACCTATGCTCTAATAGGTCGACAAGATCTCGAGTCATCTCCGGATGTTGTTACAGGTATATTGTCTGTGTTTTCTTATGATGTATATGCGCTAATTGATCCAGGATCTACCTTATCATATGTTACACCCTTTGTGGCTAATAAGTTTGGCATTGAACCTGAATTGATAAGTAAACCACTTGCGGTATCCACTCCGATAGGAGATTCTGTGATTGCTAGAAGGGTATATAAAGGTTGCACTGTGATGATTTGTAGTCGTCAAACCTCGGCAAATTTATTTGAGTTAGAAATGGTTGATTTCGATGTGATAATGGGAATGGACTGGTTGGCCTCATGCTATGCAAATGTTGACTGTCGTACGAAGATGGTTAGGTTTCAGTTTCCTTGTGAACCCGCCATTGAATGGAAGGGGAACATTGCTACGCCGAAAGGTAGGTTTATTTCCTATCTTAAGGCAAGGAAGATGATCTCAAAAGGTTACATTTATCATCTTGTTCGCGTTAGGGATGCGGAGGCGAAGCCGCCTACTCTACAATTAATCCCCGTGGTCAATGAATTTCCAGATGTTTTCCCAGATGAACTCCCAGGCCTTCCTCCTGAAAGGGAGATTGAGTTTAGCATTGATGCATTGCCTGACACTCAACCGATCTCTATCCCTCCATACAGGATGGCCCCGGCAGAGTTGCGAGAGTTGAAGGCACAGTTGAAGGACTTGCTGGATAAGGGTTTCATTAGGCCTAGCACTTCACCTTGGGGTGCGCCAGTCTTGTTCGTGCGGAAGAAAGATGGGTCGTTAAGGATGTGTATCGATTATCGACAGTTGAATAAGTTTACAATAAAGAACAAGTATCCACTTCCAAGAATTGATGACCTGTTTGACCAACTCCAGGGTGCCAAGTATTTCTCCAAGATTGACTTGCGTTCAGGGTATCATCAGGTGAGGGTTAAGGAGAAGGATATTCCAAAGACGGCCTTCCGGACAAGATATGGGCATTTTGAGTTCTTGGTGATGTCGTTCGGGCTAACAAATGCCCCAGCAGCTTTTATGGATCTCATGAATAGTGTATTCAGGCCCTATCTTGATGTGTTCGTGATCGTATTCATTGATGACATTCTGGTGTATTCTCGTTCGGAGGCGGAACATGCGGGCCACTTGCGGATAGTATTACAGACCCTTCAGGATCATAAGTTATATGCTAAGCTCTCTAAATGTGAATTCTGGCTGAACTCAGTAGCATTCCTTGGCCATGTGATATCTGATGAGGGTATTAGTGTCGACACTCAGAAGATCGATGCAGTGAAGAATTGGCCGAGACCTACAACACCGTCAGAAGTCCGCAGCTTCCTGGGGCTAGCAGGATATTATAGGCGGTTTGTAGAAGGGTTTTCCTCTATATCAGCACCATTGACTAAGTTAACACAGAAAGCTACCAAGTTCCAGTGGTCTGATGCTTGTGAACATAGTTTTCAGGAGTTAAAGAATCGATTGACATTCGTGCCAGTGCTCACTCTCCCAGAAGGAACAGAAGGTTATGTGGTATATTATGATGCCTCAGGTATAGGTTTGGGGTGCGTATTGATGCAACGTGGGAAGGTGATTGCTTATGCATCAAGACAATTGAAGAAGCATGAAAAGAATTACCCGACTCATGATTTGGAATTGGCTGCAGTAATATATGCTTTGAAGATATGGCGGCACTACTTATACGGCGTCCATGTTGACATCTACACAGATCACAAGAGTTTACAATACATCTTCAAGCAGAAGGAGTTGAATTTGAGGCAGCGTAAGTGGCTTGAATTACTGAAAGACTACGATGTCAAGATATTGTACCATCCCGGTAAAGCTAATGTTGTGGCAGACGCTCTCAGCCGTAAGTCAATGGGAAGCTTAATACATATTGAGGCAGGTAGACAAGGGTTGACCAAAGAGCTTCACCAGCTGGCCAATATGAGAATCAGATTGTTGGACTCTGATGACGGAGGTGTTACTGTACAGAATACAGCAGAATCATCTTTGGTAGCCGAGGTAAAAGCACGGCAATATGAAGATCCTACCTTAGTAAGATTGAGAGAGGGAATTCAGCAGTGTAAGATTACAGCTTTCAAGATCGGAGGAGATGGGACACTGAGATACCAGGGCCGATTATGTGTACCTAGTGTGGCAGGGTTGCGAGAGAAGATTATGATTGAGATTCACCAGTCCCGATATTCTATCCATCCTGGCTCGACAAAGATGTATCATGACGTTAAGGAGCAGTATTGGTGGGATAACATGAAGAAGTCTATTGCAAAATTTGTAGCCCAGTGTCCTAATTGTCAACAAGTAAAGATCGAGCATCAGAAACCTAGTGGATTGATTCAGAATATAGAGATTCCGACCTGGAAATGGGAGGTTATTAATATGGACTTCATTATTGGATTACCTCGCTCTTATCATAAGTTTGACTCCATCTGGGTGATAGTTGATCGACTTACAAAATCTGCCCATTTTCTGCCAGTTAAGACAACTTACATGGCTGAAGATTATGCGAAGTTGTATATCAAGAAGATTGTTAGGCTTCATGGTGTGCCGGTATCTATTATATCAGACCGAGGAGCTCAATTTACGGCTAACTTTTGGAGGTCTTTTCATAAGGGTTTAGGCACACAAGTAAATCTCAGCACTGCATTCCATCCACAGACTGATGGACAGGCTGAACGTACCATCCAGACGCTTGAAGATATGCTACGAGCATGTGTTCTAGATTTCAGGGGAATTGGGATGACCATCTGGCACTTATAGAATTTGCCTACAATAATAGCTACCATTCCAGTATTAAAATGGCCCCGTATGAGGCACTGTACGGGAGGAGATGTAGATCACCAGTTGGATGGTTCAAAGTCGGTGAGACAGAATTATATGGGCCAGATTTGATTCACCAAGCCATTGAGAAGGTGAAAGTGATACAAGAGCGACTGAGGACGGCACAAAGCAGGCAAAAGTCTTATTCCGACGTCCGACGTCATGATCTGGAATTTGAGGTTGGTGATTGGGTTTTCCTGAAGATCTCGCCGATGAAGGGTGTTATGCGTTTTGGGAAGAAGGGTAAGTTGAGTCCGCGGTATATTGGGCCGTACAAAATTCTTCGACGAATTGGACAGGTTGCTTACGAGTTAGAATTGCCATCTGAATTGGAATTTGTCCACCCGGTATTCCATGTATCTATGTTGAGGAAATGTATTGGAGACCCTTCTCGGGTCGTCCCTATCAAAGATGTACAAGTTACAAAGGATCTATCATATGATGAAGTGCCAGTGGCTATATTAGATCGACAAGTCCGCAAGCTGAGAACAAAGGATGTAGCTTCCGTGAAAGTATTATGGAGGAACAAGAATATAGAAGAAATGACATGGGAAGCAGAAGAGGAGATGAAGTCTAAATACCCTTACCTATTCCAGAGTGAAGATAACGAGGATGCCGGGGGAAAGAAGGACGCATTATAAGGTGAAACGGCTCTATGAGGTAAGCAATAGCTTGTGAATACTCTTTTTTTTAATACAAAATGGTAATATGCAGATAATGTACATATCCATAATGCTTTGTATAGTCTTGTAAGGCCATAGGTTAGGTTTAACTGCTTGCAAGTTTGGCTAGTGTCCATTTTATAGGGGAAACTCAGCCGGAAATCTCCGTCGGAATCCACAATGAGTTAGACACCCCATAAACCCTTACATTCGAGGACGAATGTTCCTAAGGGGGAGAGGGTGTTACAACACAAATTCGCATACCATAGATCACGCCGTAAGTTAGTCGGCGTAAATCCAAGAAGAGATTATCTTTGAGATGATAAGAAGTTAATCCTATTGGTCTTAAACGATACAAGGGTGTATAAGAGTGGTTAACAAGTATTTGAAGTTAAACGAATCAAGGATGTTGTAACCCGTATTTTCGGGTAATACTAGAGGTGATTAATTGTCCCAAGAGGTCTTGTTTTAATGTATTTGAATCATATAATATCCGCATCATAAGTCTTGAAGTCAAGCGAGTTATGAAACAAAAGTCGATAAAAGTTGTCGCAACTTAGGTTTATAATTTTACTTAAACTTTAGGTCAAATGTTACTGCATTTTTCTCCCAATGTGCTTGGAATTATGGGGTGATCTACCTATCAAATTGAATATCTATGAGTCTAGTTTCCAACGCATTAAACCGTTCATCGATACGATCTCGGAATAGAGAGATATTCGCGTTTTCGCGAGAGTGCGCCAAGCTGCTCTCTATGGGGCCCACAAAGGCGGTTTAAGACATATGGACATATATAAGATACCTCAACCCCGTTTTAAGTCATTATTTTTCAGTATATTCAGACCTTATAACCCTAAAAACAGTCTCTCAAGGTTCTCTCATGATCCAAGACCCAAACAAAGGGCAAACAACACAAATCAAATGTCGGGAATCCCGTGGCGCTAGTAAGTTTCTTGTTCTTCTTGTTGTTGCTGATTTTTGTGTTGTTCCAGCTCGTGTGGGAGGTTGTTTTAAGTGTTTTATGTCCTTTAAATACACCTTCAAGTTTTTAATATCAACCCTAGGTGATTTCAAGTCTTCTAAAGTAATTCTAGTGCCGAAAAACCCGAATTAATTGCTAGTTTCGCTTCCTTGTTCTTGTGGCAGAATTGAAGGGATATTTCGTGGAAAATTAAGGTCAAATTGGAGTTGTTCTTTCTGTTTAAAGGTAAGGAACCTCTTACTCTATATATATTTAAGATTATCCAAGTTGCAGCTAAGTCGTTGAAGCTAGAACTTGTGAAATATATATCGAAAGGCTTGGTAGTAATGTTGTTGGTTGGTGGACTGTTTTGGAGGCTCAATATGATTATTAATGATGTTGTTTGGGCTGTTTGGTGATTGTATTGACTTGTGGGAAGTCATATAAATAGGGGAGGTGCTGTCCGTTTCATCGTAAAATAGGTTGTGGTCGATACATAATAGTTACGACGCTTAAACGATAATGATAGTGTCATTTGTCTTATTGTAGACTAAGGAGTTGTGACATTTGCATAGCTTGAGGTTGGGCAGTATATACAAGGTATGTGAGGCTATCCCCTTCATTCTTTTGCACGACTCTGATTGTACATAATGTAATGAACGAGCTCCCAAAGATACTCTACTCTTAGAAGCTAGCAGTACTTACATTGCTGCCCTTCTTATGAAACGATTGATATTGATGTTACTTCTCTTATTCTTATATTATCAATGTTGTTGGTAGTTCCTGATTCTTATAAGATTCTTGATGAAGAGTTAATCCTAATAACATGTACGAAGGATACCGACCTTACGTCACTCCGAAAGGTTCAAAATGTGATTCCAATGAGTCCAGCATGCATCATATATATGTATCTATTTTACTCTACCGAGCCGCGCTATAGTCGGCCGGGTATGGCACCTATTGTGCAACCACTGATCAGTTGGGTTTTACCGAGCTCCACGTGGCCGGGTACGATTCTACCGAGCCCTATGATGGCCGGGTACGTTTTACCGAGCCTATTATGGCCGGGTACGATATGATGATGGTGATGCCCACAAAGGCGTATGTTTTAAAAGTTTATGTATATATATGTATGTATCATGTATTTCATGTCAGTAGCCCTCAGAGGTACCCAGATGTCACAGGTTGTATATTCTCTATCCCTGTTTACATTACTGTTCTTACTTATGCTTTCTTGCCTCACATACTCAGTACTTTATTCATACTGACGTCCTTTTTATTTATGGACGCTGCATGTCGTGCTGCAGGTCCTGATAGACAGGTAGACGTAGCTCCCCCACCACAATAGGCTGTCCAGTTCAGCGGTTATTGGCGAGATCCCTTCTCCGGACTTGCCGTGGTCTTGGTATGCATTTTTGTTATAGACATTATGGGTATGTCGGGGCCCTGTTCCGGCAATGTTGTAGAACTTATGTTCCTTTAGAGGCTCATAGACAGGTGTCGACTTATGTATGGTTTAGAATGCCTTTTCGGCTGATTTTTGTTGTATAGTCTTTCATGGCATCATGATAGCTCGTACCTTATATATAGTTTCTTGACAGTCTTGTCATCCCATGTTATGTATGTTCATGACATTATCTTTCATTGTTGGATGTTCATGATCCATGTCTACTATTTATATTGATCTTGTCGGCCCTTAAAGATAAAAAGGAAGGTTAGATAAAATGTACATTGGTGCTCGGCAAGTATGGCCCGGGTGCTAGTCATGACCCTCCAGTTGGGTTGTGACAAATCCTTGCTCAAGCCTTGGAGAATTCATAAGGAGAACTTGCAAAAAGTTGTCTACTAAGAGGTAAGATTCTAGCCCTAGCCTTCTATTTTGAATTTGGGGCAGAAGGTGGGTAATAGGGAGTGTGATTCTTGGGAATAGGAGTTGTTCTTGTGCATGCATGTACCAATACGGATGATGGGGAGGTCATCTACCCAATATGGGTAAGCTCTTGGTGTTAGATTGGTTGTGGTGTGAAGGAGACCTTGTGGAAGAACCTTGTAGTTAAATTTGTGCGCATAGTGTTTGGTGAAATGCTTAAATGAGCTGAACCCATGAACTTCTTCCTAATTATGTTTCGATTTTGTCGTATCTCTAATAGATTGAAGTCTCTAGGATTTCCAGAATGTAGTAGTAAATTAAGGAAAGTTCAAGCGAGGTATGTTGGCTAAACTCCTCTTATAGAATCGAATTCCATGATGTGCTCGTAAGTTGCAATCATGATTGGCTCAAGTTCTTATTTATCATGTTCCGAGTCCTTCCTGATAATTTTGATTTCTCTAAATAAGTGTTGTGTTGCAAGATGTATATATTTAAAATGTGTTACAACTGTTCCTATCTTATCATGATCTCCTCCGAGAATGTAACCGAGTATGACTAATGTATCCAAGGTGTTATGATTTAAAATCTTGTTTCCTTTGCAAGTTATTGGGCCTAATTGTGGAAGAAAAACTCAATGTGCTTATTACTCTTATATGAATTTAAAGTCTTGATTATAGATGCCCTTATTGTTGCTAACCCGTGATGATGCTTGAAAGTGAAAGGAGTGAGTATGAAATATGAGATACGGCCGACGTGCCAGGAATGAAATTATACTTGTGGCCACTAGTGCCAATGAAATGAAAAGGCGTGTGAAAGATTATGAAATGAACTGTAACTCTTTTCTATAATAAATGTTTTGGGAGTATCGTTTATTCACCGAGGAAGGGTAGGTTGAAATAACCTAACCCCAAAACTACATGTGACGGTGTAGGAGTGATTGAAGGGTAAATCCCCATATTGATGTGTTGATATTGTTCCCCTTAAATGGGATGAGATTGATGTGTTGAGATTATTCTCCTTAATTGGGATGAGACGATTGCTAGCGGGATGTGATGTGATGTCGACCCCCATGGCATTGTGGTGAGCAGCTTAGCCGATCGGGCTGAGATCGGACGCCATGTCGCGCATGTGGTGGTGTTGTGATTGGATGTCTTTGGGTGAGACGGTTTAGCCGATCGGGCCGTGATCGGACTTTGTGCTAATAAAACGGTGGTATATCGGTACTAAAGATCTCCCAACTTAAAATATTGGAATTTAATTGAAATTTACCTTTCTCTTAACTTGACACTTTGATATTGTTTGAGGCTCTCATTCATTCCATGTTTCTTTCTCATTGTACTGTTACTCGTTCTATTGAGAGGGTGTTTAGTTTTACATACTACTACTATTCCATATATACGAACGTCCCTTTTGCCGGGGGCGCTGCATCTTTTAATGGATGCAGGTGGTTCTACAGTAGGCGGCATCGATCAGTATACCCTCTTCTCAGCTGACTTGGTGAGCCCCACTCCATTTCGGGGTCTTGTATTATTTGTACCTTATGTATAGTGTTTTGAGGTATAGTCGGGGCCTTGTTGTCGGCACCATCATACTACTCTTTTGTATCCATTAGAGGCTCCATAGACATAGTGTGGGTTGTATTTTGGTTTGGGAATGTTAAACTAAAAGTATTGTGTTTGCATCACATGTTTCCACTTCCAAACTATGAATGCGTATTGTAATATTTTGGTAACTCTTGAATGAAGCTCTAATGGTAATAAAATTGGTATTGTTCATGTAATCTTCTCATTTGTCTAATTAATGGAATAAATCTTCAGTTTATTCAGGGGTAAGGTCGGGTAGATAGCATCTAGTAGGCTTGCTTGACCGGGGTATATCGGTTGAGCAACGGTCGCACTCCTCAAGGTCGAGGCGTGACAAGCTTGGTGTCAGAGCCTAAGGTTTTAAAGTGTCCTAGGATATCTCGGAGCCATGTCTAGTAGAGTCCTTATCGGTGTGTTGTCGACCACAGCTATAATTAGGAGGCTACTTGGGCATTTAGGAATAACACCCTTCTTCGATGTTCTAGATCGTGCGATAGAGCTAATTATAAGATTGTTCCTCCTTTAACTCATGCATTGCTCTAATTTTCAGTACATGGCTCCTAGGAAGAAAGCAAGAATTGGCCAAGGAGCCAATGCCACCCCAGGAGTGGCAGTTAATTCTATGCCTAATGATGCAGGTGAGCACTCGAGGGGTGAGGATATTCCCCCAACTACTACACTACCTGATTCTACTGGTCCTGCTCAGACTGCACCAATTCTTACACCTATTGAGGGTGCAACGATTCCTCCTCCAACTAATATTCCAATCCCACCTCCAGCCCCAGTATTCGGTCCTAGTGTTTCTAATGTGGACCTTAGGGGAGCCATATAGATGTTTGCTCAGATAGTGGCTTCCCAGGCCCAGAGATCGAATGTCGCACCTACTTCTTCCAGCCAGCAAGGGGATTCTACTAGTTCCAGCTTGAACAGGTTTCTTCAGTTAGATCCTCCAGTGTTATCAGGTGCTAATCCTGAGGAGGACCCCCGGGACTTTATTGATGAGATACACAAGACTCTTTGAGTTGTGCATGCTACTGAGATGGAGGCAGTGGAGTTGGCCTCCTACCGCCTAAAAGAGGTGGCCTTTTATTGGTTTGAGATGTAGGAGGAGTCCCGTGAGGAGGGTAGCCCTCTAGCGAGGTGGAGTGAGTTTACTGATGCCTTCATTAATCATTTCTTGCCTGCCGAGACTAAGGCAGCTCATGCCACTGAGTTTGAGAGCCTGAAGCAAGGTAGCATGAGTGTGTGGGAGTACCATATGAGATTCACGCGCATGTCCAAGTATGCCATTTATAAGTTGCCCACTATGGAGGCTAGAGTGTGCTAGTTTGTGCAGGGCCTCAGCCCCTTGGTTATTAATAAGGCCGCTATAGTGGACATAAATTCTGACATGAACTATGGGAAGATGGTGGTATTTTCTCAAGCCACGGAGACCCGCAAATTGAAGAATAGAATGGAGTGAGAGTGTAGCAATAAGGACCGGTCCGCGGGCAGCTTTGGTGGTTCTTCCGGTGATGGTGGTGGTGATAGGTCAGCATTCAGGGGAGGGTCATCAGGCCCATCCCAGTCCTTTGCTCAGTCCTCAGTTAGTGTACAGCTATTAGGGCCCAGTCAGCAGCAGTGGAGCCATTTCAGGCCCAGTCAGAGCAATAAGGGATCCTACTAGCAGGGTCGGCCTGGTGGGAGATTCTAGTAGCATTGGAGGCCCCCATGCCCTAGGTGTGGGAAGATGTACTTAGGGGCCTGCTTCATAGACCTACCCATATGCTACGGGTGTGGTATTAGGGGTCACATTCAGAGGGATTGTTGTTCGTCCCGCCAGAGTATGGGCAGGGGTATGGCACAGTCAGCTAGTTCTGCAGCTACTACATCCGCATCACCTCCTCTAGCTCGAGGCATTCCAACACCCGCTGGGCATGGTGCAACTAGGGTGGTGCACAGAGTTCAGGACGACCCAGCCATTTCTATGCTATGAGGGGTTGCCAGAGTTCAAAGGCTTCTCCAGATGCAGTCACAGGTATATTGACTGTCCAATCTCGTGATGTATATGCTCTTATTGATCCCGGTTCCACTTTGTCATATGTCACTCCCTATGTTGCAATGGAATTCGGGATAGAACCAGAATAGCTTCATGAGTCATTTTCTATATCTATTCCGGTTGATGAGTCTATTATGGTCGCGCGGGTTTATAGAGATTATGTTGTAACGGTGCATAGTCGGGACACCATGGCCGGTCTCATTTAATTGGGGATGGTTGATTTTTATGTAATAATGGGGATGGACTGGCTTTGTTCATGTTTTGCCAAGCTTGATTGCCGAACCAAAATTGTTAAGTTTGAATTTCCAAATGACCCAGTTATTGAGTGTAAGGGGGATGACGTAGTGCTGAATGGTAGGTTTATTTATTACCTTAAGGCCACGAAGATGATCAACAAGGGGTGTATTTACCATTTAGTCTGGGTTACGGACATCGATGTTGCACCTACACTTAAGTCAGCGCCCGTTGTTAATGAATTTGTGGAGGTCTCTCCTAATGAGCTCCCTGGGATTCCACCTAACAGTGAGATTAATTTTTGAATTGATGTGATGCCAGGCATGCAGCCTATATCTATTCCACCCTATAGAATGGCCCTGGCAGAATTAAAGGAACGAAAGGAACAATTGAATGATTTGTTAGAGAAGAGTTTTATCCGGCCAAGTGTGTCGCCTTGGGGCGCACTGGTTCTCTTTGTAAGAAAGAAAGATAGATCACTGAGAATGTGTATTGACTATCGGCAGCTCAACAAGGTCACGATCAAGAATAAGTACCCACTACCAAGGATAGATGACTTGTTTGACCAATTTCAAGGTGCTAAGTATTTATCCAAGATCGACCAAAGATCGGGATATCACCAATTAAAGATCAGGGAGCACGATATTCTGAAAATAGCTTTCAGGACCCGTTATGGGCACTTTGAATTTCTGGTGATGTCTTTTGGGCTAACAAATGCCCCGACAGCTTTCATGGATCTTATGAATCGAGTATTCAAGCATGTTCTCGACTCCTTTGTGATAGTGTTCATTGATGACATTCTTGTATATTCAAGAAGTCGAGAGGACCATGACGATCATCTCAAGGCAGTTCTGCAGACTCTATATCAACACAAGTTGTATGCGAAGATTTTGAAGTGTGAATTTTTTCTTGAATCTATCACATTCTTGGGTCATGTTGTCTCTAGTGAAGTAATCAAGGTTAATCCTCAGAAGATCGCAGTTGTGAAGAATTGTCCTAGACATACAACTCCAATAGAGATTCGTAATTGCTTGGGCTTAGCTGGGTACTACACGAAATTTGTGGAGGGTTTATCTACTCTTGCCTCTGCATTGACTAAATTGACGCAGAAGGCAGCTAAATTCCAATGGACAGACGCTTCTGAAAGGAGCTTCCAAGAGTTGAAATCAAGATTGACTACAGCACTGGTGTTGACCTTACCAGACGGTTCAAACGGGTTTGTGGTGTATTGTGATGCTTCACGGATCATACTTAGGTATTATTGATGCTATATGGTAATGTGATCGCTTATGCTTCTAGGCAACTCAAGTATCATGAGAAGAACTATCCAACACATGACTTAGAACTCGCGGCGGTGGTGTTTGCACTTAAGATTTGGCATCATTATTTGTATGGGGTCCATGTAGATATATTCACGAACCATAAGAGCCTTCAATATATTTTCAAACAGAAGGAATTGAATCTGAGGCACAGAAGATGGCTTGAGTTGCTCAAAGACTACGATATTGATATTCTATATCATCCGGGGAAGGGTAATGTTGTGGCGGATGCTCTTAGCTGGAAATCTATGGGTAGTTTGGCTCATTTTGAGGCATATCAAAGGTTGTTGTCCAAGGAAGTTCACCGATTAGCTAGTTTGAGAGTTCATCTTGCGGAATCTAGTGAAGGAGGGGTGATTGTGCAAAATAGGGCTAAATAATCGCTTGTTGTGAAAGTCTAGGAGAAGCAATACGACGATCCGTTTTTGGTACAATTGAAGGAGGGGATTAATAAATATAAGACCATGGCTTTTTCTATTGGCCCAGATGATTGCACACTAAGGTACCAAGGGCGATTATATGTTCCAAATGTAGATGGTCTCCGGGAAAGAATCATGACCGAGGCTCACAATTCCAGGTATTCCATGCACCCAGGCTCTACAAAGATGTACCATGATCTTAAGGAGGTTTGTTGGTGGAATGATATGAAGAGGAATGTAGCGGAATTTGTGGTAAGATGTCCAAATTGTCAGCAAGTGAAGGCCAAACACCAAAGGCACAGAACATAGAAGTTCCAATGTATAAGTGGGAGATGATCAATATGGATTTTGTGGTAGGACTACCCAGCATGCCTCGTAAGTTTGACTCGATTTGGGTGATTGTGGATCGATTCATTAAATCAGCACACTTCTTACCTGTTAAGGCTACCGACACAGTAGAACAGTATGCTCAGTTGTATATCAAAGAAATAGTCAGGGTGCATGGCACTCCGGTTTCTATTATCTCATATCGAGGGGCACAGTTCACAACTAATTTTTGGAAGAAATTTCAGCAAGGTTTGGGTACTCAGGTGAATCCTAGTACAGCCTTCCATCTACTGACCGACGAGCAGGCAAAGCGGACTATCCAGACGCTCGAGGATATGTTGCACGCTTGTGTTCTTGACTTAAAGGGTAGCTGGGATGATCATTAACTGCTCATAGAATGTGCCTACAACAACAGTTATCATGCTAGCATTCAGATGGAACCATTCGAGGCTCTATATGGTAGGAGATGTAGATCTCCCATTGGGTGGTTCGAGGTTGGGGAAGCAGAGTTTATAGGGCCAGACCTCGTGTATCAGGCTATGGAGAAGGTTAAGGTCATTAAGGAACGGTTGAAAAATGCTCAGAGTTGTCAGAGGTCCTATTTGGATATGCGTCGCAGGGATTTGGAGTTCAAAGAGGATAATTGGGTATTCTTGAAGGTTTCCCCCGTGAATGGTATAATGTGATTTGGGAAGAAAGGGAAATTGAGACCGCAGGTATATCGAGTCGTACAAAATCATTCAGCGGATTGGTCAGGTGGCTGATAGGCATGAGCTACAACCAGAGATGTCCTTAGTGCACCCGTTGTTTCATGTATCTATGTTGAAGAAGGTAGTCGGAGACCTGGCACTCATTGTTTTGGTTGAGACTATTGAGGTTAAAGAAGAATTGACTTATGAGGAGATTCCGATTGCCATTCTTGATAGCCAGGTTCGAAAGCTGAGAAATAAGGAGATTGCCTCTGTGAAAGTGCTATGGAGAAACCAACAGGTTGAAGAGGCCACCTGGGAGGCCGAGGAGGAGATAAAGAAGAAGTATCCTCATTTGTTTGAATAATCATGTAGTTGTGTTCTCTAAAAATGTTAAGAACCTACTTTCTATGAATTATGTTTCCCTTGTACAGTTTATGTTAAGGATGATCCTTTTTGGTAATATAATGTTTATGACATAGTGGTCAGTGTTGTTTCCATGTTGTGTTATATTGTTGTGTTATGGTTATGCTGTTAGGACTGGTTTTTGGGATTCTCTGACAGGTGGATAGGCCCAATTACATGGGAGACTCTAGCAAAATAATTTAGGGAGTTAGTCAAAATTTGGAACTGCTGGTGTATGAAGTAATAGTTGAGTCACATTGGATGCTGATGGCGGATTTTGACCCTCATTAAAGGACGAATGATCCTAAGTGGGGGAGGATGTAAGACCCCGTAAAATTATACCTATAACCCAGGGTTTCGTGGTGCCGAGGTAGGCTATTGTATTTGAGGATTGTAGAAATTCTTCACGGTGAGCTGGCTCGCTGCGGTACGGACTTTTTAGGTTGTATAATGCGTTGGGGAATTGGAGGAAGAATTGTTGCAGAACATGGCACTGCTGCGATCCATTATGCGACCGCAGAACTACTCCGCGGACCGCAAATCTGCCGCGGAGTGGATAAAAACATGACCCATTTTTGGAGGTTGTTTTGCTGTCAACTATGCGACCGTATAATCATTTCTCGAGCCGTACATCCGTCGCAGAACTAGCATGAGAAAATTTCGGAGGGAGATTCTACGGCGCGTTATGCGACCGCATAACTGTTCTGCGGGTCGTAGAATAGCCGCAGACTTGATCAGGCCTGCTCAGTTTTAGGACCATTTTTACGGTCCCCCTTGCAGACCGTATATTCGTTTAGCGGTCTGGTCTGCAATCGCGGGCCCGGTTTCGTAAAGTTTGGGAAAATTTTACCCGATCCCATTTTTATAAAATGACCTTAGGGGTTATTTTGGAAGGTTCGAGCTGATGTTTAGAGATAGTGGAGTGCTCTAAAGAGAGAGGAGAATCCCCAAGCACTTTGTTCATAAATCCTTGCTCAAGCCTTGGAGAATTCACAAGGAGAACTTGCAAAAAGTTGTCTACTAAGAGGTAAGATTCTAGACCTAGCCTTCTATTTCGAATTTGGGGCAGAAACTGGGTAATTAGGAGTGTGATTCTTAGGAATGGGAGTTGTTCTTGTGCATGCATGTACCAATAAGGATGATGGGGAGGTCATCTAACTAATATGAGTAAGCTCTTGGTATTGGATTGGTTGTGGGGTGAAGGAGACCTTGTAGAAGAACCTTGTAGCTAAATTTGCATACATAGTGTTTGGTGAAATGCTTAAATGAGCTGAACCTATGAACTTCTTCCTAATTATGGTTCGATTTTGTCGTCTCTTTAATAGATTGAAGTTGCTATGATTTTTGGAATGTAGTAGTGTGAGGCCCAATAAAATTTCACCTAGAACCCGGAGTTTCGTGGCTCCAAGGTTGAGTAATGTGATTGAGGGTTCTAGAAATTCATCGAGGGGAGCTTGATCGCCGCGGTACAGACTTTGTGGATTGTACAGTACGCCGGGGAATTGAAAGAATTATTTTGAAGACCATGGCATTTATGCGGTCCACTATGCGACCGCAGAACCACTTTGTGGGCCGCAGATCAGCCACGGAGTAAAGCAGAACTTGAGCTAATTTTAAGGACCATTATGCGTCCGCATCACCATTTTGCGGGATGCACAATCCATCACAGATCCAGCATAAGAAAACATCAGAAGGAGGTCTTGCAGTCCATTATGCGACCGTAGAACTTATCTGCGAGCTGCAGATCTGTCGTATACCTGTCCAGCCCTGCCTCGTAAGTTGTAATTATGATTGGCTCAAGCTCTTATGTATCATGATCCGAGTTATTCCTTATAAATTTGACTATTCTGAATAAACTCTGTGTCAAAAGATATATGTTCAAAATGTATTCCTAATGCTCTTATCATATCATGTTATCCTTCTAGATTGTAATCAAATGTGACCATTTATCGAAATATTATGAATTCAATTATGTCTCAATTGCTAGCTATTATGCCAAATTGTGTAAGAAAGCTCAAAGTGCCTAAGAACTTATCTGTGGGCCACATATTTGTCGCAGACCTGTCCAGCCCTACCCAATTTTTGGGACCCTTTCTGCAGTCCCCTTTGCGGGCCCGATACCTGATTGTCTGTGACCGCAGACCCGACTTCGTATAGCTTAAGTTTGGAAAACTTCACCCAATCCCATTTTTATAAAAAAAAAATAACTTGGGGTTTATTTGGCTGGTCCTAACTGATATTTTAGAGAGAGGAAAGTGGTCTAGAGTGAGAGGGAAACTCCTAAGCTAATTTTTCATCAATCTTTGCTCAAAACTTGGATAATTCACAAGGCAAACTCACAAGATCTTCATCCAAGAGGTAAGGTTCCATAGCCTAGTCTTCAATTTCGAGTTTGGGATAGAAGATGGATAATGGGGAGTGTGATTCTTAGGTATGGTGGTGTTATCTATACATGCATGTACTAACAAAGTTGTGGGAAGGTTGTTGAGCTCAAAAGGGTAGATATTTGGTTGTGGGATGAAGGAATCCACCGTATGAGAACCTTGAAAACATAATGCCCACATAGTGTTTGATAAGATGCTCAAATGAGCTGAAACCACGAATGTCTTCCTAATTTATGCTCAATTTTGTTATGTCTCAAAATAGATTGAGGTTTCTAGGATTTACATATCATTGTAGTACTTAAGGAAGCTCAAAGCGAGATATCTTGGCTAAACACCTCTTGTAGAATCGAATCCATGATGTCCTCATAAGTTCTAATTATGATTGGCTCAAGCTCTTATGTCTCATGTTCCGAGTTATTCCTTATAAATTTGACTATTTCGAATAAACTCTATGTCAAAAGATATATGTTCAAAATATATTCAGAATGATCTTATCATATCGTGTTATCCTTCGAGATTGTAATCAAATGTGACCATTTGTCGAAATATTATGAATTCAATTATGTCTAAATTGCTAGCTATTATGCCAAATTATGAAAGAAAGCTTAAAGTGCCTAAGAACTTATCTTCGGGCCGCAGATCTATCTCAAACCTGTCCAGCCCTGCCTAGTTTTTGGGGCCTTTTCTGCGGTCCCCTTTGCTGGCCGCATACATATTTTGCGGTCCGGTCTGGGACCGCAAACCCGGCTTAGTAGAGCTTAAGTTTGGAAAACTTCACCTGATCCCATTTTTTATAAAAAAATCAACTTGGGGTTTATTTGGATGGTCCTAACTGATATTTTAGAGAGAGGAAAGTGGTCTAGAGTGAGAGCGAGACTCGTAAGCTAATTGTTCATCAATCTTTGCTCAAGACTTGGATAATTCACAAGGAAAACTCACAATATCTTCATCCAAGAGATAAGGTTCCATACCCTAGTCTTCAATTTCGAGTTTGGGATAGAAGATGGGTAATGGGGAGTGTGATTCTTAGGTATGGTGGTGTTATCTATGCATGCATGTACTAACAAAGTTGTGGGAAGGTTGTTGAGCTTAAAAGGGTAGATATTTGGTTGTGGGATGAAGGAATCTACCGTAGGAGGACCTTGAAAACATAATGCCCACCTAGTGATTTATAAGATGCTCAAATGAGCTGAAACCGCGAATGTATTCCTAATTTGTGCTCTATTTTGATATGTCTCAAAATAGATTGAGGTTGCTAGGATTTCCAGATCATTATAGTACTTAAGGAAGCTCAAAGCGAGGTATGTTGGCTAAACTCCTCTTGTAGAATTGAATCCATGATATCCTCATAAATTGTAATTATGATTGGCTCAAGCTCTTATGTCTCATGTTCCGAGTTAATCCTTATAAATTTGACTATTTCAAATAAACTCTGTGTCGAAAGATATATGTTCAAAATGTATTCTGAATGCTCTTCTCATATTGTATTATCCTTCGAGATTGTAATCAAATGTGACCATTTGTCGAAATATTATCAATTCAATTATGTCTCAATTGCTAGCTATTATGCCAAATTATGGAAGAAAGCTCAAAGTGCCTAAGAACTTATCTGTGGGCCGCAGATCTATCGCAGACCTATCCAGACCTACCCAGTTTTTGGGACCTTTTCTGCGGTCCCCTTTAAAGGCCACATACCTGTTTTGTTGTCCGGTCTGCGACCATAAACCCGGCTTAGTAGAGCTTAAGTTTGGAAAACTTCACCCGATCCCATTTTTATAAAAAACAAAAACAACTTGGGGTTTATTTTGGCTGGTCCTAACTGATATTTTAGAGAGAGGAAAGTGGTCTAGAGTGAGAGGGAGACTCCTATGCTAATTGTTCATCAATCTTTGCTCAAGACTTGGATAATTCACAAGGAAAACTCACAGGATCTTCATCCAAGAGGTAATGTTCCATACCCTAGTCTTCAATTTCGAGTTTGGAGTAGAAGATGGGTAATGGGGAGTATGATTCTTAGGTATGGTGGTGTTATCTATACATGCATGTACTAACAAAGTTGTGGAAAGGTTGTTGAGCTCAAAAGGGTAGATATTTGGTTGTGGGATGAAGGAATCCACCGTAGGAGGACCTTGAAAATATAATGCCCACCTAATGTTTGATAAGATGCTCAAATGAGCTGAAACCACGAATGCTTTCCTAATTTGTGCTCAATTTAGTTATGTCTCAAAATAGATTGAGGCTGCTAGGATTTCCGGATCATTGTAGTACTTAAGGAAGCTCAAAGCGAGGAATGTTAGCTAAACCCCTCTTGTAGAATCAAATCCATAATGTCCTCGTAAGTTGTAATTATGATTGGCTCAAGCTCTTATGTCTCATGTTACGAGTTAATCCTTATAAATTTGACTATTCCGAATAAACTCTTTGTCGAAAGATATATGTTCAAAATGTATTACGAATGCTCTTATCATATTGTGTTATCCTTTGAGATTGTAATCAAATGTGACCATGTGTCGAAATATTATGAATTTAATTATGTCTCAATTGCTAGCTATTATGCCAAATTGTGGAAGAAAGCTCAATGTGCCTAAGACTCTTATTTTCTCATATGTGTACTAAAAGTCATGATTAGAGATGCTTTGTTATTGATAATCCATGATGACGTTTGAAAGTGAAAGGGGTGAACATAAAATATGAAATATGGCCGACGTGCCAAGAATGATATTACCTTTGTGGCCACTAGTGCCAATAAAATGAAAAGATGAGTAAAAGACTATGAAATGAGCTGAAAGTCCTTTGTATAATAAACATTTGGAAGTATCGATAGTCACCGAGGAAGGGTAGGTTGAAGTGACCTAACCCCGAACCTACACGTGCCGGTATAGGTGAGTATTGTGATTATTCCCCTTATTTGGTATGAGATTGATGTGATGATATTATTCCATTTAAATGGGATGAGACTATTGCTAGCAAAGGATGATGTCAATCCATACGGCATTGTGGTGAGACAGCTTAGACGGTCGGGTCGAGATCGGACATCATGCCGTACACATAGTGGTGATTGATTGTGATTGAGATAATGATTGAGGTTGTGACAATGATTGTGATTGTGGTTGATGTATTTGGGTGAGACGGCCTAGACGATCGGGCCGTGATCGTACTCCGTGCTAAATCACGGTGGTATATCGGTGCTAAAGATCTCCCAACCTAAAATATGGAAATTTACTTGAAAACTTATCTTGCTCCTAACTTGATGTCTTGATGTTGTTTGAGGATCCCATTAAATCTATAATTATTCTTCCTTGCTTTATTACGCTATCTATTGAGAGGGTGTTTAGTTATTCATACTAGTATTATTCCATATGTACTAACGTCCCTTTTGTCGGGGTGCCACATCTTTACTAGAAGCATGTGGTTCCACAGCAGGCGGCTTTGATCAGTAATAGCGGTACACCCTCTTTCCAGCTGACTTGGTGAGCCCCACTTTATTTCGGGGTCGTGTGTCTTTTGTTCCTTGTGTATTATGTATTGAGGTATAGCCGGGGCCTTGTTGCCGGCGCTATCATCGTACTCTTTTGTATCTATTAGAGGCTCCGTAGACATGGTGTGGGTTGTAGGTTGGTGTAGGGAAAGTCAAACTAGTAATGTTGTATTGTACCACATGTTCCACTTCAAACTATGAAAGTGTATGTATTTTGAAACTTATAAATGATGTAACTAATGATAATGAATTGGTGTTGTTCACATGATCCTCCTCATTGTCCAATTAATGAAATAGATCCTCTCTTTATTCATGAGTGAGTTAGGATAGAAGGTATTGTACAGGCTTGCTTGGTCGGGTTATCTCGATTGAGCGTTGGTCGCGCTCCCCGAGGTCGGGGCGTGACAAGTAGTAAATTAATGAAAGCTCAAGCGAGGTATGTTGGCTAAACTCATCTTGTAGAATCGAATTCCATGATGTCCTCGTAAGTTGCAATCATGATTGGCTCATGTTCTTATTTCTCATATTCCGAGTCCTTCCTGACAATTTTGATGTCTCTAAATAAGTGTTGTGTTGCAAGATGTATGTATTCAAAATGTGTTAAAATTGTTCCTATCATATCATGATCTCCTCCGAGAATGTAACCCAGTATGACCAATGTATCAAAGGTGCTATGATTTAAAATCCTATTTCAATTGCAAGTTATTGGGCCTAATTGTGGAAAAAAGACTCAATGTGCTTAAGACTCTTATTGCTCATATATGAACTTAAAGTCTTGATTATAGATGCCCTTATTGTTGATAACCCATGTGATGCTTGAAAGTGAAAGGAGTGAGTATGAAATATGAGATACGGCCGACGTACCAAGAATGAAATTACACTTGTGGCCACTAGTGCCAATGATATGAAAAGGCATGTGAAAGATTATGAAATGAACTGTAACTCCTTTCTGTAACAAATATTTTGGGAGTATCATTTAGTCACCGAGGAAGGATCGGTTGAAATAACCTAACCCTGAAACTACATATGCCGGTGTAGGAGTGATTGAGGGGTAAATTCCCGTATTTATGTGTTGATATTATTCCCCTTAAATGGGATGAAATTGATGTGTTGAGATTATTCCCCTTAATTGGGATGAGATGATTGCTAGCGGGATGTGATGTGATGTCGACCCACACGGCACTATTGTGAGACGGCTTAGCCGATCGGGTTGATATCGGATGCCATGTCGTGCACGTGGTGGTGTTGTGATTGGATGTCTTTGGGTGAGATGGCTTAGCCGATCGGGCCGTGATCGGACTCCGTGCTAATAAAACGGTGGTATATCGGTACTAAAGATCTCCCAACTTAAAATATTGGAATTTAATTGAAATTTGCCTTTCTCTTAACTTGACACTTTGATATTGTTTGAGGCTCTCATTCATTCCATATTTTTTTCTCATTGTACTGTTACTAGTTCTATTGAGAGGGTGTTTAGTTTTACATACTAGTACTATTCCATATGTACTAACGTCCCTTTTGCTGGGGGCGCTGCATTTTTTAATGGATGCAGGTGGTTCCACAACAGGCGACATCGATCAATGATAGTGGTACACCCTCTTCTCAGCTGACTTGGTGAGCCCCACTCCATTTCGGTTTCTTGTATCTTTTGTACCTTATGTATAGTGTTTTGAGGTATAGTCGGGGTCTTGTTGTCGACACCATCATACTACTCTTTTGTATCTATTAGAGGCTCTGTAGACATAGTGTGGGTTGTATCTTGGTTTGGAAATGTTAAACTAAAACTATTGTATTTTGCATCACATATTTCCACTTCTAAATTATGAATGCGTAATGTAATATTTTAGGAACTATTGAATGAAGTTCTAATGGTAATGAAATTGGTGTTGTTCATGCAATATTCTCATTTGTCTAATTAATGGAATACATCTTCACTTTATTCGTAAGGTCGGGTAGATAGCATCTCGTTGGCTTGCTTGACCGGGGTATCTCGGTTGAGCACCGGTAGCGCTCCCTGAGGTCGGGTGTCACGCCCCAACCTCAGGGAGCGCAACCGGCGCTCAACCGAGTGAACCCGGTCGAGCAAGACTATTAAACCTTTCCTACCCGACTCATTCATAATCCAAAAAGGGAACGCATCACCATTTGTTAAACAGGGGAGAGATCAGTTATATAAATATATAAACGTTGCTAGTTCATTTTTCCTTATATACATTATGTCATAGTTAAGTTTCCAAAAGCACATACGGTTTACACTTTAGTGGAAAAGAGTTTTAAAATACAACTTGATCCAATGACCACTCTGACATCCATACATGACCCACATAAACGTCTACGAAGCCTCTAAAGGAACAAAAGACCAACATGACAATGCCGGCAACCCCGACTATACCTCAAAATGTGAAAACTTATACAAAAGAAGAACTACATGACCCCTGGAAGAAATGGGGCTCACCAAGACTGTTGTGAGGAGAGAAAGAGAGCACCACTATCTGCGATCGGCGCTATCTGCGATGGAACCACCGAAATCCATTCAAAGATGTAGGGTCCCCAGCAAAAGGGATGTTACTATTGTCGAATAGTACTAGTTTGTAAGGGCAAACACCAATCTTAGTAGAATGAACAGTGAAACAAAGAGAAGACAGTCATAATAATCAAAAAGTGCTTCACAAAATACAAAGAAACACCAAGTAAGGATCATATACTTTCCGAGTTAATCTTTCCGTCTTTTTAGGTTAATAATCTTTAGTGCCAAGTGCCACAACTCACAATGCCACCATGTGTACAGCATGGCATCCGATCTCGGCCCGATCGGCTAAGCCATCTCACTTGAGACATAACCTCTTTCAATTGTTCACTCAATTCACATTTCTTTACCATCTTTCATTACATGGAACAAACAGCCTCATTTATTAAGTAGTTCTTGGCACTTGGGCACATTTTACAATTCAAGTCTTTCCCTTTTTATTCGTTCAAATAACATCATCATTCATGTCGATAAGTACCATCACATAAGGCATTGCACACATAGGGGAAGGAGCTTGAAAAATCATAATTATGTTCTCAAATAGCATGATGACATGGTAAACATCTAGAACAATTAGGGAGCATGAATCTTTCAACCAAACACACTAAGACAACCAATTCTAGTATGATCAAGTCGGAACTTACAACAATTATTCGGACACCAGGAGTTTGATTCTAAGAAGAAGAGAGTTATCCATACATACCTCAATCGAGCTTCTTTGACTCTACAATTATCCGGAACTCTTAGCAACCTCAATCTATTTTTAGCAATATAATAAGTTGAACCAAAATTAGGAAGACATTCATGGTTTTAGCCCACTTGAACATTTAATAAAATACTAAGTGTGTATTAAGGTTTCAAGGTTCTTTTCATGGGAGGTTTCATCTTTCATAACCCATTCATCTCCATTCTTAGCTTACATTCTCCCTACACCCTTTTATCTTACATGCATGCAATGTAATCACCCCCATCCCCATGAAGTATCACACTAGTACCCCAATATAGGTACGTTTGGAATTAAGAGCTGGGGTGATGAAGTCTTACCTTTTAGGAAGAAGAATTTGGTGCCCTACTTGAATATTTCCAAAGCTTTAATTGATGATTGAAGATCAATTTGATGAAAATTAGGCCCTCCCTCTAGAACTATAACACCCCAGAAATATTTCGAAGTACTTAAGTGGTAAGCCTGGTAAATTTTGCAAAGAAAATAATGTTTCATGGTGTCGGACTAGGCTTACGTGTTTGAGGATTGTAGAAAAGCTCGCCGCAGCTCGGACTTTTTGGGTTGAACAATGCACCGAAAAGTAAAGAAAAATATTTGGCGAAAAAGTGCATTTATGCGGTCCATTATGCGACGGCAGAATCACTCTGTGGACCGCATAATGGCCGCAGAGTGAGGCAGTTAATTAGGCCAATTGGAAGCAATTATGCGGTCGACTATGCGACCGCATAACTGTTATGCGGTGCATTATGCGACCGCATAATGGTTATGCTGACCGCATAGTGACCGAATACACAGACAGTTCTTTTGGCTATTTTGTAACCAACTATGCGACCAATATGCAGTCCGCATATCGGTTATGCGATCGCATACCTTGTTCCGGAATTCCATTTTTGGGTTTTTAAAACCCGACCCTACTTCGTTAAATACACTCTTTGGGTCATTTTTCAGCTATTATCTGACATTTTAGAGTGAGAGAGGGTGCCCTAGAGTGAGAAGGTGTTCTCCAATATTTGTCCTTCAATTCTTGCCCAAGTTTTGGAATATTAAGAAGGGAAACTCACTAGGTTTTCATCCTAGAGGTAAGATTCTACACCCTAACCCTCAATTTTGAATTTTGTGTAGAAATGGATAATAAGCAAGATAATTTCTGGGCAAGAGGATTGGTTATCTTACATGCATGTGTTATCAAAGGATGTAGGAAGATTGTTGAGCTAAAAATGGTAAAGATTGGGTTGTGGGATGATGGAATCCTCCATAAAAGGGCCTTGAAACCTTAATGCACACCTAGTGTTTGATAAAATGCTCAAATGAGCTAGAACCATAATTATCTGCCTAATTATGATTCAGTTTGTTATATTTCCAAAATAGATTGAAGTTGCTAAGAATTCCGGAACGTTTTAGAGTTTAAGGAAGCTCAATTGAGGTATGTTGGCTAAACTCTTCTTTAATAGTTGGAATTCTCATTATCCTTATATGTTCCGAGATGTTGATTATAAATCGAGTATTCCGATAAGTTTTATGATGAAGATATATGTTCAATTCATATTTCAAATTTTCTTATCATATTGCATTATAAATTGAGGATATGTCCCAAACTATGGATTACGTATACACATGTTATAATTTATAGTCGTGATTTATGTGAAAGGTATTATGCCAAGTTATGTAGAGATTATGATTGTGATACACCTTCACTCGCATACATTAGGGTGAGGTGGCATGACCGCTTTGTGTGGGGATTATGGTATAGATATTGTGATTGTGATACACCTTCACCCGCATATATACTGGGGTGAGGCGGCATGACCGCTTTGTTTAGGGATTATGATATTGTGGGACTGCACCTCCACCTGCTTACATTGGGGTGAGGCGGTACGACCGCTTTGTGTATGGTTTTGGTATTGTTGTGGCACCATCACCCGCATACATTAGAGTGAGGCGGCATAGCCGCTTTGTGTTGGTATTGGTATCATTAATGCATTTCCACCCGCATACATTGGGGTGAGGTGGCATAGCCGCTTTGTGTAGTTTCTTTGTACTGTGGTTATACATCCACCTGTATACATTGAGGTGAGGCGACAGGGACACTTGATTAGAGTTGTGGTATTGTACGTACACCTCCACCTGCATACATCGGGTGAGGCGGCGGGGCCGCTTTGTGTGAAGATGGTTATAGAGGATCTCATCTTAAATCCTATAAATGTTGTTGATATCTTTTAATAAGCTTGCTATGGTTTAGACGGTTATCTATATTATTCTATTTCCGCACTGGTTCATCATAATTATCTTGTATTTCTAAATTCTTAAATTGGTGTTTAGTTTTCATACTAGTACTATTCGACGGTACTAATGTACCTTTTATCGGGGGCGTTGTATCTATAAATAGATGCAGGTGGTTCCACAGCAGGAGACATTGATCAGTGATAGCAGTACACCTTCTTCCCAGCTGACTTGGTGAGCCCCACTTCATCCTGGGGTCATGTATCTTTTGTTCTTTATGTATTATGGTTGAGGTATAGTCGGGGCCTTGTTGCCGGCATTATCATTGTACTCTTCTTTATCTATATAGGCTCTGTAGACATAGTGTGGGTTGTGTATTGGTACTGGTAAAGACAAACTATGCTATGTTGTGGTTGTATTACTTGTCCATTTGAGACTTTAAAAATGGTGAAACTTAAGGTATGAAATTGGTAATTACAAACACGACCACTTTATTGTTTAATTAAGGAAAACATATATTCTCTTTATTCATGAATGAGTTTGGGTAGAAAAAATCTAACAGGCTTGCTCGATAGGGTTCACTCAGTTGAGCGCCGGTCGCGCTCCACGATTTTGGGACATGACAAGAACTCTCCATCTATCACTCTAGAAAATATCAGAAAATGGGCTCAAACTAATCAAAAGGGGTGATTTAACGAAATGGGGTTCGGATTTTAAATTAAGAAAATGGGTGCCCCGACATAGGTCTGCGGTCCGCAAAGTGACCGCAGAAATAGCCCTCAGGGGCTAGAATTTTTGGACTGTGTATGCGACCAGTATACGGTCCGCATACCTGTTTTACAGTCGCATAATGCACCGCAGAACTCCCCATTGCAAAAGTTCAAGGCAGATATGCGATCAGTAGGCAGCCCATAAAGCGATTATGTGATCGCATAACTGGTCTCAAAATTGGCCAATTTTCTGCTTCACTCTGCGGCCATTATGCGGTCCGCAAAGTGGTTATACGGCCGCATAATGGGCCGCAGAAATGCGTTCTTCTGTGAAATATTTTCCTCTAAGTCCGTGGGGTACCGTTCAATCCAAAAAGTCTGAACCGCGGTGAGCTACTATAATAATGCAGGAATCTATCTTGGCACCACGAAACCCCGAGTTTTTGGTTTGAAATTTTTTTTTTTTATGGGTCCTTACATCGGGGCATGACATGGGCACGTGTGGTGCAGTTGATTATTATGTTGTGTTATTGATACGCATGTGGTGGTATAAGGATAGGGGTTAATATGCATGCAGTGAGATAAGGTGGGAATCTATACGCGTGTTGCTAGTAAGGGAATTACTTGAAGCCACACGGTGAGATAAGGGGACTAAAACTCATGTACCTATTTCCGGAAAATGTTTTTAAAAAATAAATGCAAGGCTCACGTAGTGATATAAGGAAATATTATGATTGAAATTGTGAAATGTGGATATGAGGCGTGGTACCTCGATTGTGATTCTTGTTCTATATTCCATGTTAAAAAGGCTTGTTGGTTGAGCAGTTCTTGTTGATTTCTTCATTGTTTTACTTATATTTTGTCTGTATTTGAGTACTTGTTCTCATTATGTGTTCACTTCTTTTTGCCTTTACCGCTTAAATTTTTGTTGTTAGCTTGCATTATTGAAATGCTTATATGTCATTACTTCCTCGCTTTCCATTATTATACAATGTTGTTATTTGTTCAGCTTTCTCATCCTAGAAGGTGTATTGACCTGGCCTTATCACTACTCTACCGAGGTTAGGCTTGATACTTACTGGGTACCATTATAGTGTACTCATACTAAGCTTCTGCATATTTTTGTGCAGATCCAGGTACATCTGCCCGTGATGGATGCGAGTGATTAATTAGCTATTTTCGGAGACTTCAAGGTACACCTGCTCGATGTTTGCAGGCCTCGAAGTCACCTTCTACTCTTAGATGTTCTACTGTTTATTTCTTGTTCAAAACAGTATTGTATTTCAAGAATTTTAATGCACTCGTTGTAGAGCTTATGACTCGGTTCCACCAGGTTTTGGGGAGTTTTTGACAGTTTACCGTTTGGGTTCTACTATGATTGTTTGACAGTTTTAATTTGATATTTAAGTTATTATTTCTGTTATTTCTCAATGCATGTTAGGCTTACCTAGTCTTAGAGACTAGGTGCCATCACGACATCCTAAGGTGGGAAATTGCAGTCGTGACAAAATCAAGCTCTCTAACTCAAAATGTGATAAATGAAATAAAACTCTCGTCCAAGCTTATAATCTGCCCAGGCTTTTCGCTTCGGCGGCCCAGCAGTCGCATCTGCAGAAAAATTATTGCAGATGTGGCCTCCACTCAAGACCCAGCAATTCTGCTTCTGCAGAACAAAAAACGCACCTACGCGTCCGCTTCTACGGACAAAGAACTGCATCTGCAATCCCCGCTCGTCTAGCCAATATCTACACCTGTGGAGAAATTCCGCTTTTGCAGGTGTGCATCTGCGCTGCCATGTCCACACCTGCGGGCCCAGCTCCCCTATCCAAAACTCGCATCTGCGGCCAGTCAGCCACTTTTGCAGCCCAAACATCACAGGTGCGAAAGCACCAGATCTCAACAGACTCAGCAATACAGCCAAGTCTCAAATCAATCCAAACCCAGTCTGAAACATTCCCGAAGCCCCCGGGACCCCGTTAAAGCATACCATCAAGTCCCATAACATAACATGAACCTACTCGAGGACTCAAATCACACCAAACAACATCAAAACTATGAATCGCACCTCAAATTCAAGTTAATGAACTAATGAACATTTCCAAATTCAAAACTTGCGCCAAACAAGCCTAAACAACGCCGAATGACCTCAAATTTTGCATGCAAGTCCCAAATGACACAACGGACCTATACCAACTTCCTAAATCACAATCCGAGCCCGATATCAATAAAGTCAAGCCTCGGTCAAACCTATCAACTTTCCAAATCTTTAACTTTACAATTTTAGCCAATTCTAGCCAAAACAAGTTATGGACCTCCAAATCAACATCCGGACATATGCCTAAGTCCAAAATAACCATACAAAGCTATAGGAACCATAGAAACACCATTCCAGAGTCGTCTATACAAAAATCAAACTTCGGTCAATTCTTACAACTAGGGCCTTCAACCAAGGGACTAAGTGTCCCAAATCAAATCCAAACTCAGCCAAATTCAAACCAATCACCTCGTCAAGTTACGTAACCACAAATACACATTTGCAAAACATCAAATAGGGAAACAGGGCTAAAATACTTAAAATGATCGGCCGTGTCGTTACATTCTTCCCCTCTTAAAATAAATATCCGTCCTCGAACGAGTATAGAGACATACCTGAAGTGCCGAAAAGGTGAGGATAACGGCTACGCATATCATGCTCGGTCTCCCAAGTCGCCTCCTAGACTGGTTGACCTCTCCATTGAATCTTCACTGAAGCAATGTTCTTTGACCTCAACTTCCGTAGATGCTTGTCCAATATAGCCACCAGCTCATCAACATAAGTCAAATTCTTGTCCAATTGGACTGAGCTGAAATCTAATACATGTGACGGATCACCATGATACTTTCGGAGCATAAAAACATGGAATATTGGGTGAACTTCCGATAAGCTGGGTGGCAATGCAAGTCTGTAGGCCACCTCACCAACTCTATCAAAGATCTCAAAAGGACCAATATACCTAGGGCTCAACTTGACCTTCTTCCCAAATCTCATCACACCCTTCATGGGAGAAACTCTGAGTAGAACTCTCTCTCCTGTCATGAATGCCACGTCACGAGCCTTCCAATCAGCATAAGTCTTCTGCCTAGACTATGTTGTACGAAGTCAATCCTGAATCAACTTGCCTTTCTCCAAAGCATCTAGGACCAAATCAGTGCCCAACAACCTAGCCTCCCCCGACTCAAACCAACCAACTGGAGAACGAAACTGCCTCCCATATAAGGCTTTATAAGGAGCCATCTGATACTCGATTGGTAGTTGTTATTGTTGGCGAACTCTGCAAGGGGTAGGATTTGATCCCATGAACCCCCAAAATCCATAACACAGGCATGTAGCATATCCTCCAAGATCTGAATGGAGCGCTCAAACTGCCCGTCTGTTTGGGCTGAAATGTCATGCTCAGCTCAACCTGTGTGCCTAACTCACGCTGCACAGCTCTCCAAAAATGCAATGTGAATGATGTGCCTCAATCGAAGATAATAGACATCAGCACACCCTACAGACGAACAATCTCACGGATATAGATCTGAGCTAGTTGCTCTAAATAGTAGGTAGTCACAACCGAAATGAAGTGTGCAGACTTGGTCAGTCTATCCACACTAACCCACACTACGTCAAATTTCTTCAAGTCCGTGGGAGTCCAACAATGAAATCCATGGTGATATGCTCCCACTTCCACTCTGGAATCTCAAGTCTCTGAAGCAAACCGCCCGGTCTATGATGATCGTACTTCACCTGCTGACAGTTCAAACATCAAGCCACATACTCTACTATATTTTTCTTCATTCTTCTCCACCAGTAGTGCTGCCTCAAATCCTGGTACATCTTCGCGGCACCCAGATGAATGGTGCCTCAAATCCTGGTACATCTTCGCGGCACCCAGATGAATGGAATGTCGTAAACTGTGGGCCTCCTCAAGTATTAACTCACGCAATCCATCCATATTTGGAACACAAATCTGGCCTTGCATCTTCAACACCCCATCATCTCCAATAGAAACCTCCTTAGCATCACCGTGCTACACCATGTCCTTAAGTACAAGCAAATGGGGGCCATCATACAGACACGCCTTGATGCGCTCATACAAAGAAGACCGAGAAACCATGCAAGATAGAACCGGGCTAGGCTCCAAAACATCAAACCTCACAAATCGATTGTCCAAAGACTGAACATCCAATGCTAACGGTCTCTCTCCAACTGGAATATATGCAAGGCTACCCATACTCTCAGCCTTTCTACTCAAGGCATCGGCCACCACATTGGCCTTCCCGAGATGATATAGAATGGTGATATCATAGTCCTTTAATAGCTCTAACCACCTCTGCTACCTTAAGTTCAGATCCTTTTGCTTAAACAAGTGTTGAAGACTCCGATGATCTGTGAATACATCACAAGACATGCCGTAAATATAGTTCCTCCAAATCGTCAATGCGTGAACAATGGCTGCCAAATCTAAATCATGTACTGGGTAGTTCTTCTCATGGGGGCTTCAACTAACGCGAAGCATAAGCGATCACCCTACCCTCTTGAATCAAGACATACCTAATGCCAATCCGCAAAGCATCATAATAAATTGTATATGAACCTGATGCTGAAGGTAAAACTAGAACTGGAGATGTGGTCAAGGCGGTCTTAGGAGTCTGAAAGCTCTGCTCACACTTATCAGACCACCTAAATGGGGTACCCTTCTGAGTCAATCTGGTCAAAGAAGTTGTGATGGATAAAAACCCTTTTACAAATTGGCAATAATAACCAGCCAAGCCTAGAAAACTCCGGATCTATGTAGCAGAAGAAGGTCTGGGCCAACTTTCAACTGCTTCCACCTTCTTCGGATCCACCTTAATCCCCTCACTAGACACAACATGAGCAAAAAACACCACTAAATCAAGCCAGAACTCATTCTTGGAAAATTTTGCATATAATTTCTTCTCCATCAAGGTCTGGAGCACGATCCTCAAGTACTTCTCATGATCCTCCTGGCTACGAGAATACACCAATATGTCATCAATGAATATGATGACGAAAAAGTCAAGATATGGATGGAATACACTGTTCATCAAGTGCATAAATGTTGTTGGGGCATTGGTCGACCCAAATGACATCACCAAAAACTCATAGTGACCATAGCAAGTCCTAAAAGCAGTCTTCGGAATATCTGAATCCCGAATCTTCAACTTATGGTACCCTAACCTTAAATCAATCTTCAAAAATACCTGAGCACCTTAAAGATAGTCGAACATATCATCAATACATGGTAGGTTGTACTTGTTCTTGATTGTAACCTTGTTCAGCTGCCTGTAATCAATACACATTCTCATGGAGCTGTCTTTATTCTTCATAAATAGAACTGGAGCATCCCAAGGTAAGACACTCGGTCATATGAATCCTTATCAAGCAACTTCTGAAGTTGTTCCTTTAACTCATTCAACTCCACTGGTGCCATACAATATGGTGGAATACAAATAGGCTAAGTGCCCTGCACTAGGTCAATACCAAAATCGATATCCCTATTAGCGGCATGCCATGTAGGTCTGGTGGAAACACATCAGGGAAATCTCTCACAACTGGAACTGACTCAACGGTAGGAGTATCAGAACTAACATCCCTCAAACGCTAGATATGCTTCACACCCCTTCTCAGCCATTCGTTGTGCCTTTAGAAAGGATACCACCCTGCTAGGAATATAATCCAATGCACCCCTCCAATCTAACCGCGGCAACCCTAGCATAGCTAATGTCACGGTCTTGGCATGACAATCTAGAATAGCGTGATAGGGTAACAACCAATCCATGCCCAAGATCACATCAAAGTACACCATACTGAGTAGCATAAGGTCGACACTAGTCTCATAACCACCGATAGTGACCAAACACAACCAATAAACACGGTCTACAATAATAGAATCTCCCACATGCGTGGACACATATACAGTAACACCCAAAGAATCACTAAATATGGAGCAAAGTAAGATGACACACATGAATAAGTGGAACCAGGATAAGAAAACTGATGCATCCCTTTGACAGACTGGAACAATACATGTGATGACAACATCTGATGCAACAACATCCATCCTACCCAAAAAATCATAGACACGAGCCTGGCTTCCCCTTCTAGGGCGACCGTTACCCACCTAGCCTCCACCTCTAGGTTGCGGTTCAGGTGGAGCGACAACTGGAGCAACAACTACAATTGTGACCCTGTGGAATCTGTGGAGCCTATTGAGTCTATAAAGGTGCACCTCTCCTAAGTCTAGGATAGTCCCTCATCATATGCCTAGTATCTCCACACTTGAAACAACCTTTCGGCAGGCGTGGATGCTAAAATTGAACCTGGCCTGGTCGGCTAGACTTACCTCTCAAGGCACCCTATGCAGGAGCTGCATCGGAAAGTGGTTGTGCATAATGGATGACCTAAGACCTCAGAATAGTCGGAGCACTGCTAGTGGATGGAAGTGTTGAATAAACTGGTCAACTCACATAACCTCTGCCATGACGAGGTGAAACTGGAGCTCGGGCATCGCTATATCCTCCAAAATCTCAAGGCCTATTAGCCTCCCTATCCTCCCTCTCTTGACCCCGCATATGCTCCATTATCTGAGAGATCTTTACAACCTGTTGAAATGGAGTATTTGTCTCCAACTCTCGATCCATGATGAATCTAAGACCATAACTAAGCCCCTCGATAAATCAGCAGACTCGCTATCTGATTCTAGAAACCAAGGCAGGTGCATGTCAGGATAACTCACTAAATCTGATAGTATACTCTAACACTATCATAGTCCCCTGTCGTAGCTGCTTGAACTCTGTGCGCCATGCATCCCGAAGGGTCTAGGGAACAAACTCTCTAAAAATGTATCCGAAAACTAAGCCCAAGTGAGTGGGGTTGCATTAGCTGGACTACCCTCTTTATAAGCCTATCACCACCTATATGCTGCTCCTAATAGCTGAAATGTAGTAAAGGCAACTCCGCTCACCTCCACAATACCCATGGTGCAGAGAATACAGTGGCACTTGTCTAGAAAACCCTGCGCATCATCAGTAACTGTGCCATTGTAAGTAGGAGGGTCATACTTTAAGAACCTCTCAAGTCTCCTCTGCTCCTCCTTAGATGCCTCTGGCCTGATCTCAGGCTGAACCGGAATATCAGGTTGTGCTGGCATAACTCCCGGGACCTGATCAACATGGACTCGCTACCCTGGAGTATGTGACATGGGAGTCTGAGCTCCTCCCCAACCTGACATGTGGCTAGTGCAACAGGGATCAATCTCGTCTGCGCCAAAGTGCCGAACATGCTCAGGAAATGTGCTAAAGTCTCCTGGAGTCCAGGGGTAGCAGCAGGCATCTCAGGTTCCTATCCCCCAACTGGATCTACTAGTGGCTCCTCAGTCGTTGCTCGGGCAGGATCTTTGGTTGCAGCACGTGCCCCTCCTAGGCCTCTACCTCGGCCCCTGCCTCTCGTGACTCTAGTAGGGGGCGCGAGTGTCTGATCATCTGATCCAGCAGTGCATGTCCTCACCATCTGTAAGAAAATAGAAAGATAAATGCTCAAATTTTAAAATCAATAAATTCGCACGATAAGGAATCAAAGAAGTGGAATTTTCCTAATATTTTTGTAGCCTCTCGAAGATAAGTACACACGTCTCGATACCGATCCGCAAGACACTATTAAACCTTCCTATGACTCGTAGCACCTACGAAACTAGAGCTCTGATACTAACTTATCACGACCCCAAATTCGCACCTTAGGATGTCGTGATGGGACCTATTCTCTAAGACTAAGTAAGCGTAACATACATTGATAATTTAACAAAATTAACAACTAAGATGATCAATCAAATTGATAACTATCATAATGAAACCAAAATGGTACAACAGTCACATTATCCCCAAAACCGGTGGAAGTGAGTCATAAGCTTTACAGATATATACTAAGAATCTCTAATACAATATTGTTTCGAAATGAAGGTAAATAGTAGAAGGTGACTCCGAGGCTTGTGAACGTCAAGCAGGTATACCTTGAAGTCTCCAAAATCTCTGGGTCAACTCACTGACATCCAACACGAGCATAAGTACCTGGAGCTATATAAAAATGTGCAGAAGTGTAGCATGAGTATACGATAATGGTACCCAGTAAGTATCAAGCCTAACCTCATTAGAGTAGTGACGAGGCCAGGTCAAGACACATACTAGACATAGAAACCTGAACAGAATATTAATTTAATCTAATAACAGAAAGCATGGAAATAAATGACAAAAAAACAGTGAAATAATATAAGGCTAACAACATAAATTAAGGCAATAAATATAAACAAGAAGTGAACACATGATAAGAACAACAAGTGCTCAAGTATCGTAAAAATACAATTAAAACAAATGAAGGAAAGATAATAATCATTCAAATAAATAATCTTTTTCAATATTGAAAGTACAACAAGAATCACAACCGAGGTACTACTTCTAATCATCATATTTCACAAGTCACAAATCACAATCTTCCTTGTATCGCCGCATAAGCCTTGCATTTATATTTTTAAAACTATTTTTCCCAAAACAGCTACACGCGCTTTAGCACCCTTATCTCACCGCATGGCTTCAAATAATTCCCTTACTAGAAACACGCGTATAAATCCCACCTTATCCCGGCGTATGCGCATCAACCCCTATCGTTATATCGCCGTATGTGCATCAATATCATAACACAATAATCAACTCGCACCACATGTGCCCATAGGCCACAATATTGCCAAAATCAATAATACCATTGTCACCACAACGCGTAGTCCGCGACTCAACCATAATGTGTACCAGAATCTCAATAACAACAAATGAACGAGAAATAACTTAACAAGGAAAGGTATTCCAATAACCAACAATTTCAACCATGAATGTGTTAATGGCTCTCAACAAATACAACTTCAATAACTCAACAATGAAGGTATTTTCATGAAATGGCAACTTCAAATTCTAATTCATAGCATAAGTTTAACAATGAAAGAGATAGAATGAGATAGCAACTACGACTAAATGCATGAGAATAACCCAACAATGGAAAGAATACCATGTGACAACAACTACTAACAAATGCATATAAGAGTGACCTCGACAATGAAACTAGAACATGTAATAACAACTTCAATTAAAGCATGTAAGAATAAATTTGACAATAAAATATAGAAAAATTAATAACGACTTCAAATAGATGCTTATAAGTAACCTAAGATTCTAAACCAGACAATTTTTACACATATTATGTAATGACTCGGCCGGTCGTTTTGAGTATTTTAGCCTCGATACCGTATTTATTACCTCCTCTATATTTTATTATGGTTATGTGACTTGTCGAGGGTGTTTGGTTTTGGTTTCGGGTGAGTTTCGGATTGAAATGGGACATATAGTCCCTAAGTTGGAGTTTTAAGTTGAAAGAGTTGACCGGTATTTGACTTTTGTATAGACGGCTCCGGAATGGAGTTTTGACAGTTCCAATAGCTCTGTATGGTGATTTTGGATTTCGGAGCGTGTCTGGATGTTGATTTGGAGGTCCGTAGGTCATTTCGGCTTGAATTGGAGAAAGTTAGGAAGTTGAAGGTTTGGAAGGTTGAGAAGTTTGACTGAGAGTTGACTTTATTGATATCGGGGTTGGATTTTAATTTCGGAAGTTGGAATAGGTTTGTCATGTCAATTATGACTTGTGTGCAAAATTGAAAGCCAATCGGAGTTATTTTGGTATGAGTCTGCATTAGTTTTGGAATTCGGAAGTTCATAGTTTCAATAAGCTTGAATTAGGTTGTGATTCATAGAATATATGTTGTTTTATGTGGCTTTTTGCCTCGGGTAGGTCCGTTATGTGTTTTGGAACTTGGTGGTATATTCGGACGTGAACCCGGGCCCCGGGTGTGATTCGGATTGAATCCGGATCAAATTTGGACTTGTGTGATTGCTGAAGTTGGGTTGTGTCTGGTGCAATTGCACCTAAGCGCTTTGGGACCGCAGAAGCGGCCTTCGAGCCGCAGAAGCGAGTTTAGTCTTACCCAGCTAGGACTGCAGATGTAGGCGCGCAGAAGCGATCCATAGGTCGTAGAAGCGAGGGCGCAGATGTGCTTGGGTAGTCCGCAGAAGCTGAATCTCAGGACTTTAGTGAGAATCGCATCTACGGTAGAAATTTCGTAGATGCGGCTGTTTGATCACAGATGCGAATTCACTGTGTAGAAAAGGGCTAAGCTCGAGGGTTCGATTTTATTATTCATTTTTGGACCTAGAGAGCTCGATTTGTGACGATATTTCAAGAAATTTTCAAGTAATTCATCGGGGTAAGAGATTCTAACTCGATTTTTGTTATATTACACGAATCCATTGTTATTTTCATCATTTAATTAGTGTTTTGAGTTGGAAACTTGGGCGAAAATTGTGTAAACTTCCAAGACTAAATTTTGGGGTTTTGAGAGGCGATTTGAGGTCGGATTTGAGTAATTCTTGTATGGTTGGACTCGTTATCGAACGAGTATTCGGATTTTGTAATTTTGGTCAGTTTCTGAGATGCGGGCTCGAGTTGACTCTTTGAGTTGACTTTTTATTTCTCTTTAAAGATCGTAACTTTATTGTTCGTTATAGTTCCCTATAGTTCATATTTATGGTATAAAATTATTTTGGCTAGATTCGAGCCGTTCGGAGATGGATAATAGAGGGAAAGGCCTACTAGTGAATTCAGTTATCGTGTTTTGAGGTAAGTGTCTTGCCTAACTTTGTGGGGGGGAATTACCCCTTAGTATTGGTGTTGGTTTGCGTTAATTGTGATATGTGAAAGTCGTGTACGCAAGGTGATGAGTGTGTACATGGGCTAAATGTGGTAATTGACCGGTTTTAGCTACGTAGATTCTTTCATTCCTTTAATTGAGTTATCATAGTACGTTATATTCATCATATTTAATATTCACATGCTTTACTTGTCTTACCTCTTACTTGTTATTGTCTTTACATATTTAGTTGAAGTTATTGTTTCCTCTATTCCTTATTCATTATTTAACTGTTGAGTTCTTTACTTGAAGTTGTTATTTTTGGAATATCTTGTTGTTAAAATTGGTATTGAGTTATAAAGGTCGTGATTCACATTGAGGCAAAGTTGTAAAGTTGTGGAATACTACTCTTGTTGAGTTATTCACTTCCGATTGTTATTCTAAGACTTTTGTGCATATTATGGTTGGGTTATTTATTGTGAAAACACCATTATTGTTGATTTCTTTGGCAAGTTGTGATATTGGGCCCTTGAGGTGCGATTTGTGATATGTTGTGATATTGATACGCATGCGGTGGTATAAGGCTTGGGGTTGAAACGCATGCGGTGAGATAAGGTCGGCTTGATACACGTGTTGCTAGTAGGGGAACTACTTGAAGCCATGCGGTGTGATAAGGTGGACTAAAATGCGGGATGCTATTTTGGGAAAAATGATTTTGAAAACTAAATGCAAGGCTCCCACGGTGATATAAGGAAAGATTGTGAAATGTTTTATGATTTGCGACTACAAGGCGGTACCTCGATAGTGATTCTTGTTGATACCTTTCTATTACTTCACTTGTGTTTTGTTGTTTTGTTCCATGGCATAGCATTCCTTGTTTTCTCTCTGTGATGCATTATTTTCCTTAGTTCAGTGTAGCTAATCTCGGAGTATTTCTTTATTGTCTCATTTCTATTGCTATTATTATTTCACCGTTATATACCTGTTCAGCTTATTATTTATTCCAGTAGGGCCTTGACCTGACCTCGTCACTACTCTATCGAGATTAGGCTTGGCACTTTCTGGGTACCATTGTAGTGTACTCATGCTACGGTTTTGCACATCTTTTTGTGCAGATCCAGGTACCTCCTACCAGTCCAGGCACTAGTAAGACGAGCCAAGTTCAAAGACTTTAAGGTATACCTGCTGACGTCCGCATGCCTCGGAGTCACCCTCTATGTAGTCTATTTCATTTTCTTATCCTTTTATAGATACTGATGTATAGGGATGTTCAGTACCATCTTATAGAGCTTGTGACTTTTATTCGCCGGCTTTTGGGAAGTTGTGTTTTGTTGAGTTACGGGGTTTCTTTATATGATAGTGGCTGAGTTAATTAAAGGTTCTTTATAAATTCTCAGTTAATATTGCATGTATGTTAGGCTTACCTAGTCTTAGAGACTAGGTGCCACTACGACATCCTACAAAGAGAAATTGGAGTCGTGACAAGTTGGTATCAGAGCTCTAGGTTCATAGGTGTTATGAGTCACAAGCAGGTTTAGTAAAGTCATGCGGATCGGTACAGAGAAATCTATACTTATCTTCGGGAGGCTATGGAACTGTTAGGAAAACCTTCACTTCTTTGATTCCTTATTGTGCGAATTTGTTGACTTTGAAATTCTAAATCTTTTTGTTTCTATTCTCTCACAGATGGTGAGGACACGCACAGCTAGATCTGATGACCAGACACCCGCTCCCCCTACTATAACTTTGATAGGATGGGGTCAGGGCAAAGGCCGAGGAAGGGCACATGATGCAGCCAAAGCACCTGCCCGAGCTGCTACAGAGAAGCCACTAGTAGCTCCAGTTGGGGGGCAGGCACCTGATATGCCTGTTACTACCCCTGCACTCCAGGAGACTCTCGCCCAGCTTTTGAGCATGTTTGGAACTCTAGCTCAGGCAGGGTTGATTCCATTCGCTCCTGCCACATCTCAGGCCGAGGGAGGAGCATAGAATCCCGCCGCCCGTACCCAGAGCGGTGAGTCTAGGTTGACCATGTCCTAGAGGTCATACCAGTGCAGGCAGTTGTTCCTGTTGAACCCGAGGTTAGGTAAGCAACATCTGAGGATGAGCAGATCAGGCTCTAGAGGTACAAGAAGTACCACCCTCCTATATTCAGCAGCCTAGCTATAGAGGACGCATAGAATTTTGTTAAGGAGTGCCATTATATCCTTCGTACTATGGGTATTGTGGAGTTGAGTGGGGTTGATTTCACTACATTCCTTCTTAAGGGAGAGGCTTATTAGTGGTGGCAAGCGTATGAGTTGGGTAGCCCGGCCAAGGAAGCTTCACTTACCTAGGCTCAGTTCTTAGAGATGTTCATGAGAGAGTTTGTTCCCCAGAGTCTTCGGGATGCATGGCGCGCAGAGTTTGAGCAGTTGCGCCAGGGTGCTATGACCGTATCAGAGTATGCTGTCAGGTTCAGCGAGTTATCCATTCATGCACCAGCCTTAGTTTCCACAGTCAGAGAGCGAGTCTGTCAATTTATCGAGAGGCTCAGCCACGGTATTAGATTCAGGATGGCTCGAGAGTTGAGAACTGATACCCCATACTAGCAAGTGGTGGAGATCGCTCGGATATTGGAGGGTATGTAGGGCTGGGAGAGAAAGGAGAGGGAGGCCAAGAGGCCTCGAGATTCTGGCACATATAGTGGTGCCCGTGCCCAGTTGTAGCCCATCATGGTAGAGGCTATGTGAGCTTCCCTATTCATTCAGTACTCCAAGCTTCCAGCGGTATTTTGGCTACTCACATGCCTCATGTTGCCCATTATGCACCACTACTATCTAGTGCACCTCCTGCACGGGGTTCTTTCAGTGGTCAGTCCAACCGGCCAGGCCCGAGCCGGTTTCAGCACCCATGTCCTCTGAGAGCTTATTTTAAGTGTGGTGATACTCATCACATGGTGAGGGACTACCTCAAACTAAGGAGGGGTACACCTCCACAGACTATTCAGGCTCCATGTATTCCACAAGGTCCCCAGACTTTTCAGGTCGTGATTATCGCACCAGTTGCCACTCTACCTACACAGCCAGCTAGAGGTAGAGGTTGGGCAGGTAGAGGTCATCGTAGAGGGGTAGGCCAGGCCAGATGTTATGCTCTCCCGACTAGGATAGAGGCGATTGCATCCTACTCAGTTATCACGGGTATTTTTCCGGTTTGTCATAGAGATGCATCAGTCTTATTTGATCCAGGCTCCACTTATTCCTATGTATCATCTTACTTTGCTCCATATTTAGGTATATCCCATAATTCCTTGACTTCTCCTATCTATGTGTCCACGCCAGTGAGGGATTCCATTATTGTTGACCGTGTGTATCGATCGTGTTTAGTTGCTCTTGGTGGTTTTGAGACTAGAGTTGACCTATTGTTGCTTAGTATTGTAGATTTTGATGTTATATTGGGCATGTACTGGTTGTCACCCTATCATACTATTCTTGATTGTCACGCTAAGACGGTGGCATTGGCTATGCCAGGCTTACCACGGTTGGAGTGGAGGGGTACTTTGGATTATGTTCCTAGCAGGGTGGGGTCTTTCCTTTAGGCACAGCGGGTGGTTGGGAAGGGGTGTGAGGCATATCTAGCCTTTGTGACAGATGTCAGTGTTGATACTCCTACCGTTGAGTCAGTTCTGATAGTGAGGGACTATCCAGATATATTTTCGGCAGATCTTCCGGGCATGCCGCCCGATAGGGATATCGATTTATTGTCGGGCACTCAACCCATTTCTATTCCACCATATTGTATGGACCCAGTAGAGTTGAAGGAGTTAAAGGAGCAATTGCAAGAGTTGATTGATAAAGGCTTCATTCGGCATAGTGTGCTTAGTGTGTCATCTTGGGGTGCTCCGATTTTGTTTGTAAAGAAGAAGGATGGATCTATGCGCATGTGTATTGATTATCGATAGTTGAACAAGGTTATAGTGAACAACAGGTATCTATTTCCACACATTGATGACCTTTTTGATCAGCAACAGGGTGCCAGAGTGTTCTCAAAGATTGATTTACGGTGAGGCTATCATCAGTTAAAGATTCGGTATCCGGATATTCTGAAGACTACCTTCAGGACTCGGTATGGTCATTACGAGTTCCTTGTGATGTCATTTGGGTTGACCAATGCCCCAGCAACATTCATGTACTTGATGAACAGTGTATTCCAGTCTTATCTTGACTCATTCGTCCTTGTGTTTATTGACGACATCTTGGTGTACTCCCGGAGCCGGGAGGATCATGAGCAGCACCTGAGGATCGTGCTTCAGACCTTGAGAGAAAAGAAGTTGTATGCAAAATTTTCAAAGTGTGAATTCTGGCTCGATTCGGTGGCATTTTTGGGTCATATAGTGTCGAGTGAGGGGATCAAGGTAGATCCGAAGAAGATAGGAGCAGTGTACAGTTGGCCCAGACCGTCTTCAGCTACTGAGATTCGGAGTTTTATTGGTTTGGCAGGGTATTATCATCGATTCATAGAGGGTTTCTCATCTATTATTGTACCTATGACCAGATTGACTTAGAAGGGTGCTCCGTTCAGATGGACCGAGGAGTGTGAGGAGAGCTTTCAAAAGCTCAAGATTGCTTTGACTACAGCCCCAGTGTTGGTTTTGCCTACGGTTCCGGGTCTTACAATGTGTACTGTGATGCATCGCGTATTGGCCTCGGCGCGGTGTTGATGCAAGACGGTAGGTTGATTGCCTACGCATCTAGATAGTTGAAGGTACATGAGAAGAATTATTTTGTCCATGACCTTGAGTTAGCAGCTATTGTTCATGCCTTGAAGATTTGGCGGCACTATTTGTACGGTATCCCTTGTGAGGTCTATACCGACCACCTAAGTCTACTACATCTGTTCAAATAGAAGAATATTAACTTGTGTCAGCAAAGATGGTTAGAGTTGCTTAAGGACTATGATATCATCATTCTATATCATCCCAGGAAGTCTAATGTAATGGCAGATGCCTTGAGTCGAAAGGCGGAGAGCTTGGGCAGTTTAGCATATCAACAGCGGAGAGGCCATTAGCATTGGATGTTCAGGCCTTGGCCAACCAGTTTGTTAGATTGGATGTTTCAGAGCCGAGTCGAGTTTTGGCTTGTGTGATTTCTCGGTCTTCTCTATATGATCGTATTAGAGAGCGTCAGTATGACGATCCCCATTTGCTTGTCCTCAAGGACACTGTTCAGCACGATGATGCCAAGGAGGTTACTATTGGGGATGACGGTGTATTACGGATGCAGGGCCGACTATCTGTGCCCAATGTAGATGGGTTGCGTGATTTGATTCTTAAGGAGGACCACAGTTCACGGTACTCCATTCATCTGGGTGCCGCTAAGATATATCAGGACATGAGGCAGCACTATTGGTGGAGGAGAATGAAGAAAGACATAGTGGAGTATGTAGCTTGGTGCCTAAATTGTCAGCAGGTGAAGTATGAGCATCAGCGGCCAGGTAGGTTGCTTCAGAGGCTAGAGATTCCCGAGTGGAAATAGGAGCGGGTTATCATGGATTTTGTTGTTAGGCTCTCACGGACTCAGAAGAAGTTTGATGCAGTATTGGTGATTGTGGATAGGTTGACCAAGTTGGCTCATTTCATTCCAGTACTGACTACTTATTCTTTAGAGCAACTGGCTCAGGTCTATATTCGTGAGGTTGTCCGACTTCATGGCATGCTGGTATCCATCATCTCTGACCGGGGTACGCAGTTTACATCGCAATTCTGGAAGGTCGTACAGCGTGAGTTGGGCACATGGGTTGAGTTGAGTACAACATTCCACCCTAAGACGAACGGACAGTCCAAGCACACTATTCAGATATTGGAGGATATGCTTCGTGCCTGTGTGATGGAGTTCGGGGGTTCTTGGGATCAGTTCTTGCCACTTGCGGATTTTGCCTACAACAATAGCTACCAGTCGAGCATTCAGATGGCTACATATGAGGCCTTATATGGGAGGCAGTGTCGGTCTTCGGTGGGTTGGTTTAAGCCAGGCAAGGCTAGGCTATTGAGTACGGATCTGGTTCAGGATGCTTTGGAAAAGGTTAAATTGATTCCAGATCGGCTTCGCACAGCCCATTCTAGACAGAAGAGTTATGCCGATCGGAAGGTTCATGATGTTGTGTTCATGGTTGAAGAGCGGGTCTTGCTTCGGGTTTCGCCCATAAAGGGTGTTATGGGGTTCGGGTATAAGGGCAAGTTGAGCCCTAGGTATATAGGGCCTTTTGGGATTCTTGAGAGGACTGAAAGGGTGGCCTACAAGCTTGCACTGCCACCTAGTCTAGCTGCAGTTCATCCAGTATTCCATGTTTCTATGCTCTGGAAGTATCACGATGATTCGTCTTATGCGTTGGATTTCAGTTCAGCCCAATTGGACAAGGATTTGTCTTATGTTGAGGAGCTAGTGGCCATTTTGGACAGGCAGGTCCGAAAGTTGAGGTCGAAGAACATTGCTTCAGTGAAGGTTTAGTGGAGGGGTCAACCAGTCGAGGAGGTGACTTAGGAGACCGAGCATGATATGTAGTCGTTATCCTCATCTTTTCACCACTTCATGTATGTCTCTATACTCGTTCGAGGACGAACATTTGTTTTAAGAGGGGGAGGATGTAATGACTCGGTTGGTCGTTTTGAGTATTTTAGCCCTGATCCCCTATTTATTGCCTCTTCTATATTGTATTATGGTTATGTGACTTGCCAGGGGTGTTTGGCTTTTGTTTCGGGTGAGTTTTGGAGTGAAATGGGACACATAGTCCCTAAGTTGGAGCTTTAAGTTAAAAGAGTTGACTGTAATTTGACTTTTGTGTAGACGACTCAGGAATAGAGTTTTGACGGCTCCAATAGCTCCGTATGGTGATTTTGGACCTAGGAGCATGTCTGGATGTTGATTTGGAAGTCTGTAGGTCGTTTCGGCTTGAATTGGCGAAAGTTAGGAAGTTGAAGGTTGAGAATTTTGACTGGGAGTTGACTTTATTGATATCGAGGTCGGATTTCAATTCTAGAAGTTGGAATAGGTCTGTCATGTCAATTATGACTTGTATGCAAAATTTGAAGTCAATCGGAGTTGTTTTGGTATGAGTCGACATTAGTTTTGGAATTCGGAAGTTCATAGTTTCAATAGGCTTAAATTGGGTTACGATTCGTAGAATCGATGTTGTTTGATGTATTTTTTGGTCTCGAGTAGGTCTGTTATGTATTTTGGAACTTGGTGGCATATTCGGACGAGGTCCTGGGGGCCCCGGGTGTGATTCGGATTGAATCCGGATCAAATTTGGACTTGTGTGATTGCTGAAGCTGGACTGTGTCTGGTGCAATCGCACCTACGCACTTTGGGTCGCAGGTGCGGCACCACAGAAGTGGCCTTCGAGCCGCAGAAGCGAGTTTGGTCTTGCCCAGCTGGACCGCATATGCGGTCAGTGCTCCACAGATGCGGGCACACAGAAGCGAGGGCGCAGATGCGCTTGGGTGGTCCGTAGAAGCGGAATCTCAAGACCTTAGTGAGAACCAAACCTACAATGGAAATTCCGCAGGTGTGGAGCCGCAGATGCAGCTGTGGATTCGCAGATGCGAATTCACCGGGCAAAAAAGGGCTAAGTTCGAGGGTTCGACTTCATTATTCATTTTTGAACCTAGAGAGCTCGGTTTGTGGTGATTTTTCAAGAGATTTTCAAGAAATTCATCAGGGTAAGAGATTCTAACTCGGTTTTGGTTATATTACATGAATCCATTGTTATTTTCATCATTTAATTAGTATTTTGAGTTGGAACTTTGGGAAAAATTGTGAAAACTTCCTAGACTAAATTTTGGGGTTTGAAAAGGTGATTTGAGGTCGGATTTGAGTAATTCTTTCATGGTTGGACTCGTTATCGAACGGGTATTCAGATTTTATAATTTTGGTCGGGTTCCGAGATGCATGCTCGGGTTGACTCTTTGAGTTGACTTTTTATTTCTCTTTAAAGATCGTAACTTTATTGTTCGTTATAGTTCATATTTATGGTATGAAGTTGTTTTAGATAGATTCAAATCGTTCGGAGTTGGATAATCGAGGGAAAGGCCTACTAGTAGATTCAGTTAGCGTGTTTTGAGGTAAGTGTCTTGCCTAACTTTGTGTGGGGGAATTACCCCCTTAGGATTGTTGCGTTAATTGTGATATGTGAAAGTCATGTACGCAAGGTAATGAGTGTGTACATGGGATAAATGTGGTAATTGACCGGTTCTAGCTACGTAGATTCTTTCATGCCTTTAATTGAGCTATCATAGTACGTTATATTCATCATCTTTAGTCTATATTCACATGTTTTACTTGCCTTACCTCTTACTTGTTATTGTCTTTACATGTGTAGCTGAAGTTATTGTTTCCTCTATTCCTTATTTATTATTTAACTGTTGAGTTCTTTACTTGAAGTTGTTATTTTTGGAATATCTTGCTGTTGAAATTAGTATTGAGTTATAAAGTTCGTGATTCACATTGAGGCAAAGTTGTAAAGTTGTGGAATACTACTCTTGTTGAGTTATTCACTTCCGATTGTTATTGTGATACTCTTGAGCATATTGTGGTTAAGTCATGGGTTATTTATTGTGAAAACACCATTATTATTGATTTCTTTGGCAAGTTGTGATATGTTGTGATATTGATACGCATGCGGTGGTATAAGGCTTGGGGTTGAAATGCATGCGGTGAGATAAGGTGGGCTTGATACGCATGTTGCTAGTAGGGGAACTACTTGAAGCCACGCGGGGTGATAAGGTGGGCTAAAACGCGGAATGCTATTTTGGGAAAAATGATTTTCAAAACTAAATGCAAGGCTCCCGTGGTGATATAAGGAAAGATTGTGAAAATTTTGTGATTTGCGACTACGAGGTGGTACCTCAGTAGTGATTCTTGCTGATACCTTTCTATTACTTCACTTGTGTTTTGTTGTTTTATTCTGTGGCATAGCATTCCTTGTTTTCTCTCCTTGATGCATTATTTTCCTTAGTTCAGTGTAGCTAATCTCGGTGTATTTCTTTATTGTCTCATTTCTATTGCTATCATTATTTCATAGTTATATACCATTTCAGCTTATTATTTATTCCAGTAGGACCTTGATATGACCTCGTCACTACTCTACTGAGGTTAGGCTTGGCACTTACTAGGTATCGTTGTAGTGTACCCATGCTACGCTTTTGTATATCTTTTTGTGCAGATCCATGTACCTCCTGCCAGTCCAGGCACCAGTGAGACGAGCCCAGTTCGGAGACTTCAAGGTATACCTGCCGGCGTCCACAGGCCTCGGAGTCACCCTTTATCTAGTCAATTTCATTTTCTTATCCTTTTATAGATATTGATGTATAGGGATGTTCAGTACCATCTTATAGAGCTTATGACTTGTATTCGCCGGATTTTGGGAAGTTGTGTTCTGTTGAGTTACGGGGTTTCCTTATATGATAGTGGTTGAGTTAATTGAAGTAGGGGTGTTCAAAACCGAACCGAAACCGAAAACCGAACCGAAACCGAAGCTTAATGGCTTATTGGTATCGGGTTAACGATTTAACGGACTGGGAACGGATTGAATTTTTTTTATTAACGGCTTATCGGTTTGGGGGCGGGGATTATTCAATTTTCTTAACGGATAATCCGTTAACCCGTTAAGAATATATATATATATATATATATATATATATATATATATATATATATATATATATATATATATATATATAAAATTTATTTTTATCCATATATATATATATATATATTTTAAATATCAAAAACCCTTCCACTTCTTCCGATACTCCATCTCTAAGTTCTAACGCCTAATTCCTAAATAATCAGAACCCTTACGTACTATGCATCAGAAGATCCCAGGCTTGGCTTAGCTTAGCTTATTCTCCCACCCTACAACAAGATTGTTTAAGCTGCTGTCTATGGTTCACCTCCGCTTTTGTTTTTTTAAAACTAATGCTTGCTGGCTATGTTTAATAGAAGAACAATAGTGTTGTGCCACAACTTTTTTCACTCTACAACACATGATACACTACATCATTCTTATGTAGGTATTAACAGATATGTATGTCTGGACTCAATGCGTAATTTTTTATTCTGAATTTGTATGCTAGGCGGTCAACAAACAATTAATGAATGTAATATAGATTGAATTAGGCCGATAAATTGCCCAATAACCGCCCGATAAGAGCTAAACTGTTACCAATCCGCCCGATATCTTATCGGGTGGCTAGCGGATTAATACATTTAAAAGCCGATAACCGTTAAGCCAAATCGTTAAGAGTAATTAACTGCCCAATCCGCCCGATAAGCAGCCCTAAATTGAAGGTTCTCTATAAATTCTTAGTTAATATTGCATATATGTTAGGCTTAGCTAGTCTTAGAGTCTAGGTGCCATCACGACATCCTACGAAGAAAAATTGAGATCGTGACATACAAGCCCGTGCACACACTCGTCACCTCATGTACACGTCTTCCACATAATTCAAATAATACAATCAAAATCAATCCTAATACAAAGTTAGGCAAGATATTTACCTCAAACAAGCTATATCAATCCACTAATAAGCCATTCCCGCGTAAATTCATTTCCGAACGGCTTGAATCTAGCAAAAATAACTTAATATCATAAATAAAAGCCATAGGAAGCAATTCTGGATAATAAAAATTCGATCTTTAATAAAAATCAAAAAGTCAATCCCGGGCCCGCACCTCAGAATCTGACCAAACTCATAAATTCCGAGCACTCATTCTGATACGAGTCCACCCACACCAAAATCATTCAATTCCGACCTCAAATCGACCTTCAAGTTCTCAATTTATGTTTTAGAAAAGTTTTTACAAAAATCCTCAATTTCTCCAACTCAAATCACCAATTAAATGATAAAAATAAAGATGAAATCATGAATAACGGAAAAATCCGAGTCAAAAATACTTACCCCAATCCAAATCGTAAAAATTACTTCCAAAATTACCCAAAACCGAGCTCTCTAACTCAAAATGTGATAAATGAAATAAACCCCTCGTCCAAGCTTATAATATGCCCAGGCTTTTCGCTTTTGCGGCCCATCAGTCGCATCTGTGACTCTGCATCTGCGAAAAAATTATCGCAGATACGGCCTCCACTCAAGACCCAGCAATTCTGCTTCTGCAAAACAAAAGGCGCACCTGCGCATCCGCTTTTGCGGATAAAGAACCGCACATGCGATCCCCGCTCGTCTAGCCAATATCCGCACCTGCGGAGAAATTCCGCTTCTGCGGTTGTACATCTGCGCTCCCATGTCCGTACCTACGAACCCAGCTCCCCTAGCCAAAACTCGCATCTGCGGCCAGTCAGTTGCTTCTGCGGCATCGCACATGCGGCCCAAACATCGCAGGTGCGAAAGCACCAGATCTCAACAATACAACCAAGTCTCAAATCAAGTCAAAACCAACCTGAAACACTCCCTAGGCCGCGGGACCTCGGTTAAGCATACCATCAAGTCCCAAAACATAACACGAACCTACTCGAGGCCTCAAATCACACCAAAAAATACCAAAACTATGAATCGCACCTCAATTCAAGCCTAATAAACTAATGAACATTTTCAAATTCAAAACTTGCGCCGAACAAGCCTAAATAACTCCGAATGACCTCAAATTTTGCATGCAAGTCCCAAATGACACAACAAACCTATATCAACTCTCAAAATCATAATCTGATCTCAATATCAATAAAGTCAACCCTGGGTCAAACCTATCAACCTTCCAAACCTTTAACTTTTCAACTTTCGTCAATTCAAGCCAAAATAAGCTGCGGACCTCCAAATCAACATCCAGACATACGCCTAAGTCCAAAATCACCATACGAATCTATTAGAATCATCAAAATACCATTCCATAGTCGTTTATATAAAAGTCAAATTCCGATCAACTCTTACAACTAAGGCCTTCAACCAAGGGACTAAGTGTCCCAAATCAATCCAAACTCACCCAAAATCAAACCAATCACCCCGGCAAGTCGCGTAAACACAAATACATATTTGCAAAATATCAAATAGGAAAAACGGGACTAAAATACTCAAAAAGACAGGCTGTGTCGTTACATAATGGGTCATGTATGCTTTATAAATCTAATAAATTTTTGAATGTTTTTTGCTTAGTTTTAGTTTTTCATCTATATATCTATTCTATCTTCAACATGAAATATTAATCGACTTTATAAGTGAACTCTATGTTGAATAACTTGTAACTATAACTAACTTTTAACATTCATTACTTTTTTCTTATTTATGTACTAGGCCATAAAAAATTTGAATTCTACTATAGCACTTTGACTTCTCTAGAAATTATTTTACCTGAATAAACATACTAACTCCACCTCCCGAATAGTTTTTGAGATGGTCTTAGCTTCGTGAGTGGCACTTTTTTCACAAGGAAAGTTACATAATTAAACTTGTAAATTGGAATTTAAACATCATATACACTTATATTAATTAGAACTCTGCCTTTAACATGGATTTTTCATGAGAATTATACAATTTGATTTCATCTCAAAAAGTACCACTTCATGGTACAATTTGATTCCGACTCAAAAAGATAACCACTTTATACAATTTGAGAATTGTAGCCACCATGTTTGCTCTTACTGCTATAGTACTTTAATTAATTTCTTTATTAATTTTGTTAACTTAGTTTTGTGTTACTCCTATCTACGTAGTCATAGATTAAGAGATATATCATTTTCTTTTTAAGACTTGCTTGGTTATTGTATACGATCAAAATCGGTTAGTCCTTCGTACGAACTAGTCGAAATGGTAATGCATTGGATCGAATAGCGTCTTCATATTATCAGGTTGAGATCCGAAGTCAGGTCATCAAGTTTCAAGCCCTAGGGACCGATCAATGTCGAGCTCGAATCCAAATCGAACTATGATGCGAAGTGAAGTTATCGAGCTTATGAGGTAGGGACCGACCAACACTGACCCCGAATAAATATAAGGCTCCGAGTCAGAATCAAGCTCGAGTCAAGATCGAGAGCTCGAGTCAATATCGGGCTCATAGACAAGAGCCGTTGCAACCGCACTAGAGAAGAGAATCTTGACAGGAATTATGGAAAAGTTTATTTATCATGGGTCTCCCACTATGTATTTTTAATTATATCTAAAATAGGATCCCTCCACTATAAAGGGCATGGTTATATTTCTGTAAAGGAAAAGCTTTGGCATACATTGTAACTGAGATATCATACATTCTTATATTGAAGAATTATCCCTTTTAAGCTTCATAGATTGATTCATCTTGCTTAATCTATAAGTCATCCTCTTTTCAACTTTGCTTATTTTTCATTCTTTGCAGTCAATACTCGATATTTCTCTTTACTCTTACGATTTGTGTCAATTTATACCACATACCCTTAGAACTACGTACAAATTCAACTTTATCCATTTTTCAGGTAAATAATTTGGCGCCCACCGTGGGGCTAAGGATAACAGTGGTTATTTGATACAAATCCACAAAACATGCCATTTTACGCTTGTTTCCGGAAGTGTCTTTGATTTCAAATTAGCAACGACGAGCTATCAATTAAATGGCCTTACCTATCGACAACGAAGTTGATCTTTAAGGTGAGAACAACAACTTGATGCCCAGGACTGAAAGGCTACTTGTCGACATCGTTGAAGCTCGAGTCGAAGTACCATTAGACGTTAATTCGCATGTGGCCATTGAGGCAAAACTACATTCTGAACTTGAAAATAGCATTCATGGTGGCACTCGATTTGCAGCTCGAAATACCCATAACGTCGAAGTAAACGGTGCCAACTTGCGCATGATTTTTGAAATGTTGCAAGCTCAACAGGCAGCAATAGCTCAGTTACAGAGTCAAACCCAGATACCGAGCAAGCCGGAGCCCAGTCCAACTCGAGAAATCGCCCACAGAATGGAACCAGCTATAGTAAGGTCAAATGAGCAAGAGTCGGGGACTAATCCCGAAATTGCTAAGATGTTCGAAGAACTGACCAAACGAATAGAATCAGGTGAAAGGAGGATCGAGGCAAACGACAAAAAGGTGGAAATATATAACTCCAGGGTTGATCAGATCTCGGGGGTACCACTGATATTGAAGGGCTTAGATTCCAAAAAATTCGTACAAAAGCCTTTCCCCCCAAGCGTGGTTTCTAAACCGATCCCAAAGAAATTTTGCATGCCCGAGATTCCTAAATATAACGGAACTACCGACCTCAACGAACATGTCACCTCTTATACATGTGCCATCAAAGGGAACGACCTAGAGGACGATGAAATCAAATATGTATTATTGAAGAAATTCGGTGAAACCCTGTCAAAGGAAGCAGTGATATGGTATCATAATTTACCATCTAATTCTATCGATTCTTTTGCTATGCTTGTAAATTCCTTCGTAAAAGCACACGCCGGGGCCATAAAGGTCGAGGCCAGGAAGTCAGACCTGTTCAGAGTAAGACAAAAGGATAACGAGATGCTAAGGGAGTTTGTATCTCATTTTCAAATGGAACGAATGGATCTGCCACAAATCACATACGATTGGGCTATTCAAGCTTTCACTCAAGGTTTTGAACGAACGAAGTTCGACGGCTTCACGGCGATTGAAGCATAACCTAATCGAGTACCCAGCAATTACTTGGGCCGACGTACATAATCAGTACCAGTCAAAAATTAAAGTCGAAGACGATCAGTTGGGTTCTGAACCCGCTGCTAGAAGGGACACTAATCGAGAACAAGGTCCGATCAGGGACCGGTACCGACCATATAGTGGAAACCACAGGATCAATAAATCGAGAGGTAACCCCAGACAAGGCAATAAAAGAAGTGATTGAGGTCAAGGGTCTCGGGGGCTGATGAGCAGAAATGGGTTTGACAGGCCTACCGGACCTAAGGATGCACCACGGTTATCGGAGTATAACTTCGGCATTGATGCATCCGCCATCGTGTCGGCTATCGGATGCATCAAAGACACTAAATGGCCTCGACCCATGCAGACCGATCCTGCCCAGAGGAACCCCAATCAAATGTGCGAATATCATGGCACCCATGGTCATAGAACGGAAGATTGCAGGCAACTAAGAGAAGAGATAGCCCGGTTATTCAATAAAGGGCACCTTCGAGAATTTTTAAGCGACGGGGCCAAAAATCATTTCAAAAATAGGAATTTCGGTAAACAAAATGAACAGGAAGAACCACAGCACATCATCCACATGATCATCGGTGACATCGATACCCCTCAAGGGTCGGTGCTTAAATGCACTAAGACATCGGTTATGGGCGAAAAATGACCCCGAACTCAGAATTACACACCCGTAGGAACATTTTCCTTTAATGATGAAGATGCAGAAGGAGTCATGCAATCTCACAACGATGCACTGGTAATATCTGTACTTATGAATAAAACTAAATTTAAGCGTGTGTTAATTGATCCAGGTAGCTCGGCCAACATTATTAGATCGAAGGTTATAGAACAGCTCGGTCTACAGGACCAGGTCATACCCGCAACCCTGGTTCTAAATGGATTCAATATGGCATGTGAAACCATCAAAGGCGAGATAATTCTGCCGATAAATGTGGTCGGGACCATCCAAGAAATGAAGTTTCGAATAATCGAAGGCGACATGAGGTACAACGCCATTTTTGGAAGGCCATGGATCCACAATATGAGAGTCTTACCTTCGACCCTCCACCAGGTTCTTAAATTCCCAAAATAGGAGGGAGTCAAAATAGTGTACGGAGAATAACCGGTCGCAAGGGAAATGTTTGCCGTCAAAGAAGCAATTTTGATATCCTCACCTTTGCCAGCAAAGGGGTCAAACTCAAAAGGGGAACGAGATGCCAAATAGCAATCACAGACGTCAGTTTCAACCCAACTAGAAAATCAGAAGATTGACGAAGATGATGATCAAAGGATCCCTCGATCCTTCATGGTCCCCGATGATTCCGACGCTACCCAATCAACGATTGAAGAACTGGAGAAAGTCATACTAATTGAGCATTTTCCCGAACAAAAGGTTTACCTGGGAACAGGATTAACCTCCGAACTCAGGAAAAGGCTTATTCAATTTCTTATCGATAACATAGATTGTTTTTCTTGGTCCTATTTAGACATAACAAGGATCCCACCGGATATAACGACGTATCGGCTAAGCCTGGACCCTAGGTTCAAACCGGTGAAGCAAAAGAGAAGACCTCAGTCTGAGGTAAAGCACTCATTCATAAAGGACGAGGTAACTAAATTTCTTAAAATAGGGTCCATTCGGGAGGTGAAATACCCCGAATGGTTAGCCAATGTAGTTGTAGTCCCTAAAAAAGGGAACAAACTTAGAATGTGTGTAGATTATAAGGATTTAAACAAGGCGTGCCCCAAATATTCTTTTCCGCTGCCCAACATCGATCGCATGATCGATGCCACGGCCGGCCATGAGGTCTTTACTTTTATCGATGCCTATTCTGGATATAATCAAATCCAGATGAACCCGGAAGACTAGGAAAAGACTTCATTTGTCACCAATTATGGAACATACTATTATAATGTGATGCCTTTCGGGCTAAAAAATGCAGGAGCTACTTACCAATGCCTAGTAAATGAAATGTTCGAGGAATAAATAGGTAAATCAATGGAAGTTTATATTGATGACATGCTAGTTAAGTCCCTTCGCGCAGAGGACCATTTGGCTCATTTGCAGGAAACATTCGAGATTTTAAGGAAATACAACATGAAGCTCAACCCCGAGAAATGTGCATTCAGGGTCGGGTCGGGCAAGTTCCTCGGCTTCATGGTATCGAATCGGGGAATCGAGATCAACCCCAACAAAATCAAGGCCATCGAAGACATCGCTATCGTGGACAGTGTAAAAGTCATGCAGAGGCTAACGGGACGGAGTGCTGCCTTAGGCCGATTTATTTCAAGGTCATCAGATCAAAGTCATAGATTTTTCTCTCTACTCAAAAAGAAGAATGATTTTGCCTGAACCCCGAAATGCCAACATGCATTAGAGGAATTGAAGCGATACCTATCGAGCCCACCACTGCTTCATACTCCAAAAGCAGACGAGAGACTTTGCTTATACTTGGCAGTATCAAAAATCGTGGTAAGTGGTGTCCTCGTTCGAGAAGAGCAAGGTACGCAATTTCCCGTTTATTATGTAAGTCGAACCCTAGGGGAAGAAGAAACTAGATATCCACACTTAGAGATATTGTCACTTGTACTGATAAGCGCCTCTAGAAAGTTAAGACCATACTTTCAATATCACCCCATATGTTTATTAACCATTTACCCACTTTGTAATATTTTACACAAGCTCAAACTATCAAGTCGATTGGCCAAATAGGCCATCGAACTCAGTGGGTATGATATCGAATATCAACCCTGGACGGCCATCAAGTCTCAAATTTTAGCGAACTTCGTGATCGATTTCACGCCAACCCTCATACCCGAAGTCGAAAAGGAACTCTTGTTGAAATCGGGTACGTCATCGGGGGTATGGACCCTTTTCACAAATGAGGCTTCGAACGTGAAGGGGTCCGGGCTAGGCATCGTTTTAAAGCCGCCTACGGGTAGCACTATTAGGCAATCTATCAAAACTACTAGGTTGACTAATAACGAGGCTGAGTATGAGGCCATGATTGCAGGTCTCGAGCTAGCTAAAAGCTTGGGAGCAGAAGTCGTTGAAGCCAAGTATAACGCTTTACTGTTGGTAAATCAAGTAAACAAAACCTTCGAAGTTTGAGAGTGTTACAACCCAAATTCGCATATCATAGATCACGCCGTAAGGTAGTCGACGTAAATCCAAGAAGAGATTATCTTTGAGATGATAATAAGTTAATCCTATTGGTCTTAAACGATACAAGGGTGTATAAGAGTGGTTAACAAGTATTTGAAGTTAAGCGAATCAAGGATGTTGTAACCCGTATTTTCGGGTAACACTAGAGGTGATTAACTGTCCCAAGAGGTCTTGTTTTAATGTATTTGAATCATATAATATCCGCATCATAAGTCTTGAAGTCAAGCGAGTTATGAAACAAAAGTTGATAAAAGTTGTCGCAACTTAGGTTTATAATTTTACTTAAACTTTAGGTCAAATGTTACTGCATTTTTCTCCCAATGTGCTTGGAATTATGGGGTGATCTACCTATCAAATTGAAGATCTATGAGTCTAGTTTCCAACGCATTAAACCGTTCGTTGATACGATCTCGGAATAGAGAGATATTCGCGTTTTCGCGAGAGTGCGCCAAGCTGCTCTCTATGGGGCCCACAAAGGCGGTTTAAGACATTTGGACATATATAAGATAACTCAACCCCGTTTTAAGTCATTATTTTTCAGTATATTCAGACCTTATAACCCTAAAAACATTCTCTCAAGGTTCTCTCATGATCCAAGACCCAAACAAAGGGCAAACAACACAAATCAAATGTCGGGAATCCCGTGGTGCTAGTAAGTTTCTTGTTTTTCTTGTTGTTGCTGATTTTTGTGTTGTTCCAGCTCGTGTGGGAGGTTGTTTTAAGTGCTTTATGTTCTGTAAATACACCTTCAAGTTTTTAATATCAACCCTAGGTGATTTCAAGTCTTCTAAAGTAATTCTAGTGCCGAAAAACCCGAATTAATTGCTAGTTTCGCTTCCTTGTTCTTGTGGCAGAATTGAAGGGATATTTCGTGGAAAATTAAGGTAAAATTGGAGTTGTTCTTTCTGTTTAAAGGTAATGAACCTCTTACTCTATATATATTTAAGATTATCCAAGTTGTGGCTAAGTCGTTGATGCTAGAACTTGTGAAATATATATCGAAAGGCTTGGTAGTAATGTTGTTAGTTGGTGGACTGTTTTGGAGGCTCAATATGATTATTAATGATGTTGTTTGGGCTGTTTGGTGATTGTATTGACTTGTGTGAAGTCATATAAATAGGGGAGGTGCTGTCCGTTTCATCGTAAAATAGGTTGCGGTCGATACATAATAGTTACGACGCTTAAACGATAATGATAGTGTCATTTCTTTTATTGTAGACTAAGGAGTCGTGACATTTGCATAGCTTGAGGTTGGGCAGTATATACAAGGTATGTGAGGCTATCCCCTTCATTCTTTTGCACGACTCCAATTGTACATAATGTAATGAACGAGCTCCCAAAGATACTCTACTCTTAGAAGCTAGCAGTACTTACATTGCTGCCCTTCTTATGAAACGATTGATATTGATGTTACTTCTCTTATTCTTATATTATCAATGTTGTTGGTAGTTCCTGATTCTTATAAGATTCTTGATGAAGAGTTAATCCTAATAACGTGTACGAAGGATACCGACCTTACGTCACTCTGAAAGGTTCAAAATGTGATTCCAATGAGTCCAGCATGCATCATATATATGTATCTATTTTACTCTACCGAGCCGCGCTATAGTTGGCCGGGTATGGCACCTATTGTGCAACCACTGATCAGTTGGGTTTTACCGAGCTCCACGTGGCCGGGTACGATTCTACCGAGCCCTATGATGGCCGGGTACGTTTTACCGAGCCTATTACGGCCGGGTACGATATGATGATGATGATGCCCACAAAGGCATATGTTTTAAACGTTTATGTATATATATATATATATATGTATGTATCATGTATTTCATGTCAGTAGCCCTCAGAGGTACCCAGATGTCACAGGTTGTATATTCCCTATCACTGTTTACATTATTGTTCTTACTTATGCTATTCTGCCTTACATACTCAGTACTTTATTCGTACTGACGTCCTTTTTATTTGTGGACGCTGCATGTCGTGCTGCAGGTCCTGATAGACGGGTAGACGCAGCTCCCCCATCACAGTAGGCTATCCGGTTCAGCGTTATTGGCAAGATCCTTTCTCCGGACTTGCCGTGGTCTTGGTATGCATTTTTGTTATAGACATTATGGGTATGTCGGGGCCCTGTTCCGGCAATGTTGTAGCACTTATGTTCTTTTAGAGGCTCATAGACAGGTGTCGACTCATGTATGGTTTGGAATGCCTTGTCGGCTGATTTTTGTTGTATAGTCTTTCATGGCACCATGGTAGCTCGTACCTTATATATAGTTTCTTGATAGTCTTGTCGTCCCATGTTACGTATGTTCATGACATTATCTTTCATTGTTGGATGTTCATGATCCATGTCTTTCATTTATATTGGTCTTGTCGGCCCTTAAAGATAATAAGGAAGGTTAGATAAAATGTACGTTGGTGCTCGGCAAGTATGGCCCGGGTGCTAGTCATGACCCTCCAGTTGGGTCGTGACAGAGAGGATAGAATGCAAAGGTATTTGGACAAACTGCAGGTAACTTTGCACCATTTCAATGAGTGGACTTTACAGCATGTACCTCGAGAACAAAATAGTGAGGCTGATGCACTTGCAAATTTGGGATCATCGGTCGAGGAAGATGAGATCAACTCGACAGTCGTTCAACTCTCGAGATCCGTGATCGAGGAAGGTCATGCCGAGATAAATTCTACAAGCTTAACCTGGGATTGGAGGAATAAGTATATTGAATACTTGGAGAAAGGAAAGCTCCCATCGGACCCTAAAAATTCGAGGGCCCTACGAACCAAAGCTGCTCGATTCACATTGTCTGCAGATGGAACATTATATCGAAGGACATTCGATGAACCATTGGCAGTATGCTTAGGTCCATTAGTCCAAAAATAATCAGAGCAGGATATTATTGGATCGATATGGACAAAGATGCAAAGGAGTTTGTTCGAAAATGTGACAAATGTCAAAGGCTTGCACCGATGATCCATCGTCCCGGAGAGCAACTTCACTCAATCCTATCCCCATGGCCATTCATGAAATGGGGAATGGATATCGTCGGCCCTCTGCCTTCGGCCCCAGATAAAGCTAAGTTTATTTTATTTATGACTGACTACTTCTCTAAATGGGTTGATGCACAGGCATTCGAAAAAATAAGGGAGAAAAGGGTTATAGACTTCATCTGGGATCATATCGTATGTCGATTTGGGATACCTGCTGAAATAGTGTGTGACAATGGTAAACAATTTATCGACAGCAAAGTGTCGAAATTCTTCGAAGACCACAAAATAAAAAGTATATTATCAATACCGTATCACCCTAGTGGGAACGGACAGGCCGAATCGACAAACAAGACTATCATTCAAAACCTAAAGAAAAGGTTGAACGACGCTAAGGGAAAATGGAGAGAAATTCTACCCGAAGTTCTTTGGGCATAGAGAACAACATCAAAATCCAGTACGGGGATTACCCCGTTCTCCTTAGTATATGGCTCTGAAGCCTTGATTCCAGTCGAAATCGGGGAACCCAGTGCCAGGTTTTGATATACAACAGAAGAGTCAAATCACGAGGCTATGAATACTAGCCTCGAATTATTGGATGAAAAATGAGAAGTTGCTCTCGTCCAATTGGCCGCCCAAAAGCAGCGGATCGAAAGATACTATAATCGAAGAACCAATCTTCGCCATTTTAAAATCGGGGACTTAGTGCTAAGGAAAGTCACCCTCAGTACCCGAAATCCAAATGAAGGAAAACTGGGTCCAAACTGGGAAGGACCGTATTAGGTTCTCAAAAATGTTGGTAAAGGATCCTACAAGCTCGGTATTATAAACGGCAAATAACTAACAAGCAATTGGAATGTGTCGCACCTAAAACGATACTACTGCTAAGGTACGACCCTCCTATGTTCATTTATATTTCGAAACTAACACTTGCGAGAGTTCGATCAGGAACAAGGATGGATTATTCAACACGAAGCCCTAGGTCTGAAAGCACATGTTGTACTCTTTTTTCCTTAGACCGGTTTTGTCCCAAATGGGTTTTTTGGTAAGGTTTTTAATGAGGTAACCATTGATCGTGCTAACTTAGAACAATTCAATACTATCTGAGGCCTCTTTACAATCGACCTCGAATACTGGGGGGCATTACCCCTCAAATATATCAAGTTCGATGCAAGAAAGTTACTCCATAACAACAGGGTTCCGATAGGAAAAATTGTAGGAGCCAAATGGTCAAAACAAACCATGCTCGTGTAGTTGGCCTGAGCCCTGACGCAAAATATGAACATATGTATAATGACTTAAAAAGAAAAATTTCTTCTTTACCAATATCTTATATCCAAGAAAATTTCCACTATTTCGAGATTTATTATGCAAACAGGCTTAAGGGCCGACCATTACCCCATAAATCGAGGACTGCCAACCAAAAAATCAACGAGTTCGAGAAATCACTTACATAACCATTAAGACTACGGGCTACATCACTTCGAGTTCGAATCATTCACTCGACTACTAAGCCTACGTGCTACTCTTATTTCGAGTTCGAGCAAGCACTCACTCGACCATTAAGCCTACGGGCTACATTACTTCGAATTCGAATCACTCCCTCAACTACTAAGCCTACGGGCTACTCTTATTTCGAATTCGAGCAAGCACTCACTCGACCATTAAGCCTACGGGCTAAATTACTTCAAGTTCGAGCAAGCACTCACTCGACTACTAAGCCTAAGGGCTACTCTTATTTCAAGATCGAGCAAGCACTCACTCGACCATTAAGCTTACGGGCTATATTACTTCGAGTTCGAATCACTCACTCGAATACTAAGCCTACGGGCTACTCTTATTTCGAGTTCGAGCAAGAACTCACTCGACCATTAATCTTACGGGCTATACTTCGAGTTCGAATCACTCACTCGACTAATAAGCCTACGGGCTACTCTTATTTCGAGTTCGAGCAAGCACTCACTTGACCATTAAGCCTACGGGCTATATTACTTCGAGTTCGAATCACTCACTCGACTAATAAGCCTACGGCCTACATCACTTCGAGTTCGAGCAAGCACTCACATGACTACTAAGCCTACGGGCTACTCTTATTTCGGGTTCGAGCAAGCACCCACTCGACCATTAAGCCTACGGGCTACATTATTTCGAGTTCGAGCAAGCACTCACTCGACCATTAAGCCTACGGGCTACATTACTTCGAGTTCAAGCAAGCACTCACTCGACCATTAAGCCTATAGGCTACATCACTTCGAGTTCGATCAATCACTCACTCGACTAATAAGCCTACGAGCTACATCATTTCGAGTTCGAGCAAGCATTCACTCGACTACTAAGCCTATGGGCTACTTTTATTTCGAGTTCGAGCAATCACTCACTCGAATACTAAGCCTACGGGCTACACTTATTTCGAGTTCGAATCACTCGACTAATAAGCCTACAGGCTACATCATTTTGAGTTCGAGCAATCAATCACTCGAGCTCTAAGCCTATGGGATATATTACTTTGAGATAGAGCAATCACTCACTCGACTACTAAGCCTACGAGATACCTTATTTTGAGTTTGAGCAAGCGCTCACTCGGTTATAAAGGCTACAAGGTCCAAATTCGATCAAATTGCCTAAAGCCTTATGAAAACCTTCATAAGGCATGAATGAAACAAAATCTTCACAAGGCAGAGAATAAAATAGAGGAAAGTCGGGAAAAGAAAAGATCTTCATATATATATATATACAAGATTGTTTACAATGTCCGAACAGGACCCTACACAAAAAACCAAAATGGAAACTAAGGGATAAGTTTCTTGGTTATCTACGGGGGCAGTCTCTTCTCCATCGGGCTCCTCCCCGCTCTCGGACCCACTCTTGCTCCCATCATCGCCATCATTATCATCATCACCATCATCATCATCGGAAGCCAAGGCTTCAGCATCGACTTCGAGCTCTTTAGCCCTTCTTATCTCTTTAGTGAGATCGAAACCTGGAGCATGGATCTCCTCGAGGGTCTCCCTCCGAGATCGGCATTTAGCAAGTTCAGCAACCCAATGTGCTCGAGTATTGGCGGTCTCGGCTGCCTCTTTTGCATGTACCTGAGAAGCTTCAGCACCGGCCCGATAGACGGTCATGAATGCATCCGTATTAGCCTTTGCTTCCTCAGCATCAGATTTGGCCTTGGCAAGTTCGGAGGCTAACCGAGCCTCGAGTTCCTCTATTCTTCTCGCTTGAACCAAGCTCTTCTCCTTCATGCCTTGAAATTGGCTTGCAATCGATGATAATTGGGCCTGAACAGTTTCATTTTTTGCAGTAAGAGGGTCCATGCCATCTTTCCATACCATGGCCTCCGCCCTTATTATATCAACTTCCTCACGAAGCTGCCCGATCGTCTCGAGTTTCTGCTGCAGCTATGAGATCGAAATATTAGCCTCCAATCCTGAATCAAGCCCATGAGTTCTTAATATTATCATTACCTGCTCAGTCAGGTCGGTCTGGTCTTGATGAGCCTTGGCCAACTCAGCTCGAAGGCCTTTGATTTCTTCTTCCCTTTGCCCGAAAAGGAGTCTAAGGGAGTTCCTCTCCTCCGTAACCCGATGGAGGTCGGCCTCGAACCGATGCAGCTTGAGACCGAGAACACACTTCTCGATGAACGGTTGCGGCCTTCGAAAAAAGAAGAAAAGAAGTTAAAAAAGAATAGCAAACATGAAAGTGGTATCAACGAAGGGAGTTAGAGCTTACCCGATTTAGAGCTTGTTGCACTTCATAGAAAAGGCCCGACACATCACTAGAGCCAGCAGCATCCTCAACACTAGTAAACAAATTGCAGAAGGGGTCCTCCTCTTCATGAGACCGGTTCATTTCGAGGGATCCCAAAGCTTGGGCTTCCCGAATCGCCCCTTCAGAAAAGGCAGGAAGAGTGGGCGAGTCTCCAATTACTATTGCCCCAAGCGACTCGCTTGGAGCATTCTCCTCAATTCAGAGAACTTCAGGACCGGCCCCTTCTGATAGACCCACCGTTTATTGACTTCGGTGGGAAGCATCTTCGATCTCTAATGATTCGGGGACTCTGCCCGAACCTTCCTTCGATATCTCCTCGGTTCGAGGCAGAGCTTTATAAATCACCATCGATTTAGTTGCCTTTGGGGCATCGATGGTTTTCTTCATTAGGGCCACCAGCACGGACCCGTTGTTTTCTTCTTCGTCGTCGTCTTCATCCCTTAGACGCAGAACTGATTCTACGATCAAAGAAATGGTATTCTTCCTCGGCTTACGAGCCATCCTCGTCTTCAATTTTGGATCTTCGAAAATGGAGGCCCTTTTTCTCTTATTATCCTTCACCGGCTTTAGAACAGAGGCCGAAGCCTCTTCCTCGACGGACGAGGGCCTCAAAACCGCATCTTTGCCCACACCTACATACAGGAAAATTGATTTAAGTATATAGAAAGCATCTCGTTCGAACTACCAAAGATACGAGAAAGGGGCTTACCATAATTTTTGGCCTCCCATCGGCCCTTTGACAAATCACGCCATGAGCGCTCGGCGTATGTGAAGGTCGAAGCTAGATCTCGTACCCAGTTCTTGAGATCGGGAACTGCACCGGGCATCCAGGGAACCGCTGCATCACAAAAAGGGGATATCAGGGAGAAAATAAATGAAAGGGCAAAATAGTAGGAGATAACAACCGAATTACACTTACGCTTTATGTTCCACTCCTCAGAAAAAGGTATCTTTTCAGTCGGAATCAGGTCGGAAGTCCTTACTCAAATGAACCTGCCCATCCAGCCTCGATCTTTGTCCTCGTCTATGCTCGAGAACAGAACCTTGGTAGCCTGACGCTGAATTTTTATTAACCCACCTCAAAAGAGGCGAGGGCAGTACAATCGGATGAGATGGTCGAGGGTGAAAGGCATCCCCTCGATTTTGTTTACGAAGTAACGGATCAAAATAACGATCCGCCAAAAAGAAGGATAGATCTGGCCTAGGGTTATTTGGTATTGACGACAGAAATCAATAATAACGGGGAGGGTACCTAACGTGAAAGGGTAGGTATACACACTTAAAAACCCTTTCACATAAGTGGTGATATCTTCTTCAGAAGACGGGATTACTATTTCTTTGTTCTCCCAATTGCAATCTTTCTTTAGCTGTTCGAGGTGCCTCTCAGTTATCGAACACATATACCTCGATACTGGCTCACATCGGCCCGGAACCGATAAGCCTTTGTCGACCTTAAAATTGGAGGTAAGAACACATGCCACGGGAACGCACTCCTTACGCCGTGGATCCACCGGTATTTTGTCGGCGGCAAATTGGGAAGAAAAAAGTTTTTTCTTTTGGGGGGACGATTTTTGATGTTTTCACTATTTTTGGATTTAAAGAAGGAGATAACAAAGATATGGTATTTTAAAGAAAGATTTTGCAGTAGAAAACACATAAGGAAAATTTTACATACTTACAAATGAATCCAGAATGTGCGAGAAAGAAGTTAGAAAATTTAGAGTTTGGAGATGTAAAAGTGATTGAAAGTGAAAAAAGGGGTTATTTATAGGTTGAGCAATGGCGGTTCAATTTCAATAATGGCCGACCATCGTCTGACACGTATTAAATGCCTCGGTAAACTGAACCGACGGGGACAGCTGTCACGCACGTCATGATCGGACTCGATGCAAACGTCAGTATATATCTAATCGTATCGTTGAAAAATCATATCGTTTCTCGCTACATCCTTCCCGAGAAACGAGGGGACTATCTGTATACGGTCAAAACCAGATAGTCCTTCGTATGAACTGGTCGAAATGGTAATGCATTGGATCAAAGAGCATCTTCATAATATCAGGTTGAGATCCGTAGTCAGGTCATCAAGCTTCGAGCCCTAGGGACCGATCAATGTCGAGCTCGATATCATTATCGAGCTCGAATCCAGATCGAACTATGATGCGAAGTGAAGTTACCGAGCTTATGAGGCAGGAACCGACCAACACTGACCCCGAATCAATATAAGGCTTCGAGTCAGAATCGAGCTCGAATCAAGATTGAGAGCTTGAGTCAATATCGAGCTCGAGTCAATATCGGACTTATAGACAAGAGCCGTTACAACCGCACTAGAGGAGAGAATCTTAGCATGATTATGGAAAAGCTGATTTATCATGGGTCTCCCACTATGTATTTTTAATTATATCTAAAGTATGATCCCTCGACTATAAAGGGCATGGTTATATTTCTATAAAGGAAAAGCTTTGGCATACATTGTAACTGAGATATCATACATTCCTATATTGAAGAATTATCCTTTTTAAGCTTCATAGATTGATTCATCTTGCTTAATCCATAAGTCATCATCTTTTCAACTTTGCTTATTTTTCATTCTTTACAGTCAATACTCGATATTTCTATTTACTCTTACGATTTGTGTCAATTTATATCACATACCCTTAGAACTACATAAAAATTAACTCTATCCATTTTTCGGGTAAACAGTTATGAAACATTGTTTGGCGAAAACTACTTGTCTTCATTGATTCCCTTGTCTTAATGCATAATGATGATGCTAAAATTTCCTTCTACTTTTCTAACAGGCTCATGGGTTGGTTGAGTTGCTTTAATAGACTTTGTACGACCTTGAGACACTACTATTCAACTTATAGGAGATTCCACATTGGTGAAAGAAATAGACTCGAAAATTTGTGTATCTTGAAGTCGTGGAATATATTATAAAAAAAGACACTATTTCACAAACATTCGACTAAAACAATAAGCATACATCCATTAGAAAATAAATATTCCTTCAACAATAAGCACTCATATAGGAATCACATTAAGAAACATTCGACCAAAACAATAAGCATAAACTTTTTACTTGTGTTCTCATATGTGGAGCAATTGTCAAAATATTTCAAAAGATATATATTATACACTTTTAAATTCACCAGAAAGTAAGTTTCAGTATAATTATGCTTTTTGATTACAATCAATAAAGCATATGCAAATAAATAAAGCACATTGTCCAATTATCCTAATATTGAACTGTACTTGCCCCATCATGTTTTCTCACATGACAACTATATGTTACACTTTCAAGGGGTATATCAATTTTAACAAGAATTTTGATTATAAGAGAACAGTCGAAGTAACAAAAAAATAGAACATACACCAAGAAATATTAAGTGCGATACAAAAACATAATGTATCATTATTCATAAAAACAAAATTTATAATTACAAATACTATAAATTCAACTATTGCATAATGTAATAACATTTACTATTCCATTTAAATGAATGTTGTATCTATATCAACGTCAATTGCTATTACACATAATTCATTCTTATTCTATATTCTATACACTTCGTAATTTAATTATTCTCCTACTATTTAGGATTTTAAAATCAACTAAAATTTGATTATCATATCTTTGCTTATTTGATAAAAACTCGTAATACTTAAAACTTTTCCTAGATCCTTTTGCTGAAATAAGAAAATATACTCCAACATTTAGGAGAAAACTAATATTACTCCAAAATTCATGCAAGTAGTAGTATACAAATGTTACAAACAAACATTTGTCATATAAAATTAGGACGACTTCTTTTATCTTTCAATCAAATACAATTTCAGTGACGCTATTTTACAACTAAGCTTAAGTATTGGAATGAACCGAAATAATAATTGATGTAAGATTAATCACATGATTAACATTTATCATTTCCGAGTACTTGCAATTTTTTGGTTAATTTTTTATTTTTAACCCAAACACCTCTTTTAAATAATTATTTATGTTATTTTTAAAAAGATTATTATCTAATAAATATAGATACACACGCAAAACGCGTATTCTAAGACTAGTTGTTAAGAATAATAGTTATTATTTTCTTAAAAAATATAACGATATTACAAGTACAATAAATATTTTGGATAGTTATTTAATTTTTAAAAATAGGTCAATTATATATTTATTTTTGACTTTTTCACTACTACTTTTCTTTCTCTATTCTGTTGTGATTGATTATGCATTCTTGTTTTGAGCCGAGGATCTATTAGAAATATCTTCTCTGCCTGCACAAGGTAGAAGCAAGGTTGCGTATACACTGTCCTCTTTAGACCTCACTTGTGAAATTATAATGGGTGTGGTGTTGTTAGTGTTGTTCTTGTTTTTGTTAGATCAAATATATTTTAGTAAATTATTATTGACTAGAAAGTATAAAGTAATTAATTAGGAAAAAGAGAGTCAAAATTAATCGTTAACAGTAGCCTCTGAAATTTTCCTCTCACCTATAGATAAAGCTTCTTAATAGAGAAGTGCTCCAATTATAATATATCAGCCATACACATCCTTGCCTCCTCAATATAGCTTCTCGCCTTTATAATTTTCTAAACCACCCGGGATGCTTGCTTTCGGATGGTGCCCCATATTGGTTGCACTTGCACCTTTCCATAAACATATAGCCACTGACCCGCAACATGTATTTCTTTTTACAAAGACAATTTTCTTTAGTTTCTCAATTCTTTTTATTCTAATCTAGGCAAAATTCATTTATCTTTTAGGAAAATAATGACAACAAATTATACAAATGAACAAAGTAAAAAATACAAAAGATATACAAATTATAGATTATTTAAATTAACTTGAGCATTAAAATTGTTTACCCCTTAAAATGAATAACAATTAAATTTGTACGCGATTTAAAGGATACGTGATTTACAGAACAGTAAATCATTATATTGAAATGAGATAAAATGATCAAACCAACGTGACATAGTAACTAAGCCTCGTGTTTAGCCTAAATGCTGACGGTTGGTCTCGATTGAGCCCTCTAGATAGAGCTCGAATACGAATAAACGAGTGAACAATTGAAGAACACTTAGAACAATTGCTGAAAGCCAAAGTAAATTTTTATTGCCTTGATATGTGTGCCAAACAGTGTCAAAAAATAAAGGGATCCTCCTCTTTATATAGTAGAGGAGTTTTAACCTTAATACAAGTCTAAATAAGGTAAAAATCTTTTCCTTCCTTTTCTCCCACGAAAATACAATCTGCAGTCAATGCAGAGTGTGATCCGCGCCGCAATATCCGACTGATGGCGAATATTTTGGCTCTCTGTTTGTCTTCTTTAACCGCCTTTTCTTTACCCTCGATTTCTCATCTCATTCGATCCTAATTCTCTCCGGGTTCGGCCATGCTCGAGAATCGATGTATCATTCGTTCGCTCCTGGTTCCGATCTGTGGGCATCTTTGGTCTCACTCGAGCCAGTGACAAGTAACGCCGTTCCTCACTTCACAACGAAAAATCGAGGGTAACTCTATCCTTGATTTTACCCGTATACAGATAGTCCCCTCACTTCTCGGAGAATATATAATAGGAGTGATAAGAAGTGACTAATTGATCCCGGTTCCTTCTCTCGTAAATCATGCACAAGCTGACGAACCGAAACGTCCCATCAACCACTTCGCTCTGACTTTGGACACGCGTCAGTCGGTTGAATAACCGAACACCCCCGGTAGTTACTGAATTCAAAGCGTCTCGCAATCATTACTCTTTCCCTATAAAAGTTTCAGTTTCCCACTTTCACTTTTTTACTTTCTGACTTCAAATTCCCTTAAGTTACCCTCGAGTTTTTCATATCTTCATCCGTTCATCGATCCTTCAAATATTCATAACTTATTCTTCATATCTTCATAGTTCATCTTCAAACCTTCATACCTTACCTTCAAATCTTCATACCAAATCTACAAATCTCCATATTCTCATATAGAGATGGCGAAGACTTCAAAATCGGTACCTCAAAACACCGCACCAACGACTTTTTCCTCGGCCACCGCCACCGAAGTAGTGCCTCCAGTTGTAGCCCTGGGACCTCCCCTTATAGATTTTATCCCCGATGGTTGCTCCACAGATAACGACTTCAAAGTCAAGAAAGTCTCCGCACAAGGAGATCGGGGTGAGGAGGCGTAGAGGTATGTTTGCTCCATTACCGAGGAGACATTCAAGGCTGTCCGAGAGGACTACAAATGGGAAGGCAAGGACGTAGTCATTCCCAGTCCTGATAAGGACATCACGACATACGCGGAAGGGTACTTAAGTTTTTACACGTATCCTTTCATATTTGGTCTCATTGATACGATAGTCCTCGAGTTTTGTAAGAGATATGAAATTTGCCTTGGGCAAGTTCAACCATCCTTTTGGAGGATCATGACTCTTCTCCGCCATTTTGCGAACAACATGAAGGAGCCACAATTTACATTCAATCACTTGCTCCGAGTTTACAGCCCTCGAATCTTTTGAGAGGGTTAATTAAACTTGCCCATCGGGCAAAGAAGGCTCCCTTCTCCTGCATAGACGAGTACATGGATCGAGATTGGAAGGGGAGGTTCATTGGAATAAAAACCAAGGACCTCATTCCTTCTAAATTCATGTCGTTCCCTGAGAAGTGGAACTTGAATCATAAGTTTACTTCCTCTTAAGTCGTTAAAGTTTTTTCTCGCATTCACTTTTCCCACTCATGACATGTCTTATCCGATGTGCAGCTATCCCCCGAGTGCCTAATACGGTCCCACATTGGAGGGAGTGAATCGAAGGTATATGCACGCAACTCACCTATTCCGAGCGTGAGTGGCATAAGCTCTCCAAAGGTAAGTGGGAGGCTCGTTCCCATGGCTAGTGCTTTTTTCTGGTTGGTCTTTTCCTTGTTGTTCTTTATTCCGTCATTGACATGACTAAATCCTTCTTTCATAAGTTTTCCCAAGACCACCAAACTTCATGAAACCACCGATACTGTGGTCTCGACTCCGTCTTCCAAACTCTCCGCCTCTCTACATCCCGTTGCCGAAGTTGCTGCAAAGAAGGAGGAAAAAATGAAGAAGAAAAAGAGGTCCTTCGACTCTTCAGAAGCTCTTGCCTAGGTCAAGAAAAGAAAAAGAATTGTACTCAAGGTCAGGAAGAGCACCAAAAAGACTTCGGGTGCCTGGGTCCCAGATTTTGAAGCTCTTCGTCAGCTCAAGGATTTTCCCAAGGGTGATGAGGACATGGAATTCATCACCCTCGAGCCGGTTGACTTAAAAAATGCCGACCAAGAGTTGTTGGCCCTTGAGGAGGATGCTCGTAAGGCCGAATCCTCCTTAGCTTGGGGGCCCGAAGAAGAACATGCGGCTGCTGCTTCGCAAGAAGCCTCTCCGGTCCCGAGGAGGGTTGTTTCTGAAGGCGACACTGTTATCCACATTGAAGAGTCATCGCCCCGGATGGAGGCCACTTTAAATGAAGCTTGGGCCACTAAAGAGAAGCCGATCGAAATGTCCTGGGCTGTGGATGATGCCATTAACTCATTTTTTGAGGGTGTGGACGTTGGTATGTTGGAGGACTACTCTGGCTTTGGCCACTTGGAAATCCCGAAAAGGATCGTGCAACCGGATCAGATGGGCCGAGTTCGAGCTCAAAGCTCGAGAAGCAGTTTTCCACCCTAAGTGTGGGCCCCGAACGAAAGAAAACGGTCATGTTCTCGGTACTGGCGGATACTAGCATATTGTCCGGGCCAGTTGGAGTGGCCAGCTATCTCTGTTCCTTAGTAACAGAAGAAGACCAAGTGAAGATGAATGAGGTAGATGGGCCAAGTCTTTTCAATGAGGCCCAGCAGGCGCTGAATCGAGTATATCCTCGTCCCTATTTATTTTAATGAGTTCCCGTTGTCTTAACTATTTTTAACGATTTTCTCTCTCTACATCTCATGCCTCGATGTTTCGTCACGAAAGCTTTCACCGATCCATGATGGAGGTGAGCCACCTCGAATTTGAGCTCAAGGAACAAGTTTGACAAACAAAGATGTACAAAGCTCTCTGTGAGCAGAAGTATGAAGTCCTTAAGGACATAGCTGACCTCTCCGCCCTTCAGGACAAACTAGAGAAGGCCCACAAGGAGGCCTCGAAGGAAAAATAGGACTATGCCCTTTTGGTTGAGAAGGTAAGAGTGCTCGAGATTGATAATGAGAGGCTAAATGCCAATGCAAATGCCACAACCTCCCAGGTCCAGGAAAAGATAACTCTAATTGACCAGCTCAGGACTAAGATGAACGGGGCAAGGCTTCAGCTAATGAGCTGAGAGGAAAAATGGATCACCTAGCGTTAGAGCGGGATTCCACCAAAGAGGACTTGGTGTCGACCAAGGTGCGGCTCCGAGTAATGAAAGATAAGGCCGAAAAATGGTCTCGGTTGAACGAGGAACTCCGGGCACAACTTGCCTCGGCCGTCACAGAGCGTGATGCTCTTGGCCAAGAGTATACTGCGCTGAAGTCCAAATTGGAGATGGCTTCGAACGAGATCTCGGAAGCCCATGATATGTTGGCTCAGTATAAGGCCGACGTCGAGATAGCCGAAGCCCAGATTATAACGAAAACCGAATATGTGAAGTGGTTATCTCGGAGGAAGGCTCTCGAGGAGATCCAAGCCGGGGGGGGGGGGAGTGGGGGTTGACTTAGTGACCAAGATTGAAAAGGCCAAGAGGTTCGAAACCGAGGCCAAAGCGAAGTATCAGCACGAGGGGTCAGATAGTTTTGTTCTATAATATTTTAACTTTTTTATTTAGCTTTTATCTATAACAAAAACTAATGTATAAAGAGAAAAATAGAGATAATATAATTTTATCCGTACTTTAAATTTATTTGACAAAAATAAGTAAATAAATAATACTCAAAAATATTATTAATAAATTTGAACAACGAGAGAATTCTGAGAAATAGTCATACAGGATAAAGTCAAGTTAAATTCTATGAGTAATACAAAACCATATCCATTTTATTATATTAATATGGTTTACAAATATGAAGTGAACTCTTCACTGTCAAAATATTTGGCAGAAATGGTAGGAAGAAAGGGCCCATGGGCCATGGCTAAAGTAAAACATGAAGAAGAGGGGAAGAATGATATTATGTAGCCGCTTTCAAAATAATAATCGATAAATGTATAATATTTTAGATATATTCATTTTTGTGTGTTATATATAAAAAATATATAATTTTATACACTTTTATAGCTATCGAATATAAATAATTTTAACGGCGGACTAAAATAAATCTTTGCAGAAGAAGAGAATCCGTAAGATACTGTTGTCTATTCATACTTTTAACATTTCGTACCTTCTTTAAGGTTTTATGTACGATATTCGAAGTGTGTCCTTTTGCTGTTTCTTTTTCTTTCCGTATTTGTTGTTCAAAAGATGATGAAGGAGCAGGTATTTTCAAAATCCTAAGGTTAAGAGGGTTGTGTGGAATTTATGTTATGCGTGAGCACGGGCGGATTTAGGGAAGGTTCACCAGAACTCCCTTTATAGGAAAACTAGTGAAATTTTGCGCTTCGCGCGATTGTTAAAGATATTAGTGAATTTGGTCGAGACAGAAGAGATTAATCCATTCATGTATATGCATATAAAAATAATCTTACTTATATATTCGTATTAGTGTAATTCAAGATAATTCTTTATATTGATGAACTCACAAATATATACTATATATAAAATACTATAACCCTTGAATCGTAGATTATTTTTGGACCATTTAGTCTTTGATAAATAGACGTAATTTGTTCTATATTCAAGACATAGTATCTCGTTATATTTTTTTTCTATTTCTGATTGGGAAAGAGGTTACGCTTCTCATTTACTTCCGTTCTTCACATTCTCTTATCCGTTTTACATAGATTTATATTTTATACTTCATCTATATTAATTTATGTTTTATAATTTTTGAGAGTCAATCTCCTTAACTCAACCAAGAATTTAGACATAGAAGTTTTTAAGATTTTTGGAATAAAATTTGCATACTTGATAATTATATAAAGTATTATATGTCACAATAATTAACCATTCAAAATCTTTAAAAAGAATATGAAATAATCATGGAAAAAGAGAACTCATTTTACTCGTTTCACTCTATAAATTCAAACACCATCACATAAATTGAATTTTATATTCTTTATTAAATTATACGGTGAACATATATTCAAACTACCCCTTCAAATTATGAATTCAGCCTGTACCAGATGAGTTTATTCATATTAAAATTTGTTTGCATACACAATTCAGTCATCATCATTAGCTCTAGTTCCCAAGTTCCTAAAATCAAACGTAAAATTAAGGTTTAAATTTTTTTTAAACCCAAAATTTCAAATTAACAAATTATATTATTTTAAATAATCAGATCGCGATTCAAAAGGCGCTACTAAATTACTCTAGTGCATCTAGTGTTAGTAGTACAACAAAATGCCGTTCACCCTGCAAGCCCTTCGTACGTTCTGATCAACTGATACTTTTCTAACAATAATACGAAAAATTGGTACAATAGGAAGACCCAAAGTTATATAAATGAAAGATGTAAACTGAAATTATCGAAAATTTTACAACGAAAATGTATTTTAAAAAAGGATATGTATTTTGTATAAGGTAATTTTAAAAAAGGGTATGTATGTTCTGCTTTTGCAAAAAACAATTAAAAGTAGAACAACAAATAAAAGAGAGAAATTATTCACAAAGGAAAAAATTAAATAACACAACTCAAAACTAAATTTTGCCACGGTACGTGTTCGGCTACCGATATCAATTCAGCGATAGACTCAGATTTTCAAATATGTATTCTTTATGATTTTTCTAAACTTGTATCAAACATTAGGGCAGATTCGAGTGTCTTTTTAATGTTAAAAGTATCAAAAGTCGGGTGAAAAAAGTATTTCAGTTCACAAATAACTTGGGTCAAAAAAGTGATGTAAATCACTGTACGGTATATATTGTTCATGCCTTATACCACAATTTCCATTGTTTAATATATTAATAAATTAAGAATAAATACCTACAGGTTACTGTGGTTTACAGCTCAAAGATCAAAGGAACGCATAAGAAATAGCATGATTACGAGAAGGTGAGTTTACCATTATTTTACCAAAAACTGAGTTCTTCAAATTATTCTCAAAAGCAGTTCAAGTTCACTAATCATATTTTGTCATTTAAGCAAGGCGAAAATGATAACCCGGAAAGGAAAAAATTAAGTAAGAGAATAAACATAGGAATTCATAAACATAACACAAAGAAAAAGACGACGAATTGATTGCACGCATACGCTAAACATTTCAAATCGCTTTAAACAGGAAAAAAATATCAATTTTAAAAATAAACTAATGCAAAGAATAACTTCATGATACCAGTAATATTTGGTGGTGCTCGACCTTTCGCCACAGATTTAGCATCGCCTCATGAATCTATTATTCTACTGCAAAATAACTTTAATTTAGTAAAAAGGTTTAAAGTTAAAAAAAAAAACTAAAAAATAATGGACAAAATACCGTATTTTGAATACGCAGGCAAAGAGACCACACGAAGCTTCTTTGTGGAGATCGAAAATATATGAATGGGCCGAAGAATTAGTCGTCCACATTATATAGATTTACAGAAACCGGACATTAATTGGCTTCAATTTTTTATTTTTTAAGAACCCGTCATTTAGCCATCCATTGCAACTCTTGATTTGCCCTCACAACTGTTTGTTGTTTTTATGTATTTACATTATATACTCAAATTGAAAAAAAGGCAAAAAATGACAAAAAAAGATAAATAGCATTCCTTGTTAAAGAGATGTGCCACGTCACTGGCTAATGTCCCTAGATTATATAGATATATAGATTACACGGTACATATAATGCAAAATCTGTTTGTGACCTTTATATATTAAATTTTGAATCTCTTGACACAACTCAAAAGTATAGCCCAATTTTTGTGAGGTCGCTAGTTCAATTTCCACTAGCCACAATCTCTCTAGTTTTTTACTTTTTTATTTTTTGAACTTACTTAGCGAAAATCTTGCCTCCACCATTGTGTGTGAGTTGCCTACTTTTAGGGCATTTTAATTATAAAATACTTTTATTTAGTATAATGTCACAAGGTAAAGTACACAAATAACCGTCAAACTGGATGATATTTAATTTTTTTCCCTCTTGCATTATGGTCAGTACTTCAAGTTTAACAGGTGTTTCCCATCGCTTGCCCCGTGGGCAACACTTTTAATTTTTTACCTTAAAATTCTATCCATGGGGCAAGCGGAAGTCAAAAGTTAAAGAACACCCAAAAAGTGTCATATTTCTGCAATTTTTTTAATGCCGCATTACCTGTGTGTTAATTTTTTTGTTATATGGCTAGTTAATTGTAATATTATTATGCGATGATTATTTCTCATTGGAATTGTAACACAAATAACTTACCAGATTCACTGTTTACTTTTTCTAGTCGGTATACATAATTTATACATATATTATATATTAGCCAGCTATTTTCAGTTTAAGAGATTAAGTGGACGGCTATTTGGGTTAATTTTTCTTTCTCTTCTCAAAAAGCTTTGTACTAACTAGGGGTGTATATGGATTGGGTTGGTTCGGATTTTATCAAAATTTGTCGGATTTTTTGGGGTTTTCGAATTTTTTTGTTACATGAATATTATTTCAATCTTGCATTATTAAAGTTATAGATAAAATTTTGATTAGTGAATATATGTTTACTAAAAATTAAAAAAAATAACAAACATATGATCTATTAAAGTGATCTTACGGGAGAATTATTTTTAGTAACACATAATAGTTTATTTTCTTAGTCGTCTACCAATAATTTTTTGTTGATGTACGCTTTCAGGATTAATCAAATTTAATAATTAAACATAAAAATCAAGATGATACCTAAATAATGATATGTTCTATGTAATTTTAGATTATCGAAATACCACTTCAAATTCGAAAAACATATAATAAATCTTGACATATGAATATGAAAGAACAAAGAGATGATTGACACATTTCAATAACACATAATAAGAAAGTGATACAATCTATTTAATTAAAGTAAATAAAAATGAATGCACTTTATAGTTCTATTAAATATTATATCCCATGAGAGGATCTCAAATATTTCTAGACATCTTTTAAATAAAATTCTATATAAAGTCTTAAAATTATATATAAAAAATTATATATTTATATGTCGATTTGGTTCAGATTTTTTTACTCAATACCAAACCAAATCAAACCAAATCCAGTCGGATTTTTTAATTGGTTTGGTGCGATTTGCCGGTTCGGTTTGTACACCCCTAGTACTAACACGTGAACTAATAGTAACACCTTCCAAAAACTGAATATGGACCAAGGTATAGTTGCAGTGCAAGCCCAAACCAAATAAACCTTACATCTGGGCCTACACGAAGCCTTATGCTGTCAAACCAGCCTTGTTATGACTTGTTCCAAGGAATCTTAATTAGGGTTCACCCCAGTTCTTCTTCTATAAATGCTATTACAATCGACGCATACTCTGTAAGCTTCAATTTATTTTCACAAGAATAAGTGGATATCTCTCACTCCAGATACCATTTTTTTTTTTTGCAGATTTTAGGTCTTATTTTATTTTTTGTTGCCTCGATCTATTTGTGCATTTTTACATCAACATGTTTATTTTTATAGAACATTTAAAACTGGATATTTATTTCTTGAGTTTTTTTTTTTAATTTATAAAGAGGTGGTTTTGCGATGATTAGAAAAAAATTCCTCGTACTGAATGCCATCGCCATGGCATGAAAGACCCTTTTACACCCATAGAATATGAGCAACAATCACCCTTTTCCATATTATTTTTTCTTTCTTCTTACTCTTTATCTTTTTATCATTTTTGGTATTGGCGATTAGGTAAAGGCCGATCCAGAATTTTAAGCTATTTGGTGCATTTTAGCAACAATTATTTTCAATTTTGAACTTGGTAGCAGGTAGAAGTAGGTATTTTGTGTGAAATCTGAAATTATCTGCTCGTTCGTTTGGTGGATATGTTCCTGGAGTTGGGCCTCATAAACTACATGGCATTTTGTTTTGCCTTGTTTTTATGGTCTCTCCAAAATTGTCAGAAGGTGGTGTTTAAAGCCCTAATTTGTCACAGAAAAATGATTCCCGAATTTTGGGTTACGCACACCTCCAAATTTTGTTAACTGCTTCATCCTGCCTCTGATTATCTGTAATTTTTAGATGTAAAGTGTTGTTCTACGCCTGGAGATTACCATCTGCCTCTGTTTCAGTTCCTTTAAATTCTTTATCGTTTATGAAAACTACAGTAGTATTATGTACATCTAAAAGACTGCTAGGGCTGTTATCGTTTTATTGTCTTAGTTGGTATGTGTTCATTTAACAAAATAAGATCATAACAATTGTTAGATTGACCCTTGTGTCTAAAAGTTGGTTGTGCTATGTGTCTGAACCAGACATAAGGCAGGTGTTGCCACATACATGGTTGTGGGAACCGTTGAATGTCTGGAACAGTAAAGGTGTTCTTCGTTGCCCGATAGTTCCTTTTTTCACTACTCGAGCTACATCAGAACCCCATACTTCAGATCTTTATTTCTTTACATTCTAAGGATCGTTTACAAATTGTTTTCACATTTTAAAAATTGAACTAATAAGCAAATAACCGTAATAGCATACTAAAAGAAACGATTTCTTAAAATTCATCTCAAAAGGAAGACCCAACGGATGCAACGAAAAAAATGAACAACTTGTTGCAGTCAATGATGAGAAGTTGAGTCAAGTAACTGTTGTCACTATGGCAGAAGTTGCAAATTATAAAGAATTGGATGAGTAAATTGTTTAAAAATATGAGTTTAAATTTGCGTATCTCAAGACTAGTGGTTTATCCTTTTATCAGGCTTGACTTTCTAAATTCGCCCTAGCTTTTTAGGTTTAAAGCAATTGGATAAACGGAGAAAGGTCAAATATATCTATCTATTATTAAATTGATCATATACCCTTATTTTTTATACGTGGCTGCACCAGATTAAATTGACCTGTTCTTGTTTTTACCCTATTCACTTACAAAAAATACTACCCGCCCCAAGTTCCCTTGTTAGTTACAAAAACAATAAATAAAGATTGTGCATAAATTATCGAATGTTCGCCGGAACTGTTTAAAATGTACTATATAGGAACATCAAAATAGAACATACAAAGTTAGTAAACCCGATGAGCAATCTCAACACTGTCGATGAGACCATGGCAATAATAAAATTTTTCAATTTCTCCAGCAATTTAATAAGTTTGGATATCAAGATTCTAGCAGATTTTCAAAAATCTAACCCCAAAACCAATTAGATTAATTTCAATACCACAGTCCAAAATTTTGGTTTTGAAAAATGAAGTAACTAACAGACGAACAATAAAAGTCGCCTGAGTACAAAGGCGTTAGACAATGGAGCAGCGGTCAGAGGGAACATGCGCACAAGGTCGCCGGAAAATTCATCGACAAGATTCCGACCAAACACCAAGATCGGAGTTTCAGCTATCTGTTTCGTTTCCCTTCCAGATTCGTAAAATAAAAGGAAAATATGAAAAAAAGAGCAAATGACTCGCTGGGAAAATGTATTTCCGGTCAGATCCAGTAAAATCCAGATCCAAAACTTTCAGATCTCCGGCCTCTTTTATGTATTTCTCCAGATCCGCATACAAATGTCTATATAGGTAATAGAGAAAGGAGAAGAGAAGGTGTGAGTTGACAAATCTGAAGGTTCTCCATGGTTTACGACGAGTTAGCCGATGTAGATTCCGGTCGTGTTCATAACAGTAAGTTGAGGAGAAGAGAGGAGAGAGAGAAGCAATTGGGGTGGACTTTGGGCCGGGTGGTATTTTTTGTAAGTGAACCCTTAAAAATAAGGGTATATTTGCCTTATAGTAGGGTTTGATATATCCGGATAATATATCGAAAGGTATTTTTAAAATTATTTTTGATACTATAAGGACATATTTGACCCTTATTTCTTCCGTTCATTTTTACTTGATAGGTATATTAAAATATATTTTTATTTTTACTTGTCACTTTACGTATAACATGAGAACATAATTTTTTTTCCTGTTAATTTTACAGTATTTATTATTCATTTTAAATTATATTTTTAAATTTAATAAAATATGCATCAATTAATATGAGTATTATAGTAAATTAAGTATTTTATTTATTATTTTTTAAGGGGTGTGAAAAGTCAAAACGTGCCAAGTAAAAGTGAACGGAGATAATATTTTTTTTTTCGGGATGTAATAATTCTTGGTTTTACCTTATTTTTCTTCTCCATTGCATGTGTACTGTACTGCACTGCTGTATGTGGTGTAGTTCATTGATCTTCATAGTAAAACACCTTTTCCGTTGGAGTAAAAATGCACATGTTTTTTTACCGCTATTTCAAATGGTGTAGGTGCTGTTTGGAGTTTGCAATAGTACAATAGCTGTTTCTACCTTCTTTTGTCAATATAAGCTGTTTTACAATTACTTATTGGTTATGTTCTAATTTACCTAGTTGGATGTTTTATGTGCATTTTTAATATGTTCAAATGAAATAGAACAGGTTTTATAAAGAGTGATGATACGATAAGATGGTGTTCGTAGGAATAAGTTGTATTGGTTTCAAAGACTACTTTGATAGTGTTTTAAAATAATTTAGTGTAACCATTTCTTTTGTTTATTAAGAAATCTAAGGATGAATCTAAAATCTAATACGACTATGTAATTGTTTCTACAAAAATGTTTAAAGCACCTTTTAAAAATAATATCATCCTAAAGCATAACCAAAACCAAATTGAAATGTTGCTCCAGTGATCCTTGTCTTTTAGGTACTTTTGGCTTATATTTGGAGTTCACTTTGTGTTTTTGTTGAAGGAAAATAAAAGCATTGGTTTCTTATTCGAATGTTGAGCGTGAGGCAATTTATGATTTTACTGTCAATCAAAGTCTAGATTAGTAAAGACTTGTAAAAGTTAAATGATGTTAATTAGAAATATGGCAAAAGGGAATCTATCAATGACTTTGATAGATTGGCTAAAGAAAACTCATTTAGAATAGTCAACAACCCAAACCTGATTACTTGCTGAAGATTAAATAGGCTAAATATTATGAGGCACAAACGTTTGTAAGTATCAACAACAAATCTAGTGAAATTTCACAAGTAGGATCTGGGAAGAGTATTGTGTACGCAGATTTTACCTCTACCTTACGAGGGTAGAGAAGTTATTTCTGGTAGACCCTTGGCTCAGGAATACAAAAAGGAGCAATAAACAAACAATAATAACAACAATGTAATAGCCGTGTAATAACAAAGATCTAAGGCTAGAAAAATACAAGAATAGTGCCAATGCTATCAGTATGAATGACGCATCGTGTACCAACAAGGAACTAGGAATAGTAAACTAATACTGCTGGTGAGATTAGGAGAAACTTGTCAACCCACAATCCCAATACTTGATCTCCACATCTTCTTATCGAGGGTCATGCCCTCTGTAAAGTGAAGTAGTGCTATGTCCTATTAAATATCTCTTCCCAGTATTTCTTAGGCCTCTCTCTATCCTTCCTCTGACCCGCCATGATCAACTTGTCACACCTAACTGGGACATCAATGTCTCTCCTATTCACATGCCCGAACCATCTCGACCTCGATTCTCGCAACTTGTCTTCCATAAGAGCCACGTCCACCTTGTCCCTAATAACTTAATATCCACACATCCATCTCAACATCCTCATTTACGCTACTTTTTTCTTCTGGACATGAAATATTTTGACTGGCCAGCACTCGGCTCCATACAACATACCCGGTCTAACTATCGCCATGTAGAACTTATCCTTAAGACTTGGTGGTACATTTCTATCACATAAAATATCAGATGTGAGTCTACATTTTATCTACCTTGCTCCAATACGATGAGTAACATACTCTTCAATCTCTCCTTTAGGGTATTACAGACCCAAGGTATTTAAAACTATCTATTAGGGGGGGGGGGATTACTTGTGTATCAAGCTTTAGTTCCACGTCAACTTTATGCATCCCAACACTGAACGTGCACTCCAAGTATTTTATTTTTTTTCCTACTCAACTTGAAATCTTTAGACTCTAGGATCTGTTTCCACACCTCCAGCCTAGCATTAACCTCGCAACACGTCTTGTCAATTAGCACTATGTCATTTACAAATAACATACATTATGGCACCTCCCCTTAGATGTGTCACGTCAGCACATCCATTGCCAGAGCGAATAAAAATGGGCTAAGAGCTGATCCCTGGTGCAACCCTATCACCATTGGGAAATTATCCAAGTCTCCTCCTACCGTCCTCACCTTAGTCTTAGCTCCGTTGTACATATTATTGATTACCCTAATGTACGCTACCGGGACTCTGCTAGCCTCCAAACATCTCCATAAAACATCTCTTGGGACTTTGTCGTAATCTTTTTCTAGGTCAATGAACACTATATGCAAGTCATTCTTCCGCGCCCTATACTGTTCTATCAATCTCCTCATAAGATGAATAATTTCAGTAGTCGACCGTCCCGGCATGAATCCAAAATGATTCTCTAAGATAGACATACTCCTCCTCACCCTCCTCTTCACTATCCTCTCCCACACTTATATAGTGTGACTCAGCAGCTTAATACCCCTATAGTTGTTGCAATTTTGTACATCTCCTTTGTTCTTGTACAACGGAACCATCAAACTCCGCCTCCATTCTCCGGGCATATTCTTCGTCCTACAAATGACATTAAACAGTCCAGTGAGCCACTCCAAACCTGTCCGACCCGCATCCTTCCAAAATTCCACCGGAATCTCGTCGGGCCCAGTCGGCATACCCCTACTCATCTTCTGCATCACCTCCTTAACTTTAATGTGCCTACAAAACCCAAAATCAAGCTTGCTTTCTGAGTTCTGCAACTCCCAAAGCACGATGTTCTTGTCCCCATCTTCGTTCAAGAATTTATGGAAGTATATCTATCACCTGCGCCTAATACACATTTCTTACACCATACCTAGCCTTCTTCGTCTTTGATACACCTCACTTGGTCCAGGTCCCGAGCCTTCCTCTCTCTAACCTTGGCTAGCCTAAACAATTTCTTGTCACCAACTCTGCCCCCAAGTTCATCATACAAGCGCTCAAATGCTGCTTTCTTGGCCGCCGTGACCGCTAACTTTGCCTCTTTCTTTGAATTTTTATAACACTTATATTCGTCCTCTTTTCCTCCTCATCTGCGCTCTCCACTAGCTTTACATATGCCGATTTCTTGGCTTTCACTTTTCGTTGGACCTCTCTATTTCATCACCAGTGTCATTTGTGCCCCCCGAGTAACCCTTTGTAATCCCTAACACCTCTCTCGCAGCTTCCCTAATGCAGTCCGTTGTCGTAGCCCACATACTACTCGCATTCCCGCTACTCCTCCAGGCTCCCATAGCCAACAACTTCTCCCTTAATACCCGAGCTTTGTCCTTATTCAAGGCTCCCTACTTGATCTTAGGTTGGTCGTATACCGGTCTCTTCTTCCTCTCTCTCTTGATCTCCAAGTCCATTACCAAGAGCCTATGTTGGGTCGAAAGCCACTCGCTCGGTATAAACTTGCAATCAGTACATAAGACTCTATCACTTTTCCTACAAAGAAGGTAATCAATCTGAGTCTTGGCCACCGTACTCCGAAATGTGACTAAATGGTCCTCACTCTTCTGGAAACACGAGTTAGCTGCCACCAGATCAAAAGCTTTAGCGAAATCCAGCAAAGAAGTACCACCCTCATTCCTAACTCCAAAACTAAACTTGCCATGCACATCATCATAGCCCTAGACGTCTCCCCAATATGACCATTAAAATCACCTCCTATGAATAACTTCTCGTTGTGCGAAATACCTCGCACCAGCTCATCCAAATTCTCCCAAAAGTGCCTTTTAATCTCCTCGTCCAAGCATGCCTGCGGGGCGTAAGCACTAATCATGCTTAAAGTGAGCCCACCAACCACTAGCTTAATAACCATCAATATATCGTTCACCCTCTTAGCATCTACCACCATCTCCTTGAGGTCCCTATCTACTAAAATAATAATTGACTTATTGAACATTGCATAATAATATTACAAGAAGGGTATTTATAGGTGCTAGATGAGACATCTATCTCCGACCCCTGAACTATTTTTTGGGGTAAGGAAAAAAAATGTTATTACTAATATTAGAGATGTATTATATTAGTTGTAAGGTTAATGAAAGCGGAAGTGTGATCATTAATACTAAGGTCACTGATAGCCTGTGTGGCCAAGCTTCATTTTGGCCAAAGTACTTTTTTTATTTATTTATTGTCAAAAATACTTTTTTTTTCAAAGTTAAGGTATTTGGCAAGTTTTTAGAAGGAAAAGAGTGCTTCCGAGTAGAAGCAAAAATATTTGTTGAAAAGCATAAAAAATAGTTTCTTTCTAAAAGAATTTTTGAAAAAAATACACTTAAAAGCACTTTTTAAAAGCTTGGCCAGAGACTAACTATTGCTTCAAAGTGCTTTTCAAATTAATTAGCAAACCTCAAATCGTTTCTCACCAAAAGTACTTTTTTAAATAACACTTTTGTGAAAAATACTTTTCAAAATAAGTTAATTTTAGAAACAGGTTATAAGTACACATAAATTATCAAGCTTAGCTAAACTGTTACAAACAAACGTAGAAACTTGCTTAGTAGGGCCTAATATTTTTGTCTTTTTGGGATTTTTTTGATAGAGTTTATAGGAGCAACTTTGATGGACATGTTGGATAGAGCATTCTAGGGGGTAAATGGGCGGGTTGGGCTGAATTTGGGCGAGTCAAGATGGGTTGAGTCATTAAATGGGTATTGCCTAACCCAACCCAAAGTATAATTGGGCTAAGATGGGCTGGGTCAAGATGGGCTAAACAATGGGTCATAGCCCAACCCGCCCAACTTGACCCATGTTTTAGAACAATGCTCTATCTTGCATAAATAAAACTTTTACCTTTTATACACCTATGTATGTTCCCTACTTTCTTAGCTTCCTCATAATTTATTCATTCCATACACAACGATGAATTACTATATATCTAATTTTAAATTTTTAACTGAGAAACACATATGGATTAATCTTATACTCAACTATTTATGAGCTTTTATAACTTTCTAAAACTAAATAACTACTTAAAAGTGTAAAAGAAAGAAAAAGATAAAGCAAAGAATATAGCGGTTGAAAAAAAAGACAATGTTTCAGAAAATCTTTTGCAGAAACGTTTTGTGCAAGATAAAGGTTTGGCTAGTTGAATTTTTCCCCCTGATGTTACAATTGTTCCATAAACAATTCATTTAGAAAAGAGTCTTCCAGCCACACGAATTTTTCAGAAAACTTTGTCGATTTCTTTTAGAGAAAAACAACCCAGAGAATTTTCTGTACAAACTTTGATTTATATATATTTATGTAGTTATTATTTTTTCTTTACAATGTAACACAAGAAGCCCTACTCCCTACTTAAGAAGTACTCACTCCTTTCAAAAAAAAATATTATTAGTATTTTCAGAATCAAAATATCTTTTTTTAAATAACAAATTAGTATTTAAAATTTGTAAGTTGAAAAATATCTTTTATGTTATTTCTAAATAAGTAAATTTTACCATAACTCAGTTACAAAATTATTCATTTTTACATCAAAACTTAAAAACCTTGATTCTCATTTTTAAACTTAGATACATGACTAATGATGGGGCAACTTAGTAAATTTCTAGAAAAGCCTTTAGTTGGGTTGAGATCTCTTTATTTTGGGCGAGCTTCATGGGTTGTATTTGGGCTACTTCATGGGTCAGAATGTGCTATAAAAAATGATGGGCTAACTTGGGCTCAACCCAAATAGACCCATGAGCTAAAATATTTGTAACTCAACCCATTAATTTCTGGGCGGGTTGGATGGGTTTAGGCTCAAATTGCCACCCCTAGAGCATTCTAAATTCCTAATTGTGCTAGAGCATGCGCCACCTTGTTACTGTCCCGAAAGCAATGTCGGATACTTGGCTTCCGCAGTCTCTGTAATAGTCACCTGCATGTTAGAAGTTATATCACTATAAGTAGGATTATCTGTTCAAGTAAGTGTGTAACTATATAGGGTAAAATATGCTATGCTAAGTAGCCGCTTAAGAGAGTGACACGTGGAATCTAAGGCAGGGGATAGTTAGAACCGAAGGCAATTATCCCGTTTGTCACCGGAAAGAATGACACTCGTAAAGATCCAATAAATACCCTCCGCCCGGTGATATTTAATGGAGAATATTCTACAGCATTTAGTGCGCTGTCCGTTACAGAGAATTTGTCATTTATACTCACTGTTACGCCTTCATCAATGGCCTTCATAATTGATATTAAAGAAGGACATGATCCTAGGACCTTGTTCCCTAGGTGCATCTATAAATAGTGAGCCTCGTTATCATTATAAGTGGACGACTTTTCTGAAAAAACTTACGCTACAATCAATTCAAAGCTTAATACAATTTTATCTTCATATTCCTTGATTTCATTACTGCTGTGCACGGAAGCTCTGCTCCCGGAATTACTGTTTCTACGATTTTATCTTCGTTTCGAGGCTAAGTATTGTGTATTTATTCAATTATTCTATTATTTCAGGATCGAATTAATTTACTTATTTAAAAATCACATATAAATTCAACTGTATCATTTTATGGATAAAACAGTTTGGCGCCCACCGTGGGGCCTAGATAGTCGTGTAATTAAGTTGATCCTTACCTCTTTTACTAACATGTTTTGATTATTTGTTCTTAGAAAAAATCACATAAAATGGCAGATAATGGTGTTAACAATACATACAATCTTGAGGTCCAAGGAGACCAACCTCAGCGTGAGGATTCGATCAGCGATACCCGCAACGAGGGAAGTGATGTCACGCCGATCCACGGCAGACGGTATCCATGTCATGTTCGGGAGGCTACCCTGATGACGCCGAAGAGGAGCATGTTGTTGAAGCGGTAAGAGTCATGCAGGAGCAACAAGAGGCCATTCTTGGCCATCACACACGGCATGATAAGGTCATGAAAGAACTAAAGCAAACGTCGTCAGGTGCTTCCAATAATGCGAATGGGCGAGGTCCAGTTCCTCCCGGTGCTCCCACAAATCAAACAAGGTAGAGGGTCGACAACAACACCCCGAGGGGCGAGGTCGTCTTTGATGGGGCTGGGGGGAGCAGGCCATATCACAACAACGAGAACGATCCCTTCAAAAGCGAACTCTTTCGGTTTATGAGAGAAGTTAATGCCCGCATGGACCAAATATCGGGTGCACCACCGGTGCTGAATGGGCCAGACTTAGAGAAGTATACTCAGTTGCCATATAAACCAAGCGCAACACCAAAATTAATCCCGAAGTAGTTCAAAATGCACGACGTGCCGAAGTATGATGGAACTTCAGACCCTCAGGAGCATATTACCACCTATACAACGACAATGAAGGGGAATGATTTAGCTCCCCACGAGATTGAATCGGTTTTGCTGAAGAAATTTGGAGAGACTCTCACGAGGGGAGCCCTGATGTGGTATTCGCTGTTACCCGAGCATTCCATAGATTCCTTTGAGATGCTCGCGAACTCTTTTAATAAGGCTCATGTCGGTGCCAGAAAGGTGCAGGCCCGAAAGGCCGACATATTCAAAATTGCACAAGGAGAGTCCAAATTGCTGCGGGAATTTGTCACCCGGTTCCAAAAGGAAAGAATGTTTCTCCCGGCTGTTACAGATGAATGGGCGGCTGAAGCATTGACCAAGGGTCTGAATCCGAGAAGTTCAGTCACTTCCCGTAAATTGAAGGAAAGCTTGCTTGAGTTCCAAGCGACGACTTGGACGGATGTTCACAACCGGTACGAGTCCTAGATAAGGATTGAAGATGATTAGTTTGTCTTCTCGGCGTTGGCAAAAGGTCGGGAGAAGAATAAAGAAAAATCAAAAGACGATTTTGACACAGATAGACGGTCTTCGAGGGGCCGGTTTTTGTCCTATGAACGAACTGAAGGTCGCGACATAGGTTTTCGGTCGACAGACAAGTTCGTTACCGATAGAAGAACGGATCGCGGTCGGATTAACAAATCATTGCAGGACAAAGAAACATCATGTATACGGGATCCTTCCAACCCCAGGCTGTCAGAATACAACTTCAACGTTAGTGTAGTAGAGTTGGTATCGGCTATGAGGAACATTAAAGAAGCACAGTTCCCGAAGCCGATGAGGTCCGATCCCGGCCAGAGGGATCCCAATTTGTGGTGCGAGTATCATTGACAAATGGCCACTGGACAGGGGACTGCCGACATCTGCGTGAAGAAGTTGCAACGCTATTGAAGAATGGACATCTCGAGAATTCTTAAGTGACTGAGCCAAGTACAACTATGGCCGCAATTGTGACAACGCAGAACCCTCGAAAGCAGGGGAAGATCCCCCGCGCCAGACAATCAACATGATCTTCGAGGGGAACGAGATCAACGGGGTTAACTTCTCGGCAGCAAAGAAGATGAAAGTATCGGTAACTCATAGCAAGAGACTCCGCGAAGTCATTAAAGACGACATCACTTTCACGGAGGAGGATGCAGATGGACTGTTGCTACTGCACAACGACGCCTTTGTAATTTATTTAAATCTATTAGACTTTAAAATCAAACGTGTTCTAGTGGATCCAGGGATTTCGGCCAATATCATAAAATGGAGGGTATTGGAGCAAGTCAAACTCACCGGAACCATAGTTCCGTCCATAAAACTCCTCGCCAGATTCAACCTCGCAAGCGTGACAACTCGAGGAGAGATCTTGCTTCCTACGAACGCCGAAAGAGTGATGAAGACAACTCTTTTTGAAGCGGTGGACGGTGATATGGGATAGAATATTATTCTGCGAAGACCGTGGTTGCACAAGATGAGAGCTGTACCATCGACGTATCATCAGTTGCTAAAATTCCCAATGCCCGAATGAATCAAACAAATAAGGGACGATCAACCGGCGACAAAGGAGATGAATGCAATTTCGGTCTCCAATAGTAAAAGGAAGGAGCACGGGGCATAGCAACTATAATAAACGGTGTCCGCTCCCATATCAAATGAAGTTAGCTAGGGGGAAGAAGCGTCGGAATCTTATCAGGTGCCGAGATATTTCCAAGTACCAGAAGATACAGATGCAACAAAATCCACAGCTGAAGAGCTCGAGCAAATTGCATTGTTTGAAAAGTTCTTTAGAAAGGAAATTCCACTTGGGGATAGGACTACACCCCGAGCTCAGGTCTGGCTTTATCGAATTCCTTAAATATAATGCCGATTGTTTTGCGTGGTCGTATGCAGACATGATAGGTATCCCAACAGAAGTGGCCGTACATAAGTTAAGCTTGGATCCCAATATCCCTCCGGTAAGACAAAAGAAATGCCCTATTGCAGAGGCCAGGAATAAATTCGTCAAAGAGGAGGTAATTCTCCTACTTGATATCGGTTCAATCCGGGAGGTAAAGTATCCAGATTGGCTAGTTAATGTAGTAGTAATTCCTAAGAAGAACAATAAATTTCGCATGTGCGTAGATTATAAGGACTTGAATAAGGCATGCCCGAAAGACTCATTCCCATTGCCAAATATCGATCAAATGATTGATGTGACAGCCGGGCACGAGTTAATGAGTTTCCTCGATGCTTATTCCGGGTACAACCAAATTAAGATGAACCCGGAGGATCAGGAAAAGACTTTGTTCATAACGAATTTCGGCACATATTGCTATAATGTGATGCCCTTCGAGTTGAAGAACGTCGAAGCCACTTATCAGCAGCTCGTAAACAAGATGTTTGGAAAACAAAATAAGGAAAACTATGGAAGTTTATATAGACGATATGCTCGTTAAGTCATTGAACATAGATGATCACCTTAAGCATCTGCAAGAAACTTTTGACATCCTAATGAAGCATAACATGAAGATTAACCCTAAGAAGTGCGCGTTCGGGGTCAGCTCCGGCACGTTCCTAGGATTTCTGGTATCACAAAGGGGGACTGAGGTAAATCCCGATAAGATCAAAGTCATCGAAGACATCCCGGACCAGCTGTCAAGCGTGAAGGAAGTCCAAAGGCTCACGGGGAGATTGGCCACTTTGAGCAGGTTCATTTCTCGGTCGTCAGAGAAATGCCACCGTTTCTTCGCCCGCTGCTCAAAAAGAAAAACAACTTCGAATGGACCCTGGAATGCCATCAGGCTTTGAAAGATTTGAAAAGATACTTGTCAAGCCTCCATTACTTCCAAAACCGAAGGAAGGTGAGACACTTTTAGTCTACCTCACAGTCTCGGAAGTAGCGGTAAGTGCAGTTTTGGTCCGTGAGGATGAAGGTACGTAATCTCCCGTTTATTACGTTACTAAAATTTTAACGGGAGCAAAAACTCGCTACCTGTATTTGGAGAAGCTGGCCTTAGCTCTCGTAGTTGCCGCTCGGAAGCTGAGGCCTTACTTACAATGTCACCTGATAGCTGTGGTAACCACATTTCCCCTGCGAAACATCCTTCACAAACCCGAACTCTCGGGTAGGTTGGCCAAATGGGCCGTTAAAATGAGTGAATTCGACATAGAATATAAACCAAGGACTGCGATTAAGTCACAAGTTTTGGCCGACTTTGTGGACGACTTCAGTCCGGGATTGCTACCTCTAAAGACTAAAGAAGCAGTAATGGTGTCAGAATCGACATCAGGATTTTGGACCTTATTTACGGACAGAGCCTCCAATGTAAAGGGGTCTGGGCTTGGCGTAGTTTTAATCACGCCTTTGAGAGAAACCCTAAGGCAAGCCATCATAATGGTCCCTTTAACTAACAATAAAACAGAGTATGAGGCTTTAATTGCAGGACTCGAATTGGCCCGGGGACTAGATTCCGAGGTCATAGAAATAAAACGTGACTCCCAGCTGGTGGCAAATCAGGTCTACGGGATCTTCAAAACCAATACATAGTAAAGGTATCCAGGCTCTGCTGGCTCGATTTCAGGAGTGGTCAATTACTCATATCCCGAGGGAAGAAAATGCAAAAGCGGATGCATTGGCTAACCTCAGTTCATTAACGGAAATGAAGGGATCAGATTCCGGGATGGTAGTACAACTCATACACTCGATCCTAGATGCGGATAGCTAATAGGAGTTAAATACGACTAATTTGGTCTGGGATGGGAGGAATGAGATCATCGATTATCTCGAGCACGTGAAGTTTCCCGAAGATTCCAAGGCATCCCGGGCGCTGCGCACTAAAGCAGCACGAAATAGCTTTAAAGAAGGCCAACTGTATAGAAAATATTTCCAAGGCCCGCTGGCCCGATGTTTGGGAGCATCCGAAGCTAATTACGTTATGCGAGAAGTCCAAGAAGGGGTATGTGGAAACCATTCAGGCGCAGATTCTTTAGTGCTAAAACTGGTTAGGGCAGGATATTATTGGCCCCGCATGGAACAAGACGCCAAAGCTTTCATACAAAAATGCGATAAGTGCCAACGCTATGCACCATTGGTACATCAACCGGCAGTACAACTACACTCAGTTCTATCTCCGTGACCGGTTATGAAGTGGGGAATGGACATCATCGGACCACTGCCACTGACCCCCGGTAAGGTAAGGTTTCTTTTATTTTTAATTGACTATTTTTCTAATTGGGTTGAAGTAGGTCCTTATCAGAAGATCGACGAATGTGAAGTGGTGGATTTCTTATGGGAGAACATAATCTGTAGGTTTGGAATACCAAAAGGGATAGCATGCAATAATGTGGCACAATTTATAGACGCAAAGATCACAAAGTTTCTTGAAGACTTGAAAATTAATAGAATCATATCTTTGCCTACCATCCAAGTGCAAACGGTTAGGCAGAGTCAACGAATAAAGTGATTATATAAAATCTCAAGAAAAGGTTGGAAGCGGAGAAAGGTAAATGGTATGAGAAACTACCTGGTGTGCTATGGGCGTACCGAACAACGGCCAAATCAAGCATAGGATAAACTCCTTTTTCCCTTGTGTACGGAGCAGAAGCCTTAATCCCGGTGGAAGTAGGGGAGCCCACCTTAAGATATTTCCAAGTAAATGAAGAGTCAAACAACGAAGCAATATTAATCAACTTGGAGCTACTCGATGAGCGCAGGGACTTGGCACATATAAGGATGGAAGCCCAAAAGCAGAGAATGGAACGATATTATAATCGAAGAGCCAACCTCTGTTATTTCAAAGTGGGAGGTTTGGTCCTAAGGAAAGTAACTCAAAACACCCGGGAGCTCAACATAGAGAAGCTAGGTCCAACATGGGAAGGCCCCTACCGGGTTTCTACTGTCACCGGGAAAGGTTTGTACGTGTTGGAGAATCAAGATGGACAAAAGTTGCACAACAACTGGAACGTGGCACACCTCAAGAGATATTATTGCTGACAAACATCACCTGTACTGAAAGTATGTGCTGCACTCTTTTTCCCTTCGTCCAGTTTTTGTCCCAATTGGGTTTTTCTGACAAGAGTTTTAACGAGGCAGCAACAGAAAGCATACTATGAAGAAAGTTTCAACAACAGCAATAAGACCTTTAATAGCAGGGCAAACAATCTAAGAACCACTCCGGAGCGGTTAGACAATCTTTGGCTCGATAGCAAAATTCCTACTAGGAAGTTAAGTTTGCTATAGAACAAAGGTTACCCAACCGTTCACAAGTGCAAACCACTAAAGAATTGTTAAGGAGTCTTTTGTTCGATAGCATAAATTCTTAAGGGGAAGCGAAGTCTGTTATCGAGCTGAAGATTGTCTAGCAATTCATTAGTGGGGTCCTCAAAGGTGCAAACCTTCCAGTGTTCCAATTTGCATACTTCGTATTCGAACACTGGGGGGGGGGGGGGGAATTATATGAGGAACGACAACAATGACTGCCATGTCGACCGGGAAACAAAAATCAGAAATACAGTTGTATCATCGGAACCAGGGACTGCGCGGCCAGCCCCGTAGAAACAAGTTTTATAAGTTAGCCACAAGAAATAGCAATTTCTTTTTAGCATAACGAATGCTTATGTACTTTTTGAAAATGGAAGGAATAAAGTAAAGTAATTTTAATGCCTGCCACATCGACCGGGAAAGGAAAATCGGAAACATAGTTGTATCATCGTGACCAGGGACTGCGCAACCAGCCCCGTAGAAACAAGTTGTACAAGTTAGCCACAAGAAATGGCAATTTCTTTTTAGCATAACGAATGCTTATGTACTTTTTGAAAACGGAAAAAATAAAGTAAAGTCCTTTTATTTTCCGTCTTGTTTCTTGTCTAAACAAGTACTTCAAATGCTAGTGTCGTAATGAACATGGGACGTCCTCTTCAAGAACACCATAAACATAAGAGGGCCCTCTCTTATGAAAACCCTCACGTTAAAGGGTTGATTTCGGAAGAACTTATGCCCGGAATCAAAATGTCTTCGGGGAAAAATACACTCTAAGCCTTGCACAAAAATACACAAAAAGCAAACTTGCGCAAATACTTATGAAAACCCTCACGTTAAAGGGTTGACTTCCGACGAATTTGTGCCTGAAATCCAAATGCTTGCGGGGAAAAACACACCCAAGGCTTTATGTAATAAGACGCAAATAGTAAAACTTGCGTAAGACACTTAAGCAAAAGAAAAAAGAGAATGCAAAACTTGCATAAATGTAGCAAAAAGATGTCTTTATTTAAAATAACGTGCCAAAGCGGCACATGTACAAAAGTTGAAAAAAGAAAAGAAAAGCTAAATTGTTGTATCTCTGGAACATGGAGGAAGAGAAGTGTCCGCGCCCCCATAGGAAGTGGGTAGATTCTCCGATGGCTCAAACTTTTAGCCTTTGTCAGTTTGGCCTTCAACATCTTCACCTTCCGTTTCCTCTTCAGTTCTCGAAGTTTCAGAACCGAAACCAGAAGAACCGGAAGCATCAGGCTCTGCGTGGAGACAACTTTTAGCAGCTAACTCAAGCTCACAAGCCTTAGCAATTTTGGTATCAAAATTAATGATACCCACTTTAGCCTCTTCCAAGATTTTTCTCCTCATGCTGTATATAACATAAGTTTTCTCAACAACGAGGGAAGCTGCTCGGCACTTAAGTTCTTCTTTGAGTTGGGTTACCTTGGCAGAAAGGTTTTCTTGGACGGATCTAACGGATCTGAGGCTAACATCAAGGTCACAGACAATTGAGCTAAAGAGCCTATTATGCTCAATTGTTTTCCTATACTTCTCCTCCAATTGGGCATATTTCAGTTTTGGATTTCAAGGATGCCTCTAAATTGATCAATCTTTCAGCGAAGGCAGCCTCATGATCGGATGCAGCAAGAACAACATTATGAACTTCAGCCCATTTGGCCTTAGCTTATTCAAATTGAACTCTCAATGGGGTGATCTCTTGGCTAAGGGTCTCCACTTCTTGTTCGCTTTGCAGCAAATGAACCTCAAGCACAACGGCCTCAGTAGCTTTGTTCCAGTTCTGAGAGGCGAGCAACGACTTGGTCCCGCTCAATCAAAAGTTGATACCGCTCGGAGGTAAGTTCCTCTTTTTGCCGAATCAACCTCTCAAGGCCCTCAAAAGCAAAAAAGTTGGCCTACAAAATAAGAGGGGCAAACTCAGGATATTTTCAGGCAAAAATAGAAGAAATAGCAGAGGAAGTAAAGAATGTACCGCTGTGGCATTGTGTATGGCATTGTTCAACAAGCACTCTCCCAAGAGAGCCTATATCTTTTCCCAATCTTTCTCTGAAGCCAAAGGCTTCATACAGTTAGTAAGTTCCACCGGCCGGGCTAGCAAATTGCATCCAGTGGAGACCGAGAGAGTAACTTTCCTCCTCATTTGCGGATCTTCTGAGGGGGAAGCATAATTTTGCCCCAAATTCCCATGAACTGGGGACTGGGTAAGAGGAACATCTTCTTTTTGGGCAGATGCGGCCGGTGGAGATGACGTAGCAGTTGCTAGAGGAAGAGTTGGTGAAGAAGCTGATGAAGTTGATAGCGTTGAAGGATGAGAAGCAGCTGCGGCGAACGCAGTGCTGGTTGTTGGTTGCTCATCAACCGAAGACGGCAGGGGCCCGATACCCAACCTCATGGTACCAGGCACAACGACTGGGATCAGGCAACGAGAGTTGGCATTTTCCACTATTTCGAACTTCCCCCAGAGCGCCGAGACATCATCCTCGGTTAGTGTAACTAACTCAACAGGTTGAGCATTCTGTTGAGATGATAAGGATCATCCTGATCTATGTAGAGAAGCTCCCTCATCACTAGCTTCTCCATCATAGTCGATCATCACGGTGTCTATGACCGGCCCAGGAGGAGGGCTCGTCACCACGACTTCCGGAGATGACTCGGGGGTGGCATTATTTGCCCTCTTATTATTTCCCCCGGCCGTGAAGGAACGCTTTCTTTTTGGTTGGTTGTTGTCTGGCCAGGGACTCCGTGAAGAAATACTTGTACCCAAAGCAGGTCTGCAGATACTTGTTCGAGTAAGCGCCTCCTGAAGCAGCCTCGCTGCATCAGTAGGATCAGTCATAACATCCTCCTCGAGGATGACAACCGAGACCGGGGGTAGACTTGAATTCAGAAAAAAGGGACAAAGGATCAATCAATTTCCTCACGTAAAAAGCATAAACGAGATGAGTCTGAGTTACCATGATTTTTGGCCTTCCACTCATATTTGAGGGCCAGTTCTTTCCACGTGTGGGTTTCGGGCGTAGTGATGTCCAGGATTTTCTGGACCCACTGGTCCAAGCCTTCGACCCTATCGAGTTGCTGAAGCAGGTAAAGGAAGGAGGATCAATACAGATATGGAAAAGTTCCTAATGAAAGAAATATTAAACAAGGAACTTGCGAGTGTGATTCCATGATTCCGAAAAGGATAAAGCCATTGCCAGAATGATATCATTGGTGGCAAATGCAATGAACCTTTCCATCCATCCACGGTCGTTGTCATCATCCATGCTAGATAATAGAGCATGGTGGCCGCGTTTGCTGAAGTTTATCATTCCCTCGCGGAAGATTTTGGGAGAATAGAGATTTCATCACATGAGCTAAGGATAGCTCCTCTCCCCTCTCTTGGAACAAACGTCGAAGACAAGCAACCGTCCTCCACACAGAAGGACTTACTTGTACCAAACACACCTGGTAGCGGAGGCAGAACTCCGCAATAATTGAGTCAAGCTCTCCACTCAAAGAAAATGCTCCCAAAGTAAAGGGATACGTGTAAAAGTATGTAATACCCTCCCTGTGTTGGGTTACTCACTCTGTTTGATGAGGAGCAATAATGTCCAAATCTTGGCAGCGGCAATCTTTCTTCACAACAAGAATGCTGGAAGGGCGGATGGAAAAATGATACCAGCTAACGACCCATGTAGGAGAGTTAGCTGAAGGTAATTTCTCTTCGAAGTCTTTTGTTGTAACAAGACTTCTAGGGATGATGGTGCCCACTGTTGGAGGAGCAACGTCCTCGGCTTTGTTCTTGTTCTTTGGAGAACTAGTGTTCTTTGAAGAAGAAGAAGCCATTATGTGTTATGGATAAAGGAAAAGTTTTGTTGAAGAACATGATACAAGTTGAATAAAGAGAGTTTTAGAGAGTTTGGAGAGCTATGGAGTATGATCGAAGAAGGTTGATGCGTATAAGTAAAGGTTTAGGCGGCTAAATTCGTGGCCATAATTACCTTGATACCGGCAAAAGTTATGCTGAATTGTGGGATGACGCGTGTTCGGAGCATTAAATGCGGAGTAACGTGCGTCAACTAAACCGTCAGAAGCTTTTCAAAAGGAATCATAGTAATTCCCGTCCAAAAGAGTATTTCTACCAACTTCCCGGTGACACAAAGTTATGTCATTGAAAAGCAGGAGGACTATCTGTATAGGGTAAAATATGCTATGCTAAGTGGCCGCTTAAGAGAGTGACATGTGGAACCTAAGGCGAGGGATAGTTAGAACCGAAGGCAACTATCCCGTTTGTCACCGGAAAGAATGACACTCATAAAGATGCAATAAATACCCTCTGTTCGGTGACATTTAATGGAGAATATTCTACAGCATTTAGTGCGCTGCCCGTTACAGAGAATTTGTCATTTATGTTCACTGTTACGCCTTCATCAATGACACTCATAATTGACATTAAAGAAGGACATGATCCTAGGACCTTGTTCCCTAGGTGCAACTATAAATAGTGAGCCATGTTATCATTGTAAGTGGACGACTTTTCTGAAAAAACTTATGCTACAATCAATTCAAAGCTTTATACAATTTTATCTTCTTATTCCTTGATTTCATTACTGCTGTGCACGGAAGCTCTGTTCCCGGAATTACTATTTCTACGATTTTATCTTCGTTTCGAGGCTAAGTATTGTGTATTTCTTCAATTATTCTATTATTTTAGGATCGAATTAATTCACTTGTTTAGAAATCACGTATAAATTCAACCGTACTGTTTTACGGGTAAATAGTAAGCTCTATAGAATTTGTTTCAATTTCTAGAAGGTGGTGTTCCTGTACGAACTGCAGTCCCTGTTTGAGTGCTAGAATTTCCATATATGTATATTCGTATCAAAACATGCATTTGCGGGAATCCACTGTCCAATGACCATGCTCATTTTTTATGACTCCGCCTATGCCATATTTTGTTGGATGTCTCTAACGGCTCCATCAGTATTTTAACTTATAATGATATGCCGTTGGAGGATACCATTTAACATGGGATGCATTGCTGATTAAGGGAGCCTATAATAGCTGCGGTTGAATATTGAAGCTCTAACGAGCCCATGTAAACCAGACTAGTAGATAAATTATTTGAAGAGTTATGAAATGCGTTTCTATTTCTTTTGAACCAGAGGTGCCATAGGGCGATAGGAAATAAGATATCCCATGTGGAGAGTTCATTTTGGTGAGGGGCTCGGAGGTCTTTAAGAAGCAATGACTAATGGTTTTGATGTAGGAAGGGAGGAGATATCTATGATAATATGATTCCAAAATTGAGTGGCGATGGGAATGTAGATAATAAAATTGTGTCAAAAAAATAATCGAGACCGAAAAATATTACAACAGTCGTAGTATTTAGTTTCAAGTAATATGAGTGTACAATCTCTATGAATCCTCTGATTCTTTTTTTCCAGCGCGAAATTTGATTTGAACTCGTACTCCTTGAACCTTGATATGTTTTTCATTCTTAAGCTTGGATTTGATTTCTTGAACTTGAACTTGGTTGCTTGAAACTTAAAGCTTGTAGAGAAATTTGCGGCGTTTGATCCATGAGCTCTCTCTTGCTTCTTGTTATGACTTCTGGTGGTCCTTTCTGAGTTATGAAGACCCATATTTATAGTTGTGGAAGAGAAGAGTTGTGATGAGAACAAAATCTTTTCAACCAATCAGATTGAAGCGTGACAATACCGTATTTAATTGGCCAAAACATATTACTTGCACATATGATGCAATTTCATTGGCCTTGTAATTTGATTTGGCATGCCTTGTTATTTTTACATGTGGCATGATCCTATTGGCTCTTCCATTTGACTTGACGTGCCACGTCATTTGACACGTGTCACCAAACTGAGCCTCTAGGAAGATGGCATCTTTGACTTATTGAAGTGGTCCCATCACTTGTAGCTACCTAAATGGGCTAGCTTAATGGATTTGAACTTATTTATTTAACTCATATATTGAACCTATATAATTAATCTAATTATATTAACCCATAATATATATTTGGACCAAAATATATTTAATTGAGATTAAATTCAAATTTCTTATGGATTTAAACTCGATAAAATTTTAATTGCACTCTTTTTTTGGGGACAAACTTCCTCCAAATAAGAGATTAAGAGCCATTCATTCTGTATACAACTGAATTATCTCATAGCACATGGATTTGTAACCACCTAGTTCATTGAGCATTGCTTCCTAAATAGTTTTTAATTAATGAATAAACTATTTTAAATTAAAAAGCTCCTTCTGCTCTTTAAAATCACGCCCATCTCTTTGCATTTAAAATTCTCACACGTAACATAGTGTATTTAATTTAACACTTCCAAATGTTTGGTTAATTGCTGCATTATTGCTTTTTGTACACTTTAGTGGGGTTTGACTTCATCAACTGCGGCTAAAGTGATACGGATGAAGGATCAAAATCTCTTTTTATTAGTCATATAATTGGACAAGGAAAAGCTCAAGCCTCTGCCGCCTTAACATGCCTAAGTCCTTTTCTAAAACTGATTCTCAATCATTCCCACATCGAAATAATTTCTTTGACAGCCGCCTTCTTTTTTTTAGGTCAAACAAGAAGGATATGCTCTTGTTTAACGAGATAATCCACGCATGAAGACGACAATCCTAGGGTGTGAAGGGATGGGTACTCATCCCTGTCCTAAAACTTGAGGGCCAATCTTAGGGTGTGAAGGGATAGATACTCATCCCTGCCCGAGAACCGGAGAGCTAATCTTAGGGTGTGAAGGGAAGGATACTCATCCCCGTCCGAAAATCAGAGGGTTAACCTTGGGGTGTAAAGGGATAGATACTCATCCCAGCCCATAACGTTATCTTAGGATGTGAAGGGATGGATACCTATCCCCGCCCAAAAAACAATATTATCATCATATTTTGATTATCACTTCACAGAGTTATCTTCATATTTTGGAAATTATTATGTTTTAACTTGGTATTTGAATATCATTGATTGTTGATTGTTGTTTTCACGGTTTTCCCTTTCTTACATTGCCATTCTATTTTAAAAGAGGACAATTAACTTTACATACAAGTACTATTCCGTATGTACTAACGTCCCTTTTGCCGAGGGTACTGCATCTTTAATGGATGCAGGTGGTTCATCAACGGGCAACTTTGTGTCATCATTAGCAGTCGTTCTCTATTCAACAGGTTTTGGTGAGCCCTACTCTATTCCAGGCCTGATGTCATTCGAGTTGTACATTGTGTTTTGAGGTATAGTCGGAGACTTATTGCCAACACTTCTATACTACTCTTTTGTTGTACTTAGAGGCTCCGTAGACAAGTTATGGATGGTAGTCGATGTTGGGAATTGAACTAGAAATGTTGGTATTTGGCAAACATATTTTTTTATCATATCTATAAACTTGAAATATTTTGGAAGTTTTGAATGAAGTTGCTAATGGAAGTGAAATGGGAGTTGTTAATGAAATCTTTTCAATGCTTGATTAATGGAGTACATCTCCTCTTTATTCATGGATGAGTTTGGGTAGAAGAAAATCTAACAGGCTTGCTTGGCCGGGTTCACTCGGATGAGCGCCGGTTGCGCTCCCTGAGTTTGGGGCGTGACAAACTTGGTATCAGAGCCAGGTTTAAAGTGTCCTAGGATGTTTCGGAGCCATGTATAGTAAAGTCCTTCTTATCGGTGTGTTGTCGACCATATCTATATTGAGGAGGCTACATGGCCATTTAGGAATTTCACACTTCTTTGATACTCCAGATCGTGCGATAGAGCTCAAGATAGGAAACTAAATTCCTCGCCATGCCTCATTTTCCATATGAGTAACCCACGGGTTCGAGGCATCGAGGAGGGAATGAAAGAACCAATTGCTAGGGGAAGTGTGTAATGTCACCACGCTACCAGATTATGTGGTGAGAGCACCTAAGAAATGAAAAAGGATTATTGGAATCAATAAGTCGGAACGTTTGGTATGAAAGAAGAGCCACTCAGGTTTAGCCACTCGGTTTATGTTGGATGATTCTTGAAATATGTTATTGTTGTGGAAAGAGGGGGAACAAGAAGAACAAATGCCCTCAAGTTAGATACACCCATCCCGGTCTTCCCAATATGCAGGCAAAAATATTTTGCGTCATGTTGTGAGTATACTCAGAAGCGTGTTGGGAGTGGTAGATTTGGGCAATTACAAAAGTCCATACAAGTATCTATTGCATAGATTGTTAATTTCATCACGGGTCCTGTAGGAAGGATAAGGGGAATTCTTATGATGTATGCAAGAAGGGTAAATATCAAGTAAGTGGGGAGAGTCAGTTTAGCGTACTCCATCCTCGTTGTGTGAAGTGTATGAGATGTCATTCGGGGGTATGTCTGTCACTATGGTACTAATGTATGTTTTGGATGTGGAGTAGAGGGGTATCAATTAAGATACTGCCCTATCAATCTAATGTCATCAAGCAAGTCACTCCTTAGTACATCATTTTGAACACCGCATTATTTCTTTATTGTATGTGTACTTCCCACTGCTTCCCTAAATTCTTAACAAGGGACTATACCTAATGAATTTCTTATAGAACATTTTGATTCAGATGGATAACATCTGCTCACTTGTGCTTATGCATGCACAGTCATAATATTTACCTATGTGGTATCATATCTAATATAAGATAGCCTAGTGTTGAGATCAATCTCGAGCAATTCTCTCTTGTGTGTATGTGGCTCCTATGATTGGAACAGTCATTTTACTGCTTTGTGAGCATTATCATGAATCTATTTCACTGTCTACTAACGTGAGAGCATATCTCAATACTTATTATATGTGTAGCCGTCAATTGAAAGGGGTCACTCGTCCGTATAAAAGTGTCTGGGAAATTTGAGATTTTCACGAATACGTCGTATCTCTAGTCCTCTCATATAGGATCAACTATTAGCAAAGGTTATGTTGTGAGAATGATAATAATCTCACAAGTGTTCAACTACGTTTTCATCCCCATGGGCTTGTGGCATAGATTCCTTGTGCTAGTTATTGTTGAGAGCATAATGAAACATCATGTATTTTGAAACCCATATCACATTCAGGGTGCTAGAATATTCTCATTTCGAGTTAAACTGATTTTCCTTACACTCCATGAGATGACTGGTGTCACGTACTTGGCTATTTCTCTTTGAGGCCTACTATTGCCAAACAAGGCACATATAGAATGAAACAATTATTGTTTTCCTTTTAATGACTCATAGACTTCCAAGAATAACTGACGCTAATGTATTTATCCTTCCGATTATGCCTCCCATATGCCACATGTCAAAGAAGAAGCGTCATCCTGTGATCAAATATATTGGACAGGAAATTTTATGGTGATATTCAAGCTAGCACATCTTAGACTAATTGTTGGAAGTCGCCAAAGGTTTAGTTTGGGTGTTCGGCGTAGAGATTTAGAGTTGAATAAAGTGAATGGGTTATTCTCAATATTTTCTCCATAAGGATGCTATGTGAATTGTTAATAAAGGTAAAGTATGTGTAGTCACATTAGGCCTTATGAAATCTTGAAGGAAATAGGCCAAAATATGAATATGATATTTCCCTATTATTGTACTTCGTGTACCCGGTGTTTCATGTGTCTATGTCTAAGAAGGTAGTTGGAAATCCTTTATCTATCGTTCCGGTGGAAGCTAGTTAAGGTGAAGTTAATAGATAATTGACTTATGAGGGGTATCTATTTGTCATCCTTGTTTGATAAGATTGGGAGTTGAGATTGCCTCTGTTAATGTGTTATGGAAAATTCTGTGCGTCGAGAAGGTCACCTTGAAGGCCGAAAGTGTTATGGAAAGAAAATGTATTCCCTTGGTTATATAGCAAGTAGTTGTGATTTGAAAGGTACTTTCTACGTGTTATGATTTAAAAATTTGCAGCTCATGTCCAGATATCACTTTTGATAATATAATACCTGTAATGTTGAGATTAGTACTGTTGATATACATTGTGATGCTTTGTCGAGTTGTGAATGTGTTGATAGGGTGATTTTGGTGATTCTCTGACAGGTGGATAGGCCCATCTACAGGGGCAACTCTGCCGAAATGTTTATAAATTTGTAAAGATAGTCAAATTTTAAGGGCCATAAGTAAGTTGAAATTTTGGAAAGGAAGTATGAGATCGATGTAGTTAAGTGCCTATGTATAATGGTTGTAGGTAGAAGGATAACTCTATTCTTAGAAGTGACTTGTGAAACATTTGAGGACGAATGTTCTTAAGTGGGGGAGAATGTAACACCCCAAAATTTTTTGATGTTCTTAAGCCCTATTAAGAAAGTTGATGTGCATTAATTATATTATTTTGTGTGAAGACGAGGACTATTAATAGGATGGATATCAATTAGATATGATAATAAGTGTACGAGGCATATTATAAGTGATGTGGGGTCTAAGGAGAGCCCTAAGTCCAAGTCAAGTTGGAAATTTTATGATAGACTAAAGTTCCAAATGAGTACGCACAAGAACAAACTTTGGACCAGCGTATCTACATATATATAAGGATTTATGTGATAGATGACCTATCAAATTAAAGTTCTTCGAGTCTAATTTCTAACGCTTCAAACCGTTTATCATTTGGACACTTCTACAAGATGTTATGACCAAATTACCAAAGGCTGGAAGAATGTGATTTTGCGGTCAGATGTGCGACCGCAGAATCATTATGCGATCGCAAAAGTCATTATGCGATCGCAAAAGTGGTTATACGACCGCAAAATGGTCGCAGACCTAGCTAGTGCAGCCTAGGTTTGGGCACCGATTTTGCGGTCCATTGTGCGACCCGCATACCAATTGTGCGGTCCATTGTGCGACCGCATACCTGATTTCAGAGGGTCCATTTTCCTATTTTCATAACCTTAACCAATTTGATAAATAGGCTTTGGGGCTTATTTTGGGGTAATTATCTGATGATTTTAGAGAGAAGTGAGAGTGTTCTAGAGAGAGAAAGAAGCTCAAATTCTTTGTTCATCAATATCTTGTCCAAGCTTTGAAATCCAACAAGGAAATCTCACAAATTCTTCATCTAAGACGTAAGGTTCCATACCCTAGTTTTCAATTTCGAATTTGGGTTGAAGATGGTTGATTAGAAGTATGATTCTTGGGTATGAGAGTATTATTTATACATACATGTACCAATAAGTTTGTGGGAAGATTGTTGAGCTTAAATAAGTAAAGATTAGGTTGTAGAATGAAGGAAATCTTGTAGAAGAACCTTGTAACCAAATTTGCACACCTAGTGTTTGATAAAATGCTCAAATGAGCTGAAATCATGAATACCTTTCTAATTTGTGTTCAATTTTGTTATGTCTCAAAACAGATTGGGATTGCTAGAATTTTCGGAACGTTCTAGTAATTTAAGGAAAGCTCAAAGCGAGGTATGTTGGCTAAAATACTCTTTTAGAAATGAATTCCATGATGTTCCCGTAAGTTTCAAGTATGATTGTCTCAAGTTCCTTATTCTATGTTCCGAGATGTTCCCAATAAATTTGATTGTCCCGAATAAGCAAAGTGTCAAAAATTATGTATTCAAAACATGTTACGAATGTTCCTATCACATTATGTTATCCTCTGGGAATGTGTTCAAGAATGTTATGTGTATTAAATTGCTATGTCTTTGAGTCATGTTCAAATGAAGGCTATGATGCCAAATTTTGTGAGAAAAATCTCAATTTAATTAAGACTATTAATTGCTCATATATGTACCTAAAGTCTTGATTGGAAATGTCTTATTGTTGATAATCTATAAAGGTGGTTGGAAGTGAAATAAGTGAATTGGGGATATAAAGTGTGGCCAACATGCCAAGAGTGAAAGTTATACTTGTGGCTAATAGTGCCAATGAAATGAAATGATGTGAGAAAAGTTATGAAATGAGCCTTGATTCAACTATTCTGAATTGACTCCGAAAATAGAATTGCCTAAAAGCTTATGAACTCAAATCATGCCCATATGTGGATGTTTTAACAAATGCTATAATTTGTGAGTATTTTCAATGTGTTTTGCGTTCTTACATATTCGTGAGTGGAAATTGTGTATTGCCCTTTTTGGGGAAAAGTATTTCAAGAATAAATGGTGTGTTACTTGTTGATGATTTTAACTTGCGCATCAATTGCCAATTATTTTACTCCATTTCTTGAAAAGAAATCTATTGTGCTTAAATTGTTTATTTCTAATGAACTTAAAGTTGTGATTTCCGGAATAGTATATATGTTGATATTTATGATGATGATACATGAGAGGGAAGAAATGAAAGTGTGAAATATCAAATACGGCCATCGTGCCTTGAATAAAGAATCTTGTGAATGGCCAAAAGAGCCAAGAGAATATTGTTATTGCTATTGGTTGAAAATACTAGTGGAGATTCATATAATGTGAAAGAAGATGAGGTAAATACATTTGTACCTATGTTATTTTTGTGAATTATTCCCCTTATTTGGGATCAGATTGATGTGATAAAATTATTCCCCTTATTTGGGATGAGATTGATGTGATAAAATTATTCCCCTTATTTGGGATGATATTGATGCGATAAAATTATTCCCCTTATTTGGGATGATATTGATGTGATAAAATTATTCCCCTTATTTGGGATGAGACTGATGTGATAAAATTATTTCCCTTATTTGGGATGAGACTGATGTGATAAAATTATTTCCCTTAATTGGGATGAGATTAACAACAACAACAATAACTAACCCAGTTTGATCCCAACAGGTGAGGTCTAGGGAGGGTAGTCTGTACGCAGACCTTACCCCTACCTAATGCAGGTAGAGAGGCTGTTTTCAATAGACCCTCGGCTCAGGAAGTGCAAGAAGAAGAGGAGGAAAGCAAGGAAGGAAGAAAGATGGAAGAGAAAAGAAAAAGGGAGAGATAAAGGATAAGTAGTGCCCAATAATTACAACAGGAAAATACAATACCTGAGGCGAACAAAACCACATAACGTAATAAAAATCTAAGAATATGAAGAGACATGCATGCTACTAAGACTATCGGTCAACAACTATAAACTACCCAATAACCTTCTACCTTAATCCTCGACCTCCACACCCTCCTATCAAGGGTCATGTCCTCAGTGAGCTGAAGCAGCGCCATGTCCTGCCTAATTACCTCTCCCAATTATTTCTTAGGCCTACCTCGACCTTTTCTCAAACTCTCCATGGCCAACCTCTCACACCTCCTGACAGGAGCATCAATGCTTCTTCTCTTAACATGTCCGAACCATCTCAACCTCGACTCCCGCATCTTGTCCTCCACGGAGGCTACTCCCACTCTATCCCGGATAACTTCATTCTTAATCCTATCTCTCTTGGTACACCCACACATCCATCTCAACATCCTCATCTCTGCTACTCTTATCTTCTGCACGTGGGAGTTCTTGACTGGCCAACACTAAGCCTCATACAGCATAGCCGGTCAAACCACCACTCGATAAAACTTACCCTTAACTTTTAGCAGCATATTCCTACCACACAAAACACCGGAAGAGAGCCTCCACTTCATCCATTTTGCTCCGATGCGATACGCGACATCTTCGTCAATGTCCCCGTTACCCTGAATAATAGACCCGAGATACTTAAAACTCGCTCTCTTGGGGATAACTTGAGCATCAAGCTTAACCTCTACGTCTACATCATGGGTCCCATCACTGAATTTGCACTCCAAGTACTCTGTCTTGGTTCTACTCAGTTTGAAACCTTTAGATTCCAAGGCCTGTCTCCAAACCTCCAACCTCGCATTAACTCCACTACACGTCTCATCAATCAACACTATATCATCGGCAAATAGCATGCACTAAGGCACCTCCCCTTGGATGTGACGCGACAATACATCCATTGCCAAGGCAAACAAAAATGGGCTAAGAGCCGATCCCTGGTGCAACCCCATCACCACAGGGAAATGCTCTGAGTCTCCACCCACAGTCCTCACCCGAGTCTTAATTGGGATGAGGTTGATTGATAGAAAAGTATGATGTCGATCCACAAGGTATTATGGTGAGACGGCCTAGCCGATCGGGTCGTGATCGGACACCATGCCGCACATATGGTGGTGATTGTGCTGAAAATTGTAATTGAAATTGTGATTGTGGTTGATGTCTCTAATGAGATGGCCTAGCCGATCGAGTCGTGATCGGACTCCGTGCTAAGAGTACGGTGGTATTGGTATGGAGAGTGATTGTGGTTGATGTCTCTAATGAGATGGCCTAACCGATCGGGTCGTGATCGGACTCCGTGCTAAAAGTACGGTGGTATTAGTATTGTGAATATTGGTATTGTAAAAGGTGATACTATGAACAGTGATATATCGGTGCTAAAGATCTCCCAACCAAAAATAATATTATCATTATATTTTGATTATCACTTCACAGTGTTATCTTTATATTTTGGAAATTATTATGTTTTAACTTGGCATTTGAATATCATTGATTGTTGATTATTGTTTCCACGATTTTCCCTTTCTTACATTGGCATTCTATTTTGAAAGAGGACAATTAGCTTTACATACTAGTACTATTCCATATGTACTAACGTCCCTTTTGCCGGGGGCGTTGCATCTTTAATGGATGCAGGTGGTTCATCAGCGGACAACTTTGGTCCTCGTTAGCAGTCGCTCTATATTCAGTAGGTTTTAGTGAGCCCTACTCTATTCTGGGCCTGATGTCATTCGAGTTGTACATTGTGTTTTGAGGTATAGACGGGGCCTTGTTGCCGGCACTTTCATACTACTCTTCTGTTGTACTTAGAGGCTCCGTAGACAAGTTGTGGGTGGTAGTCGCTGTTGGGAATTGAACTAGAAATGTTGGTATTTGGCAAACATATTTTTCATCATATCTATAAACTTGAAATATTTTGGAAGTTATGAATGAAGCTGCTAATGGAAGTGAAATGGAAGTTGTTAATAAAATCTTTTCAATGTTTGATTAATGGAGTATAACTCCTGTTTATTCATGGATGAGTTTGGGTAGAAGGAAATCTAATAGGCTTGCTCGGTCGGGTTCACTCGGTTGAGCGCCGGTTGCGCTCCCCGAGTTTGGGGCATGACAAATTTGGTATCAGAGCCAGGTTTTAAAGTGTCCTAGGATATCTTGGAGCCGTGTCTAGTAGAGTCCTTCTTATCGGTGTGTTGTCGACCACATCTATAATGAGGAGGCTACATGGCCATTTAGGAATTCACACTTCTTTGATACTCCTGATCTTGCGATAGAGCTCAAGATAGGAAACTAAATTCCTCACCATGCCTCATTTTCCATATGAGTAACCCACGGGTTCGAGGCATCGAGAAGGGAATGAAATAACCAATCACTAGGGGAAGTGTTTAATGTCACCACGCCACCAGATTAAGTGGTGAGAGCACCTCAGAAATCAAACTTTGCGCCTACTTCTTCCAGTCAGCCAGGGAAATCTACTAGTTCCAGGGTGAACAAGTTTCTTCAGTTAGCACCTACAGTGTTCACGGGTACTAATCCTGATGAGGGGGACCCCCAGAACGTTATGTATGAGATGCACAAGACCCTTCGGGTTATGCGTGCTACTGAGACGGAAGCAGTGGAGTTGGCTTCCTACCGCCTGAAGGAGATGGCATATTCTTGGTTTGAATTGTGGGAGGACTCCCATGAGAAGAAGAGCCCTCCGGCGAGGTGGAGTGAGTTCGCAGATGCCTTCATTGATTATTTCTTGCCTGCCGAGACTAAGGCATCCCATGCTACTGAGTTTGGGAGCTTAAGGTGAGGTAGCCTGAGTGTGTAGGAGTACCATATGAGATTCGCGCACCTGTCCAAGTATGCTATATACATGTTGCACACTATGAAGGCTAGAGTGTGCCGATTTGTACAGGGCCTTAGTCCCTTGGTTATCAATGAGGCCACTACAACTACCTTAAATTCTGATATGAACTATGGGAAGATGGTGGAATTTGCTTAAGCTACAGAGAACCGTAAGTTGAAGAATAGAATGGAGCGAGAGGGTAGCAGTAAGGCCCGGTCCGCGGGAAACTCTGGTGGTTCATTTAGTGGTGGTGGTAGGTCGGTATTCAGGGGAGGGTCATCAGGGCCATCCCAATCTTTTGCTAAGTCTTCAGTCAGTGTACCACCATCAGGGCCCAGTCAGCAGCAGTAGAGTCGTTTTAGGCCCGGTCAGGGCAATAGGGGATCCTACCAGCAGGGTCGGTCTGGTGGGAGATTCCAGCAGCAGCGGAGGCCCCCATTCCCTAGGCGTGGAAAGATGTACTTGGGAATTTACTACATGGACCTACCCATATGCTACGAGTGTGGATTGAGGGGTAACATTCAGAGGGACTGCCATTCGCAACGCTAGGGTATGGGCAGGGGTGTGGCACAACTAGCCAGTTCTGCAGCTACTACATCCACAACACCTCCTCCAGCTCGAGGCACTTCAGCACCCGCAGGGCATGGTGTAGCTAGGGGTGGTACACAGAGTTCGGGAGGACCCTCCCAATTCTATGCTATGAATGGTCGCTAGAGTTCAGAGGCTTCTCTAGATGTTGTCACAGGTATATTGACTGTCCAATCTCATGATGTGTGTCTCTTATTGATCCTGGTTCTACTTTGTCCTATGTCACTCCATATGTTGCTATGGAATTTGGGATAGAACCGTAACAACTTCATGATCCGTTCTCTGTATCCACTCCGGTTGGTGAGTCTATTATGGTCGAGCGGGTTTATAGGGATTGTATTGTCAGAGTGCATGGTCAGGACACCATGGAAGATCTCATTGAATTGGGGATGGTTGATTTTGATGTAATAATGGGAATGGACTGGCTTTATTCATGTTTCGCTAAGCTTGATTGTCGAACCAGAACCGTTAGATTTGAATTTCCAAAAGGGTGAGTGATTGAATGGAAGGGGGACGATATGGTGCCTAAGGGTAGGTTTATTTCTTACCTTAAGGCCACAAAGATGATCAATAAGGGGTGCATTTACCATTTGGTCCGGGTTACAGACACCGATGTTGAGGCACCTACACTTGAGTTCGTGCCAGTTGCGAATGAATTTTCGGAGGTCTTTCCTGATGAGCTCCCTGGGATTCTACCAGACATGGAGATTGATTTTTGGATTGATGTGATGCCGGGCATGCAACCTATATTTATTCCACCCTACAGAATGGCACCGACAGAATTGAAGGAGCTAAAGGAAGAATTGAAGGATTTGCTAGAGAAGGGTTTCATCTTGCCGAGTGTGTCGCCTTGGGGTGCACCGGTTCTCTTTGTAAGAATGAAAGATAGGTCACTAAGGATGTGTATTGATTATCAGCAGCTCAACAAGGTCACAATAAAAAAATAAGTACCCACTGCCAAGGATAGACGACTTTTTTGACCAATTGCAGGGTGCTAAGTACTTTTCCAAGATTTATTTAAGATCCGGGTATCACCAATTGAAGATCAGGGAGAAGGATATTCCAAAAACAGCTTTCAGGACCCGGTATGGGCACTTTGAATTCTTGATAATGTCTTTTGGGTTAAAAAATGCCCCGTCAGCTTTCATGGATCTTATGAATCGAGTCTTCAAGCCTTTTATTGACTCCTTCGTGATAGTGTTTATTGACGATATCCTTGTATATTCACGAAGTCGAGTAGACCATGCCGATCGTCTTAGGGCAGTTCTACAGACTCTATATCAGCACAAGTTGTATGCGAAGTTTTCGAAATGTGAATTTTGGCTTAAATCTGTCACGTTCTTGAGTCATGTCATCTCTAGAGAAGGAATTAAGGTTGATCCTTGCAGCTGTGAAGAATTGGCCTAGATCTACAATTCCAATAGAGATTCGCAGTTTCTTGGGCTTAGCGGGGTATTATAGGAAATTTGTGGGGGGTTCTCTACTCTTACCTCCCCGTTGACTAAATTGACGTAGAAGGCGGTTAAGTTCCAATGGTTAGATGCTTGTGAAAGAAGCTTCCAAGAGTTGAAATTGAGATTGACTACGACATCGGTGTTGACCCTACCATAAGGCACAAATGGGTTTGTGGTATATTGTGATGCTTTAAGGATCGGACTTGGGTGGGTATTAATGTAACATGGCAAGGTAATAGCTTATGCTTCTAGGCAACTCAAGAATCATGAAAAGAACTATCCAACACGTGACTTAGAACTTGCAGCGGTGGTATTTGCATTGAAGATTTGGCGTCATTATCTGTATGGGGTCCATGTGGATATATTCACGGACCATAAGAGCCTTCAATACATTTTCAAGCATAAGGAATTGAATCTAAGGAAGAGAAGATGGCTTGAGTTACTCAAAGATTATGGCATCGATATTCTATATCATCCGGGGAAGGCTAATATTGTGGAGGATGCTCTTAGCCGGAAATCCATGGGCACTTTGGCTCACTTAGAGGCATATCAAAGGTTGTTGGCCAAGGAGGTTCATCGGTTGGCTAGTTTGGGAGTTTGTCTTGTGGACTCTAATGAAGGAGGAGTGATTATGCAAAATAATGCTGAATTGTCACTTGTGGTGGAGGTCAAGGAGAAGCAATACAACGACCCATTGTTGGTACAATTGAAGAAGGGGATTCAAAAACATAAGACCACGACCTTTTCTCTTGGCATGGATGATGGTACTCTAAGGTACCAAGGGCGACTATGTGTTCCAAATATAGATGGTCTCCGGGAAAGAATCACGATCGAGGCTTACACTTCTAGGTATTCCTGCACCCAGGCTCTTCAAAGATGTACAATGACCTTAAGGAAATCTACTGGTGGAATGATAAGAAACGGGATGTATCAGACTTCGTGGCAAGATGTCCAAATTGTCAACAAGTAAAGGCCGAACACCAAAGGCCTGGTGGGTTGGCACAAAACATCGAGATTCCGATGTAGAAGTGGGAGATGATCAATATGGAATTTGTGATAGGACTACCTCGCACTCCTCGCAAGTTCGACTCGATTTGGGTGATTGTGGATCGACTCATGAAATCATCTCACTTCTTACCTATTATGGCTACCGACATAGCAGAACAGTATGCTCAGCTGTATATTAAGGAAATAGTCAGGTTGTATGGCACTCCAGTTTCTATTATCTCACATCGAAGGGCACAGTTCACGGCTATTGTTTGGGAGAAATTTCAGCAAGTTTTGGGTACTCAGGTGAATCTTAGTACAACCTTTCACCCGCAGACTGACGGGTAGGCAGAGCAGACTATTCAGACGCTTGAGGATATGTTGCACACTTGTGTTATTATCTTCAAGTATAGCTGGGATGATCATTTTCCATTCGTAGAATTTTCCTATGACAACAGTTATCATGCTAGCATTCAGATGGCACCGTTTGAGGCTTATACAGTAGGAGATGTAGATCCCCCATTGGATGGTTCGAGATTGGGGGAGAAAAGTTTATATGGCCAGACCTCATGCATCAGGCTTTGGAGAAGGTTAAGATCATTATGGAATGGTTGAAAACCACTCAGAGTCGTCAAAAGTCCTATTCGGATATGCGTTGTAGGGATTTGGAGTTCAAAGAGGACGATTGGGTATTCTTGAAGGTTTCCCCCATGAAGGGTATAATGCGGTTTGGTAAGAAAGGGAAATTGAGTCTGAGGTATGTCGGACCGTACAGAATCATTCAAAGGATGGTCATATGGCTTAAAGGCTAGAACTACCTCCAGAGATGTCCTTAGTGCACCCAGTGTTTCACGTATCCATGTTGAAGAAGGTGGTTGAGAATATTGAGGTTAATGAGGATGGTCATGTTCGCTTGTTGTTCCAGTTGAGACTATTGAGGTTAATGAGGAATTGACTTATGAAGAAATTCCAGTTGCCATTCCTGATAGGAAAGTTTGAAAGTTGAGAAATAGAGAAATTGCCTCCGTGAAAGTACTATGGCGAAACCAACAAATTAAAGAGGCCACCTGGGAGGCCAAGGAAGAAATGAAGAAGAAGTACCCTAATTTGTTTGAATAGCTATGTAATCGATTCTACGAAATTGTTCCCTATGAATTATGTATCATTTGTACAGTTTATTCTAAGGGTGTTCCTTTCTGATAATATATTGCTTATGAGGTCACGGTTGGTGCTAATTTCATGTCATGTTTCGTTGTTGGGTTTTGTATATGTTGTTAGGATTGGTTTCTGGGAATCTCTGACAGGTGGATAGGCCCAATTACAGGGGAAACTCTGGCGAAATATTTGGAAACTTAGGGAGTTAGTCAAAAATTTGGAACTGCTGGTGTGTGAAATAGCAGCTGAGTCACATTGGATGCTAATGTTGAACCTTGACCCTCATTTGAGGACGAATGATTTTAAGCAGGGGATGATGTAAGGCCCCATAAAATTTCACCTAATACCCGGGGATTCGTGGGTTGAACGGTGCATTGGGGAGTTGAAGAAAAATTTTGGCAGAGCAGGGCATTTCTGCGGTCCATTCTGCAATCGCAGAACTGATCTGCGGACCGCAGATCCACCGTAGAGTGATGCAGAGAATTAGTCAAATTTTATATAATATTTTGTGATCAATTATGCGGCCGCACATTCGTCGCGGTCCCTTCTGCGACCACAGAATTGGTCTGCGATCCGCAGACCTATCGCATAACGGCACAGAAAATGCCCAGTTCCGGAAGGCCATTATGCGGTCTATTTTCCGGACCGCAGAAGTGTTATGCGATCACATATGGGACCGCAGATCTGCATCAGGGCTTTATTTATTTCTAATTTTGTAACCCGGCCCTATTTCGATATATAGTCGTTGAAGTCCATTTGTAAAGGTAAAATTCTTATACTTTGAGAGTGGGGAGGTGCTCTAGAGTAAGAGGGGGTTCCTAAACTAATTGCTTACCAATTGTTGCCCAAGTCTTGAAGAATTCACAAGAAAAAGTCACAAGGTCTTCATCCAAGAGGTAAGGTTCCATACCCTAGTCTTCAATTTCGAGTTTGGGGTAGAAGTTGGATAATGGGGAGTGTTATTCTTAGGTATGGGGTATTATCTATGCATGCATGTACCAACAAAGTTTTAGGAAGGTTGTTGAGCTAAAAAGGGTAGATATTGGGTTGGGGAATGAAGGAATCCACCATAGGAGGACCTTGAAACCTTAATACACACCTAGTGTTTGATAAAATGCTCAAATGATCTGGAACCATGAACACCTTCCTAATTTGTGTTCAATTTTACTATATTTCTAAATATATCGAAATGGCTAAGATTTTCGGAACATTGTAGTAATTTAAGGAACTCGAGGCGAGGTATGTTGGCTAAACTCCTCTTTTAGAATCGAACCCCACAACGTCCTTGTAAGTCCCGAGTTGTTCATTATAAATTGATTATTCCAAACAAGCCTTGTGTCGAAAGATATATGTTCAATATGTATTCCATATGTTCTTGTTATGTTATGTTACTACTTGAGAATGCGTTCAAAGTATGGGTTACATATCTAAATGTTATAACTTTAAGTCGTGTTTCAAATGAAAGCTATTATGCCATATTATGTAAGAAATCTCAATGTGCTTAAGACTCTTATTTGCTCACATGTGTACTTAAGGTCTTGACTAGAAATGGTTTGTTGTTGATGATCCGTGATGATGTTTGAAAGTGAAAGAGGTGAGCATGAAATGTGAAATACGGCCAACGTGCCAAGAATGATATTACATTTGAGGCTACTAGTGCCAACGAAATTAAGAGACGTGTAAAAGATATTGAAATGAGTTGTAAATCTTTTAATAAATAAACACTTTGGGAGTATCGTTAGTCACTGAGGAAGGGTAGGTTGAAATAACCTAACCCCGAAACTACACGTGCCGGTATAGGAGTGAATTGTGATTATTCCCCTTATTAGGGATGAGACTAATGTAATGAGAATATTCCTATTTAATGGGATGAGATAATTGCTAAAATAGGGTGATGTGGACCCATACACCATTGTGGTGAGATGTCTTAGCCGATCGGGTCGAGATCGGACGCCATGCTACACATATGGTGGTGATTGTGCTTGAGATTATGATTGAACCAATGATTGAGATTGATATAATTATTGTTATTGTGGTTGATGTCTTTGGGTGAGACGGCCTAGCCGATCGGGCCGTGATCGGAGTCTGTGCTAAAATCACGGTGGTATATCGGTGTTAAGATCTCCCAACCTAAAATGTGGAAATTTACTTGAAACTTGTCTTGTTCCTAACTCTATATTTTGGTAATGTTTGAGGCTCCCATTGATTTTATGATTGTTCTTCCTTGTGTTATTACTCGTTCTACTGAGAGGGTGTTTAGTCATTCATAAAGTACTATTCTACATGTACTAATGCCTCTTTTTGCCGGGGGTGCTGCATCTTCAATGGATGCAGGTGGTTCCACAACAGGCGACTTTGATCATTGATAGCGGTACACCCTCTTCCCAGCTGACTTGGTGAGCCCCACTTCATATCGGGGTCGTATATCGTTTGTTCCTTGTGTATCATGTTTTGAGGTATAGTTGGTGCCTTGTTGCCGGCACTATCATCATACTCTTTGTATCTATTAGAGGCTCCGTAGACATAGTGTGAGTTGTATGTTGGTGTTGGAAAAGTCAAACTAGTAATGTTGTATTTGTACCACATGTTCCACTTCTAACTAAGAAGGTGTATGTATTTTGAAACTTATGAGTGATGTAGCTAATGGTAATAAAATGGTGTTATTCATATGATCCTCCTCATTGTCTACTTAATGAAATATATCTTCTCCTTATTAATGAGCGAGCTTGGGTAGAAGGTATTGTACAAGCTTGCTCGGCCGGGTTATCTCGGTTGAGCGCAAGTCGCGCTTCCCGAGGTTGGGGCGTGACAGTCAGACTCTGGAGGGGCAGATCTTGTCCAAGCGCGAATATAAAGCCTATAAGGCCTGCTGCGGCGTACAACCCGATCCACAATAATAAATAAGCCAATAAGGCATGTTGTGGCGTACAACCCGGTCCATAATAATAATAATAGATATAAAGCCAACATGGTTTGCTGTGGCGTGCATCCTAATCCACAATATCACTCACAATCTGGCTCTCAGGCCCCAACTCAGTCATCAATCTCTCTAGTCTCATGGGCTCACAATTCTCATACCACTCCACCCAAACAATGATAACCTGATGTAACAGTAATGATAACATAGATTGAGATATGAGATGCAATGAATAAACATGACTGAGTACATAATTGCAGTTTAAGCAAATAACTCAACAGTAGAAATAACCTCAGTGGGTCCTAACAGAATAAGCACATAGCTTAAACATGGTTTCTAATATGAATCACAACTCAATTACTATAACACGTAGGAATTACATGGATAAAACAAGACTAGATAACTACACGGTACAACAAAATCAATCGAGTCATAATTTCCACGGTGCACGCCCACACGCCCGTCACCTAGCATGTGCGTCACCTCAACACCAACCATATAACACGTATTCCAGGGATTCATACCCTCAGTACCAAGTTTAGAAGTGTTATTTACCTCAAAGTGCGCAATTCAATGCTCCAACAAATCCTTGCCTCGCGAATCGGCCTCCGAATGACTCGAATCTAGTCACAAACAACTTAATATAATCAATACAAGCTATAGGAATCGATCCCATACAATAAAACTAAGTTCTTTAACCAAATTCAAAAAGTCAACCCAAAAAAATCAACCCCAGGCCCATGCCTCAGAACCTTACAAAATTCACAAAATCCGAACCCCCATTCAATAACGAGTCCAACCATACCAAAATTATTCAATTCCAACCATAGATCGACCCTGAAATCCCCAAATCTTACTCTCCAATACCTAGTCCAAAATTTCCCAAATTCCATCTCAAAAACACGCAATCTAGGTGGAAATATCAATGGGTATTCAATATTAATGGACAAAATTGATCAAAAGTTGCTTTCCTCTTGAAATATAGTGAAACTCCTCTCAAACATCGCCACAAGTCGAGCTTCCAAAGTCCAAAAATGAGAGAATTCTCAAAACCCCCAGTTATATCTTTTTGCCAGTCAATCCGCATCTGCGCTCACTTAACCGCATATGCGGAAAAGTGGCCGCATCTATGGCTCCAGACTTTCTAGTCCACTTCCACTTATGCGGTCAAATATGCGCTTCTATGCATGCACACCTACACCACAATGTCCGCTTCTGCTCAAACCCATGACCATACTGAACTCCGCTTCTGCGCTCCACTTCCCGCATCTGCGAGCTCGCAGATGTGGACTAACCTTCGCACCCGCGCATCCCCCCATCCCCCAGCATTTTTTGCACCTGCGATAGCCTGACCACTTTTGTGGTCTCGCACCTGCAACCAAATCCTTGCAGGTGCGATTGCACCAGACATGCAAATCTTCAGTATTTCCTCAAGTCCAAACATCAATTCGAATCATTCACAAGGCCCCCGGAACCCCATCCAATCATACCAACACATCCTAAAACATTATACGAACTTAGTCGAAGCCTCAAATCATGTCAAACAACATCAAAAGTACGAATCGCACCCCAATTCAAGCCTATTGAAACTAATAGATTTTCAACTTCTACAATCGATGCCGAAACCTATCAAACCAACTCCGATTGACCTCAAATTTTGCACAAAAGTCATTAATGAGAACAGACCTGCTCCAACTCCCGAAACTAAAATCCGAGCCTGATATCAACAAAGTCAACTCTCGATCAAACTTCTCAACTCTCCAAACCTTCAACTTTCCAACTTTCGTCAATTAAAGCCAAAATGACCTACGGACCTCCAAATCAATATCCGAACATATGCCTAAGTCCAAAATCACCATACAAAGCTATTAGAATGATGAAAACTCCATTCCAGAGTCATTTACACATAAATCAATACCTGGTCAACTCTTTCGACTTAAGCTTCCAACCTTGGGACTAAGTGTCCCAATTCATTTCGAAATATCCCCGGAACCAAACCAACCAACCCGGCAACTCACATAACCACAAATGAACATAGAATAAGCAAACACTGGGAGAACGAGACTACAATACTCAAAACGACCGGCCGGATAGTTACACACAAGCACTACTCGGGGTCCTTAAGACCCTTATAAAATTTGAAGTGCCAGGGATCCAAAGGGTGTCTTGGAAATGAATGGAATTTTTCCTTAAGCCTTTAATTATTGACATTTGCTTATCTCTTTAGGTTTAGTGTTAAATGAAAATGAAGGATTCATTGTAAATTGCTTTACTTTGTTTGACTTTACATTAATTTTATCTACATTCCTAATTAATGCATGTTTTAGTTTTGTCTTGGGCCTTACATTGATTTTACTTGTATATAAGTGTTGTATTGGGCCAAATGTCTAATGACCTTTTTTTTACATGTGTGTCTAAATTAGGCCTATCGAGTTCTCAAAGAACTCATGCCTAAATTTCAGATTTGCAAAAGTCGACCGTCTCTCTTTCTAAAACAAGAAGAAAACCGAAAACCAGAAATGATTTCCAAAAGCGGGCTATTTCTAAAAATCAAACAAACACTGCCACAATCAAAGATCTTCAAACAATTTCTTCAAATTTGAATATAAGATTTGAAATCAACTTTCAAGGTATATCTAAACCCCACTTCCCCAACAGTTTTTACTTTACACAAATAGCCACTTTGTTTCGAAAAATCAAAATGTTTTGAACTTAAACTCATTTATTAGTAAGTAAGTATTATAAACCCATTTTTTCTAAACATTCTTTCAATTGTATAGACACTTTCAAAGGCTTTTCTTCTAAATAAAACTTACGCTTTTCTAATGTACATATATACCGCTTCTCTTTCGAAAATTATAAGTGTTCAAAGCATAATATAAGGTAAGCCATACACTTTTAATCACTAACTAAGTAAGATATAGACATTCCCAAACCTAGTCTAAGTCTTATGGAGCTACCTTAGGTAGATTCTAGGGGGTGCCTAATACCTTCCCCTTAGAAGAACAAGAACCTTTGCCCAAATCTCACTGGTTAGCAGACTAATAGGATAATAATCTTAACAATCAAATAGGTACCCTAGTATACCTTTAAATATTATGTGGTGACTCTCTTTTATCATCAACAAGGAAACCACTAGTTAACTCTTGTTTTGACTCGTGCAAAAGAAGGTGCAACAACATGGCGACTCTGCTGGGGAAATGACTTAGGTTTTGACCTTAGCAGATTTAGACTAGACCTAGAATTTAGGAACATTTGTTTATATACTGCTTTAACTGTGCTTAATTTGCAATTATGTGCTTAACTGCTTACTTGTTCATTATGTGTTAATCTGCTTACTTTAATGTTATTACGGTTATCCCACTATCTGTTACCGCTTTATATACACTGCCATCACACTCTTTCCTATCGAGTCTTAGCCGTACAATATAACACACACTGGCATGCGATGGTTGTCTTTTACACCCCTCTAAACCTTCTTTCAAAATTCTTTAGTTTCAGAGAATGGCTTTGTCAGGTCATCTGACATAACTTCTCACAGTATTCAGTCCAACTCCAAAATTAGGAAATACTCTACTCTAGCAAACATAAGTCATACTGGATAAATCTTAGGTGAGTCGATTCTTGGTATCGACACACAATTAGGAAAGACACCCTAATGTCAATGGGTCATGCACTCGATGACATGACTTTTGTGGAACGATGAACCAATCATGATGAGACACTAAAGATCTAGAGCAAAACACTTATTAAATCCTTTTCTACCCTCATCAGAAATGGAAATAAACCAGAACATCCTCGACTATACACAAAGCGATCGTACAGCCTCACCCCAATGTATGCGGGTGGAGATGTAGTCCCACAAAACCATAATCCCTGCACAAAGCGGTCATGCCGCCTCACCCCAATATATACGGGTGGAGGTGTATCACAATCACAATCTCTACACAACTTGGCATAATAACTCACACATAAATCACGACTTGAAATTATAACATGTGGATACACAATCCAAAGTTTGGAACACATCCTCAATTTATAATGCAACATGATAAGAGCGTTTGAAACACAAATTGAACATATATCTTTATCACAAAACTTATTGGAATACTCGATTTGTAATCAACATCTTGGAACTTACAAGGATAATGGAAATTCCAATTCTTAAAGAAGGGTTTAGCCAACATACCTCAATGGAGCTTCCTTAAACTCTAAAATATTCCGGAATTCTTAGCAACTTCAATCTAGTTTAGAAATATAATAAATTGAACCAAAATTAGGAAGATGATCATGGTTCTAACTCATTTGAGCATTTTATCAAACACTAGGTGTGCATAAGGTTTCAAGGTCCTATTATGGAGGATTCCATAATCCCACAACCCAATCTTTACCATGCTTAGTTCAACAATCTTCCTACACCCCTTGATATCACATGCATGTAAAATAAACAACTCTCATGCCCAAATAGTATCTTGGTAATTACCCATTTTTAGATAATTTCGAAATTAGGGGTTTGGGTGTAGAATCTTACCTCTAGGATGAAGATCTAGTGAGTTTCCCTTCTTAATCTTCCAAAATTTGAGCAAGAATTGAAGAACGATTATTGAAGAATACCTTCTCACTCTAGGGCACTCTCTCTCACTCTAAAATGTCAGATTTTAGCTCAAAAATGGCCCAAAGCGAGTATTTAACAAAGTAGGGTCGGGTTTTAAAAATCCAAAAATAGAGCTCCGGAACAAGGTCTGCGATCGCATATGTGATCGCATAATCGATATGAGGACCGCATATCAGTTGCATAATTACTGTCCAGAACCGGCAAAAATCTGTCTGTGTTTGCGGTCACTATGCGGCCTGTAGACCTGTTCTGCGGTCGCATAATGAACCGCTGAACAGTTATGCGGTCGCATAGTCGACCGTACAATTGCATCCAAACTGACCCTCTCCTGCCTCACTTCTGCGTCCATTATGCGGCCCGTAGAGTGATTCTGCGGTCTCATAATGGACCGCAAAAACGCATTTTGCCGCCAAAAGTTTTCCTTTACTTTCAAGTACATTGTTCAACACAAAAAGTCAGAGCACCATTTTTCCTCTACAATCCTCACACACGTAAGCCTAGTTCGGCACCATGAAACATTATTCTTCTTTTGCAAAATTTTACGGGGCCTTACATTCTCCCCCACTTAGGATCATTCGTCCTCGAATAAGGGTCAAAATTTGTTATTAGCATCTTATGCAACTCGGTTTTCATACCACACACCAACAACGCCAAATTTTACTAGCTCCCTAAATTTTCAAAAATTTCGCCAGAGTTTCCCTGGCAACTAGGCCTATCTATCTGTTAGAGAGCCCTAAAAACACATCCTAACAACATATACATAATCCAACGACGTAACATAATACAAAACAACACCAACTGTGGCCTCACAAGCAATATATTTCTAGAAAGGAACACCCTTAACGCCAATTGTACAAATGATACAAAATTCATAGAAAGTAAGTCTTACAATTTTCCTAGATCACAAATTTATAAATACATGATCATTCAAACAAATAATGATACTTTTTCTTCATTTCTTCCTCGGCCTCCCAAGTATCCTCTTCAACCTGTTGATTTCGCCATAGCACTTTCACGGATGCAATTTTTTTATTTCTCAACTTTCGAACTTGCCGATCAATAATAGAAACTGGAATCTCTTCATAAATCAATTCCTCATTAACCTCAATAGTCTCAACTGGAACAATGAGTGTCGGATCTCCAACTACTTTCTTCAACATAAACACATGAAACACTGGGTGTACTAATGACATCTTAGGTGGTAGCTCAAGCTTGTACGCCACCTCACCGATCTTCTGAATGATTTTGTATGGTCCGGCATACCTCGGACTCAATTTCCCTTTCTTACCAAATCGCATTACACCATTAATGGGGGAAACTTTCAAGAATAACCAATCATATTCTTTGAACTCCGAATCCCTACGACGAACATTCGAATAGAATTTCTGACGACTCTGAGAAGTCTTCAACCGCTCCTTAATGATTTTAACTTTTTCCATGGCCTGATGCACAAGGTATGGCCCTATCAACTCTGCTTCACTAATTTCGAACCACCCAATGGGAGATCTACATCTCCTACCATATAAAGCCTCGAACGGTGCCATCTGAATGCTAGCATGATAGCTATTGCTATATGCAAATTCTATGAGTGGTAAATGATCATCCCAGCTACCTTTGAAGTCTAGAACACAAGTGCAAAACATATGCTCAAGCGTCTGAATAGTCCGTTCTGCCTGACCGTCAGTCTGCGAGTGAAAGGTTGTACTAAGATTCACCCGAGTACCCAAACCTTGCTGAAATTTCTTCCAAAAATTAGCAGTAAATTGTGCTCCCCTATCAGAAATGATGGAAACTGGGGTGCCATGCAACATGACTATTTCTTTGATATACAACTGAGCATATTATTCCGCTGTATCGGCAGCCTTAACTGGCAAGAAGTGTGCTGATTTTGTGAGCTGATCCACAATCACCCAAATTGAGTCAAACTTGCATGGAGTGCGTGGTAATCCTACCGCAAAATCCATATTAAGCATTTCCCACTTCCACATTGGAATTTCTATGTTCTGTGCCAACCCACCAGGCCTTTGGTGTTCGGCCTTCACTTGCTGACAATTTGGACACTTCGCCACAAACTCCGCTACATTTCTCTTCATATCATTCCACTATTAGTCTTCCTTAAGATCAAGATACATGTTCATAGAACCCGGGTGCACGGAATACCTAGAAGTGTGAGCTTCAGTCATAATTCTTTCCCGGAGACCATCCACATTTGGAACACATAGACGCCCTTGGTACCTTAGTGTACCATCATCCATGTCAAGAGAAAAGGCCATGGTCTTATGTTTATGAATCCCCTCTTTCAACTGCACCAACAATGGATCGTTGTATTACTTCTCTTTGACTTCCACAACAAGCGATGATTCAGCCCTATTTTGCACAATTACCCCTCCTTTACTAGAGTCCACAAGACGAACTCCCAAACTAGCCAATCAGTGAACTTCCTTGGCCAATGGCCTTTGATATGCCTCCAAGTGAGCCAAACTACTCATAGATTTCCGACTAAGAGCATCTGCCACAACATTGGCCTTTCCCGGATGATATAGAATATCAATGTCGTAGTCCTTGAGGAACTCAAGCTATCTTCTCTGCTTCAGATTCAATTCCTTCAACTTGAAAATATATTGAAGGCTCTTATGGTCCATGAATACATCAACATGGACCCCATATAAATAATGACGCCAAATTTTCAATGCAAATACCACTGCCACAAGTTCTAAATCATGTGTTGGATAGTTCTTTTCATGATTCTTTAGTTGCCTAGAAGCATAAGCTATCACCTTCCCATGTTGCATTAATACACACCCAAGCCCGATTCTTGAAGCATCACAATATACCACAAATCCATCTATACCCTCCGGTAGAGTCAACACCGGTGCCGTAGTCAATCTTGCTTTCAACTCCTAGAAACTCTTTTCACAAGCATCTAACCATTGGAACTTAATTGCCTTCTGCGTCAATTTAGTCAATGGAGAGGCAAGAGTAGAAAACCCCTCCATAAACTTTCTGTAATATCCAGCTAAGCCTAAGAAACTGCGAATCTCTGTTGGAGTTGTAGGCCTCGGCCAATTCTTCACAGCTGCAATTTTCTGAGGATCAACCTTAATCCTCTCACTAGAGACAACATGACCCAAGAATGTGACCGATTCAAGCCAAAATTCACACCTTGAAATCTTTGCATATAACTTGTGCTGATATAGGGTTTGTAGAACTACCCTGAGATGATCGACATGGTCTTCTCGACTTCGTGAATATACAAGAATATCATCTATGAACACTATCACAAAAGGATCGAGGAACAGCCTGAAAATGCGATTCATAAGATCCATGAAGGCTGCTGGGGCATTTGTTAGCCCAAAGGACATCACTAGAAACTCAAAATGCCCATACTGGATCCTAAAAGCTATTTTCGGAATATCCCGCTCACTGATCCTCAATTGGTGATACCCGGATCTTAAATTAATCTTAGAGAAGTACCTGGCACCTTGCAATTGATCAAACAAGTCATCTATCCTTGGCATTGGGTACTTATTCTTGATTGTGACCTTATTAAGCTGCTGATAGTCAATACACATTCTTAGTGACCCATCTTTCTTTCTTACAAAAAGGACCGGTGCACCCCAAGGCGACACACTTTGCCGGATAAAACCCTTTTCTAACAAATCTCTCCATTGTTCCTTTAGCTCTTTCAATTCTGCCGGTGTGATTCTGTAGAATGGAATAGATATAGGATGCGTATCTCGCATCACATCAATCCCAAAATCAATCTCCCTGTCTGGTGGGATCCCAGGGAGTTCATCCGGAAAGACTCCCGAAAATTCATTCACAATAGACACATACTCAAGCGTAGGTGCCTCAGCAGAAGTGTCCATAACTCGGACCAAATGGTAAATACACCCCTTGTTGATCATTTTCGTGCCCTTAAGGTAAGAAATAAACCTACCCTTCGGCACTACATCATCACCCTACCACTCAATAACTGGCACATTTGGAAATTCGAACCTAACAGTTCTGGTTCGGCAATCAAGCTTGGCAAAACATGAATAAAGCCAATCCATCCCCATTATCACATCAAAATCGACCATTCTCAATTCAATAAGATCGACTAGGGTATCCTGACCACGCAACGTGACAACACAATCCCTATAAACTCGCACGGCCAAAATAAACTCACCAACCGAAGTAGATATAGAGAATGGCTCATGAAGATGTTCTGGTTCTATCCCAAATTCCATAGCAACATAAGGAGTGGCATATGACAAAGTGGAACTAGGATCAATAAGAGCATATACATCATGGGATTGGACAAACAATATACCTGTGACAACATCTAGAGAAGCCTCTGATTCCCGACGTCTCCACATAGCATAAAATCTGCTGGGTCCTCCCGAATTCTGTGCACCACCCCTAGCTGCACCACACCCTGCGGGTGCTGGGGTGCCTTGAGCTGGAGGTGTTATGGATGCAGTAGCTGCAGAATTAGTTGGATGTGCCGCACCTCTGCCCATAATTCGGCGGGACGAGCGGCAATCTCTCTGAATGTGACCCCTCACACCACACCCATAGCATACTGGTAGGTTAGGACCCAAAGTGTATCCTCCCACACTTAAGGCATGGAAGCCTCCGCTGCTGAAACCTTCTGTCAGGTCAACCCTGCTGGTGAGGTCCTCTGTTGCCCTGACTGGGTCCAGATGTCTGTGCACCCATCAAAGACTGGGTGAATGATTGGGATGGTCCTGATGACCCTCCCCTGAATGCTGACCTACCACCACCACCACCGAAAGAACCACCAAAGTTGCCCGCGGACCGGGCCTTGCTACTACTCTGACGCTCTATTTTATTCTTCAATTTGTGGTTCTCTGTGGCTTGAGCAAATGCCACCATCTTATCATAGTTCATATCAGAATTTAAGGCAGCTGCAGCGGCCTCATTAATAACTAAGGGGCTAAGTCCCTGAACAAACCGGTGCACTCTAGCCTCCATAGTAGGCAACGTGTGAATAACATACTTGGACAGGCGCGCAAACTCCATATGGTACTCCCACACATTCATACTACCCTGCTTCAGGCTTTCAAACTCATCGGCACGAGCTGCCTTAGTTTCGGCAGGCAAGAAATGATCCATAAAGGCATCTGTGAACTCACCCACCTTGTCAGAGGGCTTCCCTCCTCACGGGATTTCTCCCACAACTCAAACCAAGAATAGGTCACCCTTTCAGGCAGTAGGAGGCCAACTCCACTCCCTCCGTCTCTGTAGCATGCATAACCCGAAGAGTCTTGTGCATCTCATCAATGAAGTCATGGGGGTCTTCCTTGGGATCCGTACCCGTAAATACTATAGGATCTAACTAAAGAAACTTGTTCACCCTGGAACTAGCAGATTCCCCTGGTTGACTGGAAGACATAGTCCCAACACTCGATCTCTGGGTCTGAGAAGTCACTATTTGTGTCAACATCTGTATGGCTCACCTAAGATTAACATCATACACACCAGAATCGGAAGCTGGAGGTGGAACTGGAATATCAGTTGGAGGAACCGTTGTACCTTCAGTAGGTATAAGGACAGGTGCGGTCTGATCAGTTGTGGTAGAATCAAGCAGCGTAGTAACTGGGGGAATATCCTCACCCCTCGGGTGCTCACCCGCATCATCAAATATAGGATCAACTACCACTCCTGGGGTGACATTGTCTCTTTGTCCAGTTCTTGCCTTCTTCTTAGGTGCCATGTACTGAAAATTAGAGCAACTCAGGAGTTAAAGGAGGAACAATCTTATAACCAGCTTTATCGCACGATCAAGAACATGAAAGAAGGGTATTATTCCTAAATGCCCATGTAGCATCCTAATTATAGATGTGGTCGAAAATACACTGATAATAAAGACTCTACTAGACATGGCTCTGAGACATCCTAGGACACTTTAAAACCTTAGGCTCTGATACCAAGTTTGTCACGCCCCAAAATTGAGGAGCGCGACCGGCTCTCAACCGAGTGAACCCGACCGAGCAAGCCTGTTAGATTTCCTTCTACCCAAACTCATCCACGAATGAAGATAATACATATTTTCATTAATTAGACAAAAACGCGATCATGTCTATAATACCAATTCATTACCAATAGTTTTCATCATTTTTAAAGTCTCAAATGGGACAAGTAATACAACCATAATATAACATAGTTTGTCTTTCCCAGTACCAATACACAACCCACACTATGTCTACGGAGCCTCTATAGATAAAGAAGAGTTCAATGATAATGCCGGCAACAAGGCCCCGGTTATACCTCAAACAGAATACACAAAGAACAAAAGATACATGACCCCGGGATGAAGTGGGGCTCACCAAGTCAGCTGGGAAGAAGGTGTACTGCTATCAGTGATCAATACCTCATGTTGTGGAACCACCTTCATCCATTTAAAGATGCAGCGCCCCCGGCAAAAGGGACGTTAGTACCGTCGAATAGTACTAGTATAAAAACCAAACACCAATTTAAGAATTTAGAAATACAATATGAATATGATGAATCAGGGCGGCAATAGAATAATATAGATAACCGTTTAAACCAGAGCAAGCTTATTAAGAGTTATCAATAACATTAATAGGATTTAAGATGAGATCCTTTGTAACCATCTTCACACAAAGCGGCCACACCGCCTCACCTGATGTATACAGGTGGAGGTGTAAGCACAATACCACAACTCTATTCAAGCGGCCCTGCCACCTCACCCCAATGTATGCGGGTGGAGGTATAACCACAGTACCAAGAACCTACACAAAGCGGCTATGCCGCCTCACCCCAATGTATGCGGGTGGAAATGCATCAACCATACCAATACCAACACAAAGAGGCTATGCAGCCTCACCCCAATATATATATGTGGGTGGTGGTGCCACAACAATACCAAAACTATACACAAAGTGGTCATACCGCCTCACCCCAATGTATGCGGGTGGAGGTGCAGTCCCACAATACCATAATCCCTACACAAAGTGGTCATGCCGCCTCACCCCAATATATGCGGGTGGAGATGTATCACAATCACAATCTCTACACAACTTCGCATAATAACTTTCACATAAATCACAACTTGAAATTATAATATGTGGATACACAATCCATAGTTTGGAACACATCCTCAATTTATAATGCAATATGATAAGACCTTTTGAAACAAAAATTGAACATATATATTTATCACAAAACTTATCAGAATACTCTATTTGTAATCAACATCTTGGAACTTACAAGGATAACGGGAATTCCAATTCTTAAAGAAGGGTTTAGCCAACGTACCTCAATGGAGCTTCCTTAAACTCTAAAATGTTTCGGAATTCTTGGTAACTTAAATCTATTTTAGAAATATAACAAATTGAACCAAAATTAGGAAGATGATCATGGTTCTAGCTCATTTGAGCATTTTATCGAACACTAGGTGTGCATAAGGTTTCAAGGTCCTTTTATGGAGGATTCTATCATCCCACAACCCAATCTTTACCATGCTTAGTTCAACAATCTTCCTACACCCCTTGATATCACATGCATGTAAAATAAAATACTCTCATACCCAAAAATTATCTTGATAATTACCCATTTTCAAATAATTTTGAAATTAGGGGTTAGCGTGTAGAATCTTACCTCTAGGATGAAGACCTAGTGAGTTTCTCTTCTTAATCTTCCAAATTTTGAGCAAGAATTGAAGAACAATTATTAAAGAACACCTTCTCACTCTAGGGCACTCTCTCTCACTCTTAAATGTCAGATTTTAGCTCAAAAATGGCCCAAAGCGTGTATTTAGCGAAGTAGGTTCGGGTTTTAAAAACCCAAAAATGGAGCTCCGGAACAAGGTCTGCGGTCGCATATGTGATCGCATAATCAATATGCGGACCGCATATCGGTCGCATAATTGCTGTCCAGAACCGACAAAAATCTGTCTGTGTCTGCGTTCACTATGCGGCCCGCAGACCTGTTCTGCGGTTGCATAATGAACCACAGAACAGTTATGCGGTCGCATAGTTGACCGCAGAATTGCATCCAAACTGACCCTCTCCTGCCTCACTTCTGCGTCCATTATGCGGCCCGCAGAGTGATTATGCGGCCGCATAATGGACCGCAGAAGTGCATTTTGCTGCCAAATTTTTTTTTTTACTTTCCAGTGCATTGTTCAACACAAAAGGTCATAGCCGCACAATCCTCAAACACGTAAGCCTAGATTGGCACCATGAGACATTATTTTTCATTTGCAAATTTTTTTACGGGGCCTTACAAAATCTAAGTTAGTATTTGGGGATTTTTAGACTATGTTATTGGAGAGTGAAATTTAAGGATTTAAGGGTCGGGTTTGGTTGAAATTGGATGATTTTAGTATGGATAGACTCGTAATTGAATGGGGGTTCGAAAATTGTGAATTTTGTCGGTTTCCAAGGTGCGAGCTCGTGGGTTGAATTTTTGGGTTAATTGTTTTACTTGAGTTAAAGCTTAGCTTTATCTTTTGGAATCACGTCCTATGGCTTTCGTTGATAGTATTACATTATTTTGGCTAGATTCGAACCTTCCAGAGATTGATACGCACGGGAAGGGCTTGTTAGCACAATGATTTGGTTTGCTTGAGGTAAGTATCTTATCGAAACTTGGTTGAGGTACTAGTTGCCTGAATTATTTGTGATAGCTATGTGTAACGGGTGCACACATGTGTGGGGTTGATCCCATGTGCTAATACCGAGTTGTTTATCTATGCTCGGGGTAGTGTATAGGCTATGTCATGCCTTGAATTGATTGTTAAGTTTCAAACTGAGTTGTTTCTCCTATTTGTACCGTCTGTGAGATATTTGTACCACGTTGAGGTTTCATTGAAGTAACTTTTCACGTTGGAATTGATAAAATTGCTATTCCATGATAAAATTATTTGCTTTAGCTGTGATAGCACATATTGCACATGCCTACACTATAGCATGCTAGATATACCAGTCCAGGAGTATGAAATTAGTAATAATTGATCATGTACATGTATTCCTATATACTTGTTTTCTCTGTGTTATGAGCTGGACTAGTAGCTTGTGACCACACTGTGTGGATTGTGATTGTTGGCACGTGAGTTTTCTGTGCGGCTGATATTATTGGCACGTGAGTTTTTCCTGAAGCACGTGAGTTATCCATGCGGATCTAGATATTGATATTATTAGTACGTGAGTTGTCCGTCCAACACGTGAGTTGTCCATGCGGGTTATGTTATTAACCCGTGAGTTGTCAGTGCAACACGTGAGTTATCCGTGCAATATGTGGATACGGATCCATCCCCCTAGGGTCACCCTCTCATGTTTCTCTCTTGATGATGTACCCGCAGATATTGAGGAAAACTTATCAATGGTTTGGTACAGATATGGAAAGGTTGAGGAAATCTGGCCAGTGTTTATTTGGATTTCGCATTTCATCTTTACTTACAATTTACATGGTTAATTACCTGATTTAGCAGCATATCATCTCTATATGCTGAACATTGATTGAACAACATATTTGAGTAACTGTACACATATACACGTAGATGTTTCTTCCTGTGCTTTATGACCTGATTTCATTATTGTTCTATATTTGTTTAAACGATGAAACTGTACAGGTTATCGCTAGTATCATTTATAATTCGTGATTTTTTTACCTCATCGAGGTTAATTACGATACTTATTGAGTACATTGGATCGGTTGTACTCATACTAGACTCCGCACTTAATTGTCCAGATCAAGGTGTGAGGACCAGTTATCAGCAGTAGGCTTGCTTGTTGTACTATGTTCGAGAGGCGAGGTAGAGTTGCATCCTTGTTCGCAGTTTTGACTTGTCTTTTCCTTATGTACTGTTGTTACAGTTTAGAAAGTATTATAACTGTTCAATTTCAGACTTGTATTCCGTTATAGAGCTCATGACTCCGTATTTATCAGTTTTTGGGGGATTTACCTTGTATTGGTAGTACTTTATTACAATGAGGTTTCAGACTTATGTTATTTCTATAAAAAAAATTCTGGTTCTTTAACGTCATGCTTCAGCTTGCCTAGCTGATGTGTTAGGCGTCATCATGACGGGTTGGGATTTTGGGTCATGACACTTGTAGACTAGGTTTTGGTTGTATGTAAAAGAATGGGTTATAATCTCCTTGGGTATAGTCATGAATGTGTATAAAATGTCAATCTTTTCCTTTGTTGAATAGTTGTGCATGTTTTAGATTTCCAATATCACTACTTAGAGGACTTGTTGGTCCAAACTTTAGAATTGAGGAAGGAGAAGAATGGACGTCGGTTCGCACGGGCTTTCGGACATCGTGTGTCGGTCGCACCTCCCAAGGATGGGGTGTGACACTAAAATTTGACAAAACTCATAAATTTCGATAACCCATTCGAATACGAGTCCAACTATGATAATTTCATCCAATTCCGACTCTGGATCAATGTTCAAAACTCAATTATTCACTTTAGAAAAATTTAGACAAAACCTCACAATTTCTCTTTCAGATTCACATATTAAATGCCAAAATCGAAGATGAAATCATGTAATATCATCAAATTCGATTAAAAATACTTACCCCAATCCATGTGATGGATATCCCCTCCAAAATTGCCCAAATCCAGGCTACCCAAGTAAACCCTTCATGATCGCGGACCAGCTTCGTGATCACGAAGCACAATTTTCACTGACCACAGAAATACTCTTCCCAATCGCGGCAAATACCTTACGAACACGATGCACTACGATGCCAAACCTAGGCGAATACGGAAACGACCTCGCGAATGTGATATTAACTCCACCACCCCCCAGCTCCTCCTATCACGACCGCGATGACTAAACCACAAGTGGCCCCAAAACACTCTTCACAATCGTGATACACCTACGCGATCACGATGACCAATAACCCAGCACCAAATATCACAGAAACTAGCAATGCCAATATGAGAAAAATGATCCGAAATCACCCCAGAACTCACCCGAACCTCTCGGGACCCCATTCGAACATAACAACAAGTTTCATAACATACTACAAACCTATTCAAGGCCTCAAATCACCCATAACAATATCAAAACCATGAATCGCACCTCAAATCAAGCTTAATGAACTATTTCAAATTTTCAATTTCGAAACTTACGCCGAATACGTCTAAACAACTCAGAATCAGCTCAAATTATTTACACAAGTTCTAAATGACATAATGAACCTATTCTAACTCCTGGAACAAAAATCCAAACCCTATAATATCGAAGTCAACTCCCGGTCAAACCTATCAATTTTCCAAACCTTCAAATTGTCAACTTTCGCCAAATAGAGCCGAAACCTTATAAAACACCCAAATGCAAATCCGGGAAAACACCCAAATACAAAATCACCATCCAGACCAACCAGAACCATCAAATCTCTGATACAGGGTCAAATACACAAAAGTCAAATGTGGTCAACTCTTCCAACTTAAAGCTTCCTATTTAAGAATCATTCTTTCAAATCAATTTCAAACAACTCAAAGACCAAAACCAACCATGAAAGAAATTCATAATACACCATACAAAGCCATTTATGACCTCACACTGCCGAACTAAATGCATATACTCGAAACGACCGGTTGGATCGTTACACCTTTAAATGTCATAGTCATTAGAGTATGATTCACCATGAAACAACTTTTCTGGTGCTGACCAATTGCCCTGAGCATTATCCATAGTACTTGAGCTATTTGAGAACCAGCCTTGATGTCAAATTTCTACCTGTATAGGAAACAATAACATCATCAACATAATCAAGGAGAGTGATTTTTGGTCATTATCTTGGCATAGATAATTCTTTATGTCTTGTTTACTGTGAAGTAGATTGTGCATTCTTTAGAGAACCTTTGCCCTCAAGAAAAACAAGGAAGGGGATAATGGATCCCCTGTCTCACCGCCCTAGTAAAATGAAAGAAACCCTTCCTAGAGCCATTGATCATGATGTAATACCACACATTGACTATTGATCTTCATACCAAGTCTGTCCATTATTCTGCAAACCCAAATCTCCTCAGTGTTACCAGCAAGAAGTTTCAATTCGTTCTGTCATAAGCTTTGACATGTTGAGTTTAAGGACTACATTCCCTCATCTTCTCCTCCTTTTAATCCCATGTATAGCTAACAAAATTTTTTGGTTATCAACCTTCCAGGAACAAACCCCTTTCGGTTTTAGAGATGAGCTTAGGAAGGATAGGGGCTAATCTGGAGCTTATAATCATAGGCATAATCTTACTAGAATAATTACTTAGACTGATTGTCCTGAATTCAGAAGAGCACGAAGGACTTTTCACCCTAGGAATTACTACTAAACATGTTCTAGTGTAAAACTTATAAAGTCTAGAGCCACTGAAGAATGCCTGTACCATATTAGTTAGGTCAAAATTTATAATTTCCATGTACCTTTAAAAGAATGCCGCTCCATATCCATCTGGTCTAGGAGCACTGTTGGGATCCATGTAAAAAATAGTTCTTTTAATTTTCTCTTCATCATGGATTGCTGTCAGAACATCATTATCTGCTTGAGTTACAATTTGATTAATGCATTGTGTAGGTGTTGAAGATGAAAAACTCCTTCTGTAGAAAAAAACTTCTCAAGGTAGTTAACTGCTTCCCCTGCTCCCAGTAATCCAATCTCCATTCTAATTCTTGATACTATATATAGTTAGTTTTCTCCTTTTCACCTTTCACCTTGATAATGTCATGAAAATATTTCCTGCTAGAATCTTCCTCTTCATGTTATTTATCAGAGAGATAGATAACCTGATCTTCTCACTATAAAATTTAATGATCACAATGCATAGAGAATTTGTCACCAATCGCCGATTTTGATCATGTGTGTTGACTTTCTTTTGTTGCAACATAAATATCTCTTCATATTATCTTATCACTTATCTTAATTTTCATATCGCCAAATAAAATTGTTTACCATGATACTTTTGACTATGGAGATTTCATGGACGGTTTAAGTGATGAATCAAAAAAAACTTGTATGAGAAGTACTATGACTACAAAATAGAATTTAAGACCTGACGCAAGTAGAACCGCAAAATCAAGCTCTACTTTCTTAACTTTATTATTATCTTTTTATTTCTTCTTTCTATGTTACCTTTTATATAGTCCAACTTCTATAAATGATAGGGTAGACATCCCATTAAAGTGATGATCATCTTCAAAATACGCTTCATACATATTTGTACCTTATTAAAATAAAATAAGTAAAATAAATTACATATATCTTATACAAATTTGATTGTTCATCTTCGTAAGTTCAGATGATAATGATCCACATTGATAATTTGTAAAAACTTATACTTAATTATTATTTCATGTATATATCATTATCTAAAGTTTTATTTAATAATATTAATATTATTTTAAAAAATATATATATATATATATATATATATTATATAACTTAAGATGGGGAGAATGTGACGACCCGGCCAGTTGTTTTGATTTACATAGACTCGTTCCCCTATTTTGTAGCTTCTTTTATGTTCATTTATGGTTATGTGACTCGCAGGGGTGGTTGGTTTGGTTCCGGGGATGTTTCAGAGTGAATTTGGACACTTAGTCCCAACGTTGGAAGCTTAAGTTGAAAGAATTGACCGGAGTTTGACTTTTGTGTAGACGACTCCGAAATGAGGTTTTGATAGTTCTGATAGCTTTGTATGGTAAATTTGGACTTAGGCGTATGTCCGGATATTGATTTGGAGGTTCGTACGTCGTTTTGGCTTGAATTGGCAGAAATTAAAAAGTTAAAGGTTTGAAAGTTTGAGAAGTTTAACTGAGAGATGACTTTGTTGATATCGGGCTCGGATTTTAGTTCTGGAAGTTGTAATAGGTCCGTTGTGTGGTTTATCACGTGTGCAAAATTTGAGGTCAACTAGAGTTTGTTTAATATGATTCGGCATTGGTTTTAGAAGTTGGAAATTCTTTAGTTTTATTAGGCTTGAATTGGGGTGCAATTCTTGATTTTGATATTGTTTGATATGATTTAAGTCTTCGATTAAGTTTGTATCATGTTTTAGAACTTGTTGGTATGTTTGGTTGAGGTCCCGGGGGCCTTGGGTGAGTTTCGGAAGGTTAACAGATCGATATTTGGACTTACCGCATGGCTGAAGAGTTTTGGAGATGCTGGTATAATCGCACCTGCACTGGGCTTGGCCGCAGGTGCGACACTGCATGTGTGGCTGGAAGGACGCAGGAGCGGAATTTGGGTCTGGCTAAGGAACTTCGTAGGTGCGATCAGTGTTTCCACATAAGCGAAGGCGCTTTTGCGAAGGGAGTTCTGCATAGGCGAATTTTGGACTTGAGGGGCTAGGACCGCACGTGCGCATGCACAGAAGCATAAGGTTTACTGCAGAAGCGGACCCGCAGAAGCAACAGGTCGGTAGTTTAATGGATTGCACAGAAGCGAAGCTTTTTCCTCAAAAGTGGAAGTGTAGGTGCGCTGATTTGGTCCGCAGAAGCGGAATCACCGGCAGTGATTTAAAATTGAGGGTTTGAGTCTTTCTTTCATTTTGGGAACTTTGGAGTTTGGACTAGGGCAAATTTTGGAGAGGTTTTCACCTAGATTGAATACGTAAGTGGATTTTAATCACTTTTATCCATAAATATTGAATACCCATTTTTTATTTCACCTATTTCTCATGAATCTAAGTTAGAATTTGGGGATTTTTGGGCTATATTATTGGAGAGTGAAATTTGAGGATTTAAGCGTTGATTTGTGGATGGAATTGGATGATTTTGGTATGGTTGGACTCGTAATTAAATGGGTATTTGGAATTTGTGAATGTTGTCGAGTTCTGAGGTGCGAGCTCGGGTGTTGACTTTTTGGGTTAGTTTTTTGACTTGAGTTATAGCTTAGCTTTATATATTGGAGTCACTTCCTTTGGCTTTTATTGATAGTATTACGTTATTTTGGCTAGATTCGAGCCTTCCGGAGGTTGATACACGCGGGAAGGGCTTGTTAGTGGAACGATTTGGTTTGCTTGAGGTAAGTATCTTATCGAAACTTGTTTGAGGAACTAGTTACCTGAATTATTTGTGAAAGCTATGTTGGGTGCGCACATGTGTGGGGTTGAGCCCATATGCTAACACCGGATTGTTTATCCATGCTCGGGGTAGTGTATAGGCTATGCCATGGCTTGAATTAATTGTTAAGTTTCAAACTGAGTTGTTTCTCCTATGTGTACCCTTTGTGAGTTATTTGTACCACGTTGAGGTTTCATTGAAGTTACTTTTCCTGCTGGAAATGATAAAACTGCTATTCCATGATGAAATTATTTCTTTTAGCTGTGATAACACACATTGCACATGCCTACACTATAGCATGCTAGATATACCAGCCCAGGATTATGAAATTGGTAATTATTGATCATGTCCATGTATTCTCGTATAATCACTTTCTCTGTGTTATGAGCTGGACTGGTATCCTGGGACCACGTCGGGCGGGTTATGATTGTTGGCACGTGAGTTTTCCGTATGGTTTATATTATTGGTACATGCGTTGTTCGTGCAATACGTGAGTTGTCCGTGCAGATCTATATATTAATATTATTAGCACGTGATTTGTCTGTGCGGGTATTATATTATTAACACGTGAGTTGTCACTGGAGCACGTGAGTTGTCCGTGCAGATAGTGGATACAGATCCATCCCCCTAGGGTCATCCTCTCATGTTTCTCTCTTGATGATGTACACGCAGATATTGAGGAAAACTGATCAGTGGTTTGGTACAGATATGGAAAGGTTGAGGAAATCTGGCCAATGTTTGTTTGGATTTTGCATTTCATCTTTACTTGCAATTTCCATGGTTAATTACCTGATTTAGCTGCATATCCTCTCTACATGCTAAACATTGATTGAACAACGTATTTGAGTAATTGTACATACACACACACACACACACACACACATGTTTCTTCCTGTGCTTTATGACCTGATTTCATTATTGTTCTATATTTGTTTAATTGATGAAAATGTACAGGTTATCGCTAGTATCATTTATAATTTATTCTTCTTTTACCTCACTGAGGTTAATTATAATACTTACTGAGTACGTTGGGTCGGTTGTACTCATACTACACTCTACACTTAATTCTACATATCCAGGTCTGAGGACTAGTTATCAGCAGTAGGCTTTTTTGTTGTACTGAGTTTGAGAGGCGAGGTAGAGCTGCATCCTTGGTCGCAGTTTTGACTTGTTTTTTCCTTACATACTATTGTTACATTTCAGAAAGAGTTATTATTGTTCAGTTTCAGACTTGTATTCCGTTATAGAGCTCATGACTCCGTATTTATCAGTGTCTGGGGGATTTACCTTCTATTGGCTGTACTTTATTACATTGAGGTTTCAGACTTATATTATTTCTAAAATTATTTTTGTTCGAGTTCTTTATCATTATGTTTCGGCTTGCCAGGCTGGTGTGTTAGGTGTCATCACGATGAGTTGGGATTTGGGTCATGACACTTGTAGACTAGCTTTTGGTTGTATGTAAAAGAATGGGTTATAATCCCCTTGGGTATAGTCATGAATGTGTATAAAATGTCAATCTTTTCCTTTGTTGAATAGTTGTGCATGTTTTAGATTTCCAATGTCACTACTTAGAGGACTCGTTGGTCCAAACTTTAGAATTGAGGAAGGAGAAGAATGGACGTCGGTTCGCACGGGCCTTCGGACATCGTGTGTCGGTCGCACCTCCCAAGGATGGGGTGTGACACTAAAATTTGACAAAACTCATAAATTTCGATAACCCATTCGAATACGAGTCCAACTATGATAATTTCATCCAATTAAGACTCTGGATCAATGTTCAAAACTCAATTATTCACTTTAGAAAAGTTTAGACAAAACTACCCAATATCTCTTTCAGATTCACTAATTAAATGCCAAAATCGAAGATGGAATCATGTAATATAATCAAATTCGAGTTAAAAATACTTACATCAATCCATGTGGTGGATATCCCCTCCAAAATCGCCCAGATCTGAGATCCCCAACTCAAAATATGATAAAACAACAAAAACCTTCAAAACAGAGTACTTTATAATACTACCCAAGTAAACCCTTCGCGATCGCGGGATTAGCTTCGCGATGACGAAGAACAAATTTCACTGCCCACAGAAATACTCTTCATGTTCACGGAAAATACCTTGCGAACATGATGCACTATGATGCCAAACCTATGCAAACGCCGCAACGACCTCGTGAACGCGATGTTAACTCCACCAGCCTCCAGTTTCTCAATGCGAATGCGGTACCGTTGTCACGAACGTATAGAACAACCCGTTCAAACCTTCGCGAACACATTTCTCCTGTCGTGACTGCGATGACTAAACCAACACTGGCCCAAAAATACTCTTCATAATCACAAGCCCAGCACCAGAAATCAGAGAAACTAATAATGCGAATATGAGGAAAATGATCTAAAATCACCCCGGAACTCACCCGAGCCTCCCGGGACCCCGTTCGAACATATCAACAAGTTTCATAACATAATACAGACTTATACAAGGCCTCAAATCACCCATAACAATATCAAAACCACGAATCGTACCTCAAATCAGGCTTAATGAGCTATTTCAAATTTCCAATTTCAAAACTTACGCCGAACATATCTAAACAACTCAGAATCGACTCAAATTTTGCACACAAGTTCTAAATGACATAATGAACCTATTCTAACTCCGAGAACCAAAATCTAATCCCGATAATATCGAAGTCAACTCCCGGTCAAACCTATCAACTTTTCAAACCTTGAAATTGCTAAATTTCGCCAAATAGAGCTGAAACCTTATAGAAACACCCAAATGCAAATATGGGCATACGCTCAAGTCCAAAATAATCATCCGGGCCTACCAGAACCATCAAAACTTTGATACCGGGTCAAATACACAAAAGTCAAACTTAGTCAACTCTTCCAACTTAAAGCTTTCTATTTAAGAATCATTCTTCCAAATCAATTCCAAACAACTCGAAGACCAAAACCGACCATGCATACAAAATACTTAATACACCATACAAAGCTATTTATGACCTCACACCGACGAAATAAAAGTAAATACTCGAAATGACCGGTCGGTTCGTTACACCTTTAAATGTCATTGTTATTAGAGTATGATTCACCATGAAATAACTTTTCTGTGCTGACCAATTGCCCTAAGCATTATTCAAAGCTCTTGAGCTGTTTGAGAACCATCCTTAATGTCAAATTTGTACTTGCAGAGGAAATAATGGCATCATCAACATCAGCAAGGAGAGTGATTTTTAGTCCTTGTCTTGGCATAGGTAATTCTTTATTTCTTATTTATTATGAAGTAGATTGAGCATTCTTGAGAGAACATCTGACCCCAAGATAAATAAGGAAGGGGATAATGATGTAATACCACATATTAGCTATTGATCTTCATATCAAGTCTGACCATTATTCTGCAAACCCAAATCTCCTCAGTGTTACCAGCAAAAAATTTCAATTTGTTCTGTCATAAGCTTTGACATGTAGAGTTTAAGGATTACATTCCCTCATCTTATCTTCCTTTTAATCCCATGTATGAGCTTTTGAGCTAACAAAATTTTTTGATTATTAACCTTCCATGAACAAACCCCTTTGGTTTTAGGGATGAGCTTCGGAAGGATAGGGGCTAATCTGGAGCTCATAATCATAAACATGATCTTACTAGAATAATTACTTAGACTGATTGGCCTGAACTCAGAAAAACACGAAGGACTTTTCACCCTAGGAATTACAACTAAACATGTGCTAGTGTAAAACTTAGAAAGTCTAGAGCCACTGAAGAATGACTTTACCATATTAGTTGGGTCAAAATTTATAATTTCTAAGTAGCTTTAAAATAATTCTCCTCCATATCCATCTGGTCTAGGAGCACTGTTGGGATCCATGTAAAAATAGCTCTTTTAATTTTCTCTTCATCATGGATTTCTGTCAGAACATCATTATCTACTTTAGTTACAATATGATTAATGCACTGTGTAGGTGTTGAAGATGAAAAACTTCTTCTATAGAAAAAAGCTTCTCAAAGTAGTTAACTACTTCCCCTGCTCCCTGTAATCCAATCCCCATTTGTAATGACCAGATATGTCACTTTTAGTTTTAGCCTTATTTTTGTGCTCTGAGACCTCAATTAGCTCCGTTTAGTATGTCTCAATGTGCGTGCATAGTTTATGTCTTATTCCAGAAAAGTTTTATGTGAAAAATCTAAGGAAATGTGAATTTTGTCTTTAAAATGACTAGAGTTGACTACGGTCAATATTTTATATAAACAGACCCGGATTAGTATTTTGACGGTCCCGTTGGGTTCGTATCATGATTTAGGTCTTGGGCGTATGCCCGGAATTTAATTAGGAAGTCTTTAACTTGTTTTGACTCATTTTGCCGAAAGCTAGCATTTTTGAAAGTTGAAGAATTTTAAAGTTTAATCGAAAGTTGACTTCGTAGCTAACGGGTTTGGATTTTGATGTTAAAACTTGAAATATTCTGTACTTCTATTTGAAACTTGTTTGCAAAATTTGGTCCAATTTGGAATTGATTTGACATGATTCGGACACTTAAACATGATTCTAGTGTTCTTGAGTTTTACTTTGAAAGTTCATTCGTTTTGAGGATTGATTCATAGATTTAGATGTTATTTTCGAGATTTTATTGCGCGAGCAAGTTTGTATGATGTTATTACACTTGTGTGCATATTTGTTTTGGAGCCTCGAGGGCTCTGGTGAGTTTCGGACGTGTAGCGGAGTGTTTGATAGAGTTAGGAGTCTGTTGTTTTTTTGCACAGGTCTCAGTTCTCGCATTAGCGAGTTAGGATTGCATTTGCGATAGCAAGATAAACTCTTTCAAGTTTGCATTTGCGAACAGCTTCTTCATATTTGCGATAAGGTGCTGGGGTAGGTTGGATCGTATTTGCGATCAAGTGGTCGCATTTGTTGTTGTCCCATGTTCGCATTTGTGAACAAAACCATCGTATTTGCGATGGCAGCAGAGATATGAGCCCTTCGCATTTGCGATGGATTTCTCGTATTTGGGGGGTTCTCATTTGTGAAACCCAGGTTGTATATGCGACATCTGCGCTTGGACAAACATCTGAGAAAACTGGATTTAGCTCATTTCTTACAAACTCTCAACCCTAAACACCCTGGAGGCGATTTTCTAAGAGGATTTTCTTCCCAAAAATATTTATAAGCAACCTTAATCTATTTCTTTTCAATTACTTTCCAAGTATTTTCAACAGTAAATCTAGGATTTTCATGGTAGAAATTAGGGATTTGGGTAGAATTGGAGGTTTTGTATAATTGAGATTTAGACCACAAATTGAGGTCGGATTTTGAAACTAATCACATAATCAGGCTCGGGGGTGAATGGATAATTGGGTTTTGGTTCGAATCTCGGGTTTTGACCAAACAAATTCGGGGTTGACTTTGGTTGACTTTTTGGAAAAAGAGTAAAGATCTTAACTTTATATATTGTAATTGATTTCCCTAGCATTGTTTGAGGTTATTAAGTCGATTTTGGTTTAGATTTCGTTGGTTCGGAGGCAAATTTTAGAGGAATGGCCCTTGTTGAGCTTTTATTTGCTTGCGGAACGAGGTAAGTGTTGAGTCTAACCTTGATTTGAGGAAATTATGAACCTTTGAACTATATGTTATGTGAATTACATGTGTAACGGCGTATATGCGAGGTGACGAATGTATATATAATGTCAAGATAATTGTTTCCATGCTTTAACGTATTTCGATAATTATCATATTCCATGTCTTAAATGTTACTTGCTTTAATTGCTTTCTATGACGTAATTTGTTACTTGTCATTTATTTACTCTTGTATTGAAATGTTTGTTTCTTCTGTGATTCCATGATTAATTGCTACTTGTCTTAAATGTCTTACTTGTACACTTTATCTTTTATATGTTTAGCTTGTCTTGTTGCTTTGTATTAATTTTAGCATTCCTTGATTTGGTACGGGGTTCCTTATTAATTTGCTTTTGTATCCTTTAATCGTTCAAATTCTTGTGAATTGAGTTGTTGGATTGATTACATTTATTGATTTTGTTTATGGATCTGGTTGCATGCTGCAACGGGTGGAATAAGGGAGGATTGATATTGATATGGTGGGATCGGGTTGCACGTCGCAACGGATTTATATGTAATTTTGATATGGCGGAATAATGGAGGATTATGATATTAATTTTAATTATATGGTGGGATTGGGTTGCGCGCCGCAACGGATTTTACATGTTATTCTTGATATTAATATGGTGAAACAAGGGAGGATTGTGTTTGTACGGTGGGATCGAGTTGCGCGCCACAACGGATTGTGTGTGTTGTACTCATTGTTGCTTTTTGTTAGTTTTAAGTATTTTTATTTGAGATTCTGAGGATTGATATTTTTGGATTCACTGATTCCGAAGATTGATCAGTTAACTATGTTGTCATTATTTCCTGTGTTCTTTCCTATTGTTATTAATATTATACTGCGTATAGGTTATTGTAAGTGACTCACCTTAGCCTTGTCACTACTTCGTCGAGGTTAGGCTCAGCACTTACAGAGTACATGGGGTCAGTTGTACTCATACTATACTCTGCACTTCTTGTGAAGATTTTGGAGTTGGTCCTAGCGTCGGTCAGTAGATTGCTTGACAGAGACTTGAGGTACAGCTGCATGGCGATCGCAGCCCTAAAGTCCCCTTCTACATTATTCTAGCTGTTTATGTCATCTCAGACAGATATACTTTCATTCAGACCATTATATGTATTACTCTAGTGGCTCATGTACTTGTGACACCAGTTCTGGGATTGTATCTAGACACCGCTGTTATTTTGGTTTACTCACTCTATTTCAATTTTATTCTAGTTTTATTAAGTTTCTTGGTATCATTTAATTGGATTTGTTAAAATGGCTAAAAACCATTTCTAACGTTGGCTTTCCTGGCAAGTGAAATGTTAGGCTTCATCATGGTCCCGAGGGTGGGAATTCTGGCTCGTGACAAGTTGGTATCAGAGCACTAAATTTCCTAGGTCTCATGAGTCACGAGCAAGCTTAGTAGAGTCCAGAGGATCAATACGGAGACGTCTGTACTTATCTTCCAGAGGCTATATAGGTTAGAAAAATTTTTCACTTCCTTCTATTCTTGTTCTCTCGCAGATGGAGAGAACACGCAGAACATCTACAGCCAGATAGGAGTCGGAGCCCCCTGTGGCAGCTACTACCAGGGGCGAAGGCCGAGGTCGAGCCAGAGGTAGAGCTCAGCCTAGAGCTCGAGCCGCAACACCCATAGTGGAGCCTCAGATTGATCACGAGGAGGAAGTTCCAGCTCAGACTGTACCCGTCGGACTAGCTCAGGTCCCAGAGAGGTTCATAACTACTCCAATGCTTCAGGATGCTCTAGTCCGTTTGGTGGGCCTTATGGAGAGTGTGGCCCAGTTCGGTACATTTTCGGTGGCACCAACCGTCTCTCGGGCTGGGGGAGGAGAACAGACTCCCGCTAAGCACACACTGGAGCAGGAGACTTCCCAGTATCAGACTCCAGCAGCCCCGCCAATTGAGGTGGTTCAGCCGGTTGTTACGGCACAGGTCGGTAATAGGCCCGCTATGTTTCTAAGGATTTTTTGAGGTTGGATAAGTTTACCAAGCTCTTTCCTGTTCATTTCAGTGGTGCACCTTCTGAGGACCCATAAGATTATCTAGACCGCTTCTACGAGGTGCTGCAGAACATGGGTATAGTTGAGACCAATATGGTCGATTTTGCAGTTTTTCAGATGACTCATTCTGCCAGGAGATGTTGGAGAGATTATATGTTGACTAGACCATCTGGTTCGCCTACGCTTACCTGGGATGAGTTTACACAACTATTTCTAGAGAAGTTCATCCATGTCACTCTGAGAGAGGATTACCGCAAGTAGTTTGAGCGTCTTCTACAGGGTAGCATGACTGTTACCCAGTAGGAGACTCGATTTGTGGACTTAGTTCTCCATGCCATTATCTTGCTCCCTACTGAGAGGGAGAGAGTGATGAGATTCATTGATGAGCTCACTTTCACTATCAGGCTATAGATAGCCAAGGAGACTAGGGATGATATTACATTTCACAGGGCTATAGATATTGCTAGACGGATCGAGATGGTCCGTTCTTAGCAGAGGGGGGTAGTGTCTGATAAGAGGCCTCATTATTTCGGTAGTTTTAGTGGTACCTCATCTGGAGGCAGAGGTACTTTTGGTAGAGGCCATCTTCCTAGGCCATTTCAGTACCACTTCAGGCATCTCACAGTGCTTCAGGGAGTCTTGGTCCTTATGTACCTCATTCTGATTAGCCAGCCTATAGTGCACCATCATCTTCTATCAGTGCGCCTCCGATTTAAAGCTATCACCATGGTTATCTGGCCCGTTCGGGTCAGCTTTAGCTTCAGCAGCCACAGCAGCAGGATGGGTGTTTTGAGTGTGGAGGCACTGGTAACATCGGGAGGTTCTGTCCGAGATTATTGGGCCGCATTCCACAGCAGAGTTGTTGTGCCATAGTCCCCACACTGGTTGCTTCACCGCCTGCTCAGCCAGCTAGAGGCGAGGGTCAGGCCACCAGAGGTGGAGGTCAAGCCGTTAGAGGTTGAGGTCAGGCCATTAGAGGTGGAGGTTAGGCCGTTAGAGGTAGAGGTCAGCCAGCTAGAGACCATCCCAGAGACATAGGTTAGGGTAGTAGGGTCCAGCCCTGATTTTATGCCTTCCCAGCTAGACCTAAGGCCATGTCATTTGACGTCATTATCACAGATATTGCTCCAGTTTTCCATAGAGATGCTTCAGTTCTATTTGATCCGAGCTCTACTTATTCCTACATATCATCTTATTTTGCTTCATATCTAGTTGTGCCTCGTGATTCTTTGAGTTCTCCTGTGTATGTGTCCACGCCTGTGGGAGATTCTATTATTGTAGATCATGTCTATCGCTGAAGTGTGATTACCATTTGGAGCCTTGAGACTAGCATAGATCTCATACTTCTTGATATGGTAGACTTTGATGTTATCTTGGGTATGGATTAGTTGTCACCTTATCATGCTATATTAGACTGTCACACCAAGACGGTGACCTTAGCCATGCCGGAGTTGCCTCGATTAGAGTAGAGAGGGACTTCTGGCCATTATACCAACAGAGTTATTTCTTACGTGAAGGCTCAACGTATGGTCTAGAAGGGATGTCTATCTTATTTGTCCTATGTTCGTGATTTGAGTGCGGAGGTTCCTTCCATGGATTCAGTACCAGTTATGTGTGAGTTTCCAGAGATATTTCTTGCAGATCTATCGGGGATGCCACCCGATAGGGATATTAACTTCTGTATTAATTTGGCTCCGGGCAATCAGCCTATTTCCATTCCACCATACCGTATGGCCCCACCAGAGTTAAAGGAAATGAAGGAGCAGTTGCAAGATTTGCTTGATAAGGGATTCATTACACCTAGTGTTTTGCCCTGGGGTGCATCCATGATGTTCGTCAAGAAGAAATGTGGGTCGATGAGGATGTGTATAGACTATCGGCAGTTGAACAAAATAACTATTAAGAACAAGTATCTGTTGCCTGGGATTGATGACTTATTTGATCAGCTTCACGGTGCCCAGGTGTTTTTGAAGATTGATTTGAGGTCTTGTTACCATCAGTTGAAGATTAGGGTATCAGATGTCCTAAGATGGTTTTCGGACTCGGTATGGGCATTATGAGTTCCTAGTGATGTCATTTGTGTTGACAAATGCCCTAGTAACATTTATGGATTTGATGTATTATGTATTTAAGCCCTATTTGGATTCTTTTGTGATCGTATTCATTGATGATATCTTGATCTACTTCCGTAGTCGAGAGGAGCATGAGCAGCATCTTTGGGTCGTACATCAGACTCTGAGGGATAGTCAGCTATACGCCAAGTTTTCAAAGTATAAGTTTTGGTTAGACTCAATCGCCTTTTTGGGGCATGTTGTATCGGCAGAGGGCATAAAAATGGATCCTAAGAAGATTAAGGTAGTTCAGAACTGTCCTAGACCTACTTCAACTACAGAGATCCAGAGTTTCCTGGGTTTGGTGGGTTATTATCTCCGGTTCATGGAGGGGTTTTCATCTATAGCAGCCCCATTAACTAGATTGACCCAGAAGGGTGCCCCATTTAGATGGTCGGATGAGTGTGAGTTGAGCTTTCAGAAGCTCAAGACTACTTTGACTATGGCGTCAGTGTTGGTCTTGCCCACAGGTTCCGGATCCCGCACGGTGTATTGTGATGCGTCTCATATTGGGCTCGGTGCAGTATTAATGCAGGATGGCAGGGTGATTGCATACGCATCGCGGCAGTTGAAGGTTCATGAGAAGAATTACCCTGTTTATGACTTAGAGTTGGCACCCACTGTTCATGCGCTGAAGATTTGGAGGCACTATCTTTATGGCGTGTCGTGTGAGGTATTCACGGATCATCAGAGTCTACAGTATTTGTTCAAGCAAAAGGATCTCAACTTGAGGCAGAGGAGGTGGTTGGAGCTGTTAAAAGACTATGATATCACCATTTTGTATCATCCCGGGAAGGCCAAAATGGTGGCCGATGCCTTGAGTAGAAAGGTTGTAAGTATGGGTAGCCTTGCGTATATCCCAGTTGGTAAGAGGCCGCTTGCATCAGATGTTTAGGCTTTGGCTAATCAGCTCATGAGGTTAGATGTTTCGGAGCCTAGTCGTGTTCTAGCTTGCACAGTCTCTCGATCTACCTTGTGTGAGCGCATCAGAGAGAGTCAGTATGATGACCCCCATTTGCTTGTCCTTAAGGACACGGTGCGGCACGGTAGTGCCAATCAGGTTATTTCTAGAGATGATGGTGCTTTGCGAATGCAGGGTCGTATCTGTGTGCCCAATGTGGATGGGCTTCGTGAGTTTATTCTTTAGGAGGCCCACAGTTCCCGGTATTCTATTCATCCGGGTGATGCCAAGACGTATCAGGACTTGCGGCAGCATTATTTTTGGAGGGGGATGAAGAAGGATATAGTTGCATATGTAGCTCGGTGTATGAATTGTCAGCAAGTAAAGTACGAGCATCAGAGGCTTGGTGGTTTGCTTTAGAGGCTAGAGATTCCTGAGTGGAAATAGGAGCGTATTACTATGGATTTTGCTATTGGACTCCTACGGACTTAGAATAAGTTCGACGCGATATAGGTCATTATGGTCAGTTTGATCAAGTCGGCACATTTCATTCCAACGGTAGTTACCTATTCTTCATAGAGGTTAGCTGAGATCTACATCCGTGAGATCATCCATCTTCACGATGTGCCTGCGTCTATCAATTCTAATCGAGGTACGCAGTTCATGTCGCACTTCTAGAGGACCGTACCGCATGAGTTAGGCACATGGGCTGAGTTAAGTACATCATTTCACCCCCGGACGGACGGACGGACAGTCTGAGCGCACTATTCAGATATTGGAGGATATGCTTCGCGCTTGCGTTATAGATTTCAAGGGTTCTTGGGATCAATTTTTTCTGCTTGCGAATTTTGCCTACAACAACAGCTACCAGTCGAGCATTCAGATGGCTCCCTATAAGGCATTATACATAAGGTCGTGCTGGTCTCCAGTTGGATGGTTCGAGCCGGGAGAGGCTTGGTTGTTGGGTACAGATTTGGTTCAGGATGCCTTGGACAAGGTCAAGATTATCCAGGATCGACTTCGCACGGCTCAGTCTAAGAAGAAGAGTTATGCCGACCGTAGAGTTCGTGATGTTGCATTCATGGTCGGAGAGAGGGTATTGCTATGGGTTTCACCCATGAAGGGGGTGATGAGGTTCGGAAAGAAGGGCAAGTTGAGCCCTAGGTATATCAAACCCTTTGAGATTCTTGAGAGAGTGGGTGATGTGGCCTACAGGCTGGCATTGCCATATAGTTTATCAGCAGTCCATACGGTATTCCATGTGTCCATGCTCCGGAAGTATCACGGCGATCTGTCCCATGTGTTATATTTCAGCTCAGTCCAAATAGACAAGGATTTTACTTATGAGGAGGACCCGATGGCCATTCTAGCCCGGCAGGCCCGGCAGTTGAGGTCTAAGAGTTATCCTTCTGTTCGAATGCAGTGGAGAGGTTAGCCGATCGGGTTTTGGTTCGAATCTCGGGTTTTGACCAAACAAATCTGGGGTTAACTTTGGTTGACTTTTTGGAAAAAGAGTAAAGATCTTAACTTTATATATTGTAATTGATTTCCCTAGCATTGTTTGAGGTTATTAAGTCGATTTTGGTTAGATTTCATTGGTTCGGAGGCGAAATTTAGAGGAATGGCCCCTGTTGAGCTTTTATTTGCTTGCGGAATGAGGTAAATACTAGGTCTAACCTTGATTTGAGAGAATTAGGAACCTTTGAACTATATGTTATGTGAATTACATGTGTAACGGCGTATATGCGAGGTGACGAGTGTATATATAATGTCAAGATAATTATTTCCATGCTTTAACGTATTTCGATAATTATCATATTCCATGTCTTAAATGTTACTTGCTTTAATTGCTTTCTATGACGTAATTTGTTACTTGTCATTTATTTACTCTTGTATTGAAATGTTTGTTTCTTCCATGATTCCATGATTAATTGCTACTTTCCTTAAATGTCTTACTTGTACACTTTATCTTTTATATGTTTAGCTTGTCTTGTTGCTTTGTATTAATTTTAGCATTCCTTGATTTGGTACGGGGTTCCTTATTAATTTGCTTTTGTATCCTTTAATCGTTCAAATTCTTGTGAATTGAGTTGTTGGATTGATTACATTTATTGATTTTGTTTATGGATCTGGTTGCACGCCGCAACGGGTGGAATAAGGGAGGATTGATATTGATATGGTGGGATCGGGTTGCACGTCGCAACGGATTTATATGTAATTTTGATATGGCGGAATAATGGAGGATTATGATATTAATTTTAATTATACGGTGGGATTGGGTTGCGCGCCGCAACGGATTTTACATGTTATTCTTGATATTAATATGGTGAAACAAGGGAGGATTGTGTTTGTACGGTGGGATCGAGTTACGCGCCACAACGGATTGTGTGTGTTGTACTCATTGTTGCTTTTTGTTAGTTTTAAGTATTTTCATTTGAGATTCTGAGGATTGATATTTTTGGATTCACTGATTCCGAAGATTGATCAGTTAACTATGTTGTCATTATTTCCTGTGTTCTTTCCTATTGTTATTAATATTATACTGCGTATAGGTTATTGTAAGTGACTCACCTTATCCTTGTCACTACTTCGTCGAAGTTAGGCTCAGCACTTACAGAGTACATGGGGTCAGTTGTACTCATACTATACTCTGCACTTCTTGTGAAGATTTTGGAGTCGGTCCTAGCATCGGTCAGTAGATTGCTTGACAGAGACTTGAGGTACAGCTGCATGGCGATCACAGCCCTGAAGTCCCCTTCTACATTATTCTAGCTGTTTATGTCATCTCAGACAGATATACTTTCATTCAGACCATTATATGTATTACTCTAGTGGCTCATGTACTTGTGACACCAGTTCTGGGATTGTATCTAGACACCGCTGTTATTTTGGTTTACTCACTCTATTTCAATTTTATTCTAGTTTTATTAAGTTTCTTGGTATCATTTAATTGGATTTGTTAAAATGGCTAAAAATCATTTCTAACGTTGGCTTTCCTAGCAAGTGAAATGTTAGGCTTCATCATGGTCCCGAGGGTGGGAATTCTGGCTCGTGACAAGTTGGTATCAGAGCACTAAATTTCCTAGGTCTCATGAGTCACGAGCAAGCTTAGTAGAGTCTAGAGGATCAATACGGAGACGTCTGTACTTATCTTCTAGAGGCTATATAGGTTAGGAAAATTTTTCACTTCCTTCTATTCTTGTTCTCTCGCAGATGGCGAGAACACGCAGAACATCTACAGCCAGATAGGAGTCAGAGCCCCCTGTGGCAGCTACTACCAGGGGCGAAGGCCGAGGCCGAGCCAGAGGTAGAGCTCAGCCTAGAGCTCGAGCCGCAACACCCAAAGTGGAGCCTCAGATTGATCACGAGGAGGAGGTTCCAGCTCAGACTGTACCCGTCGGACTAGCTCAGGTCCCAGAGAGGTTCATAGCTACTCCAGTGCTTCAGGATGCTCTAGTCCGTTTGGTGGGCCTTATGGAGAGTGTGGCCCAGTTCGGTACATTTCCGGTGGCACCAGCCGTCTCTCAGGCTGGGGGAAGAGAACAGACTCCCGCTAATCACACACCGGAGCAGGAGACTTCCCAGTATCAGACTCCAGCAGCCCTGCCAATTGAGGTGGTTCAGCCGGTTGTTGCGGCACAGGTCGGTGATGTTTGGCATATTTCGATATGTGTTGATGTTACTTTACCCATGTTTTAACCACTTCTTGATGTTATTTGATCTTTAAAATTCCCAACATGGTTTAATTATTGGTTTTATGACTAATTAAGTTATGTGAGACGATTTAAGGTGTTTGGAGTGCAAAATATGAAGAAAAGGTGGTCTAGCCAGAGGAAGAAGGGTTGGATGCATCGCATCCAACCTAGAAAAACTACATCTTTCGCGCACCCTTAGCAGTGAAGTCAGCCCATAGCATCCGCCATAGCATCCGCACCTGGGCAAAGCTGAGATTGAGGAACTAGGGGTGGATGCGTCGCGTCCACCCTCACATGCAAAGTTAAGAAATGGAGGAACAAAGGGTGGATGCGAAGCATCCACCCTAGCATGCGAAGCTGAGAAGTGGAGGATGAGGTGGATGCGACGCATCCACCCTAGCATCAATCCCTGAAGCTGATTTGGATTAGAAATAGGAGAACTTTGGCCCACGACTTTGGTACGCAATATATAAGCCAAAAACGCCTCTTTTAGGTCATCTAACATATTGGGAAGGGGGAAAAAGCCACGACAAAGCTGTGGAGGCCGGAATTCATCTAGTTTCATCTTTCTCCCACCAAACTTAGTAATCTTTATGTTTCTTTGTATGATTTGTTGTTTGGCTACCATGTCTATATGGAGCTAAACTTCACGTTCTAGGGTTGTGGTTCTTTCATGACTATTGTTATTCGGATATTGATTTTGACTTCTTGATTTATCATATTAGTTTATTTATTCAATCTTGCACTTAATTATTTAATTGCTTGATCACCAATTGAATATTATCTACGAATCTAGAATTGAACTCGAAAGTGGGAATTCTATATTGCATATAGGATTGAGTAGGGAAAGTTCTTGAACTCGGGCATCGGGGAACGGATTCGTAGTTAGGATAGACATATACCTAATTGCCTTGCTTGGTTGATTTACAGGAATTATAAATGCGTTCTTGTTGATTCTAACTCCATAGACATATAGGCGTTAGGTTAGCTTGAATAGGCGAGTAAGAACTCGACAGATTCTTATGAGCATTAACCCTGTCAACCAATAAGCTAGATAAATTAGTCGGTCAATTCAATTGAAGAATACAATAGGATTATTAGATAGCCCATAACCCTAGATCGTTTTCCTTACATTGATATCATAAAAATCTGCTCTTTCTCTGTTCAAAGTTCATTATTTATATTTTCTTATTTAATTAGTTTAGAATAAAATATTTTTAGGTTTAATTCTTGTTTAGATAATTAGGATAGTCTAATTTAGTTAATAGTTAATCATAAGTCCTCGTGGGTTCGACATCCGACTTTTAGTCACTTTATTACTTGACGACCGCGTATACTTGCGTGAGTGTGTTTGGTCGCAACAAGTTTTTGGCGCCGTTGCCGGGGACTCAGAAAATAGCTATTTTTCTAGATTAGACATTTTTTTTATCTATTCATGTTTTTTATTTTATTTTAGTTTAGTTAGTATTTTTTATTTATTTTAGCATGGCATCTTGGAATGAAAATTATTCGAATGATGGTTATTCTTATTTTGATGATCCTTGTCCATATTGTGGAGGACCCCACTGGTGGAAAAATTGTCAGAATGTTCCCAGGAGCGAGTTGTGCGCACAATCTCAATCCTTTGAGTGGAATATTTGTAATATGTGTGGTGGTCAAGATGGCCATTGGGATGGTTGTCCTAATTTTGTTCATCCTTCTCTGAGCCCTTATTATGATCTTTCTAATGATATTTCTGAGTTTGATAGGGGCAATGAAGTGCAGGATATGGAGCCTGATGCATATATTAGGGATATTCTGAGGCAAGTAGCAGAGCAACAGGATGAACTCAAAAAAGATATGAAAAGAATGAGGGCAGCAATCACAAGAATGAAGGCCAATATGGAAGAATTGAATGAAGAGAGCGAGTACCAGCAAGAGAAAATTTTTGAAAAAGAGGAGATTTTGAGCCAAACTTGGCTGGCAGAACAGGCTGAAAAGTTAGAAATATATGAAGCTCAACATGAGGAACTTACTGATGGGATGAGACACTTTATAGAGGGAAGATCTAAACTGGGACAAGGGATCTATAAATTTGTCACTACTATTCACGACTTGCAAGATAAATTAAATGCAAAGGTTGTTGCGTCTATCGCCCAACAAAATAGTAATGAGTTGTCAGAAGCTGAAAAGGAGCTTATACGCCAAATTGAGGAGCTAAAAGTGGAGAGCCAATCATTCGAGCATATTTCTGTTGATGATGCCCATGTTGAGAAAAGTACACTAGAGCCATGCGAGATAGCAGATAATGTTATATTTGAAGACTCTAATGTGTGCACATATGAGGATATAAATAGTAATACAATTCTAAAGTTGGGGCGTGTTGGTCCTCATTCTAAACATTTTTCGACATTGTATTTGGATGATGACATGGAAATCGAGTCATCTAAGCCTTTGGAGGAGTCAATGGAAGAGGAACATGATGCCTATATTTTTGAATTTGTCATGCCAAAAAGCAAAAAATACATTCCTCATCTAAAGGCCGAGAAGTGTAGAGTAAAAAATTTATTACTTGGCCTGGTTATCTTTGTAGCCCCACCACTGGAGCATAGCCGCAAACTGGATGCCATGTTAGGGGCTCAATTCATAAGTTCGAGGTGGAGGCAAAAAGTGGTTCACGTCGTGCCGCTACGTTAAATCAGGCGCTTGTTGGGAGGCAACCCAGCGTTACTGCTTTCTTTTATTTTTGTTTACTTTTTATTTTATTTTATTTTTATTATTTTGTAGTATTTATTTTTGTTTTGTAGGATTATGAGCATAGGAAGCAAAGCCATTAGAAGAGTGCAAAAGCGAGCTAGATGGTGAGGACTAAGTGTGGGGTGCCCACACAAAGGACGATGCCTGGGGAAGTCTGAGTACCTCGTGAGCCGCTATTGCTTCGGCCTTTGGCCTACCAGGGAGTCTCGTTTACCCTCTTATTATTTATAATGTGCATTGAGGACATTGCAAAATTTTAAGTGTGGGGTGAGGAGATCGTTTGGATGAGTTTCTGTGCTATTTTAGCTTAGTTGTAGTACTCATTCTTAAGTGTAGTAGCTTTTGTGAAAGAAAAAAGAAAAAAAAAAATTAAAAAAAAACAAAAAAGTAGAAAAATTGGACTTTTCCCGACGATTGATCTCCTAGACAGTTTTCTTGAGGGATTAAAGTCTAAACAAAAATTCAAACTATGTCTTTTAGCTTTCTTTAGGTAGTAATAATCCCCTGTGGTTTTTCTTTGTGCCTCGGTTCTTTTCCATGGGATGTAGTTTGAACCGGGTAGTTTTTTTCTTTCCGAGTAGATTAGGAATTTAGGGAATAAAAGGAGCAAGAATGATGAACCTAGGCGCCCTTGACTTGTTTGATAGTAACATATTTATACTTTCGCATGTGTAGTATCTTCTGTATGATTTGAATTTATTGATGATGCCTTGTTAAATTGGATAGCATGTTTTGTGGCGCCTATGTCTCGTTTACATGACTTATGTTCACCTTGTGTTTAATACTTAATATCTCGTGGCTCCGTGAATACTTGCATTACTTGAGAGTCGGAATGTGATCGTCCTTAGTGAGTCATGTGCCATGTGTGGTGAGGTTTTTTGTGTTGTCCATGTATTGTACTTGTGTCTAGAACTTGCCCGGTATGTGAGTTGAAGCGAAATTTTAGGTGATGTTCGGTTTGAAAAATGATTTTAGGATTTCTTTGATCTTTTTGAGCTTATTGCTTATCACAAATAAAATCTATCCGTAGTTAACCCTTTTGAGCCTGTAGACCTTTTATTTGGTACCCACATTACAAGCCTATACCCTTTTTATTCTTAATTGACATTGTTTTGATCCTTTTACCTCTTAAAGCACTTTAATTGTTAGATGAGCGCTAAAAGAAGTAAGAAGGAACTAAGTGTGGGGTGACTTTTGAGTGGAACCAATGAAAGAAAAAAAGGGTGCACTTATTTTGTAAAATAATACGCCACTAGCGAAAATTGAAAGAAAAAAAAAAGAAAAGAAAAATATAGATGAATAAATTGTTGTCTTGTTCTTGCTAGTGGGTATGAATTAAAGTAGTGCTTAAAGAAAGAGGAAATATTGTTTGGAGTGATATTATTGGTGAAATTGAAAGGGTGTTGAAGAATTCGCGCTTAAGTTATTTGATGATGTGTTAAAGTGCTTAGGAGGGTGAGTCACTATTCCTTAAATATATCCTACCCGTCCCTTAGCCCACATTACAACCATGAAAAAGTCCTAATTGATTTTAGATCGAGCGAGCTTACATTAGTAGAGATTTACATTAAGGGCAAGCCTATGGTACCAATTACATGCATGTGACTTCTTTTGTGAGAGTGAGCAATTTTCTTTGTGAGCATGAGATTCGAATGTGTGGATTGATTTTACTCTCTCTGCTTTTGTTGTGAGGGCACATGGTTTCACGAGGGATAGGTAACGTTATTAGACTTCTCTATGATGTTGGTTGTTCAAGCCATGAGTGCATTGTGACATTGAGTCGGTTTTTGAGGTTAGGATTGTTGTGAGCATGTTGTCTTTGTTCGAATATGTTTAAAGAAGGGCATAAGAAAAGGGAAGTGTGTTGATGCATAGTCTAGAGCCTAATTGTAGCAAATAACCATGGTCATAGATGTAGTGTGCTTTGAATGATAAGAGCTTAATTTTATTTTGTCTACTATAGGATGGTTTGTTCGAGGACGAACAAAGGTTTAAGTGTGGGGTAGTGATGTTTGGCATATTTCGATATGTGTTGATGTTACTTTACCCATGTTTTAACCACTTCTTGATGTTATTTGATCTTTAAAATTCCCAACATGGTTTAATTATTGGTTTTATGACTAATTAAGTTATGTGTGACGATTTAAGGTGTTTGGAGTGCAAAATATGAAGAAAAGGTGGTCTAGCCAGAGGAAGAAGGGTTGGATGCGTCGCATCCAACCTAGAAAAACTACATCTTTCGTGCACCCTTAGCAGTGAAGTCGGCCCATAGCGTCCACCGTAGCATCCGCACCTGGGCAAAGCTGAGATGGAGGAACTAGGGGTGGATGCGTCGCGTCCACACTCACATGCAAAGTTAAGAAATGGAGGAACAAAGGGTGGATGCGAAGCATCCACCCTAGCATGCGAAGCTGAGAAGTGGAGGACGAGGTGGATGCGACGCATCCACCCTAGCATCAATCCCTGAAGCTGATTTGGATTAGAAATAGGAGAACTTTGGCCCACGACTTTGGTACGCAATATATAAGCCAAAAACGCCTCTTTTAGGTCATCTAACATATTGGGAAGGGGGAAAAAAGCCACGACAAAGCTGTGGAGGCCGGAATTCATCTAGTTTCATCTTTCTCCCACCAAACTTAGTAATCTTTATGTTTCTTTGTATGATTTGTTGTTTGGCTACCATGTCTATATGGAGCTAAACTTCACGTTCTAGGGTTGTGGTTCTTTCATGACTATTGTTATTCGGATATTGATTTTGACTTCTTGATTTATCATATTAGTTTATTTATTCAATCTTGCACTTAATTATTTAATTGCTTGATCACCAATTGAATATTATCTACGAATCTAGAATTGAACTCGAAAGTGGGAATTCTATATTGCATATAGGATTGAGTAGGGCAAGTTCTTGAACTCGGGCATCGGGGAACGGATTCGTAGTTAGGATAGACATATACCTAATTGCCTTGCTTGGTTGATTTACAGGAATTATAAATGCGTTCTTGTTGATTCTAACTCCATAGACATATAGGCGTTAGGTTAGCTTGAATAGGCGAGTAAGAACTCGACAGATTCTTATGAGCATTAACCCTGTCAACCAATAAGCTAGATAAATTAGTCGGTCAATTCAATTGAAGAATACAATAGGATTATTAGATAGCCCATAACCCTAGATCGTTTTCCTTACATTGATATCATAAAAATCTGCTCTTTCTCTGTTCAAAGTTCATTATTTATATTTTCTTATTTAATTAGTTTAGAATAAAATATTTTTAGGTTTAATTCTTGTTTAGATAATTAGGATAGTCTAATTTAGTTAATAGTTAATCATAAGTCCTCGTGGGTTCGACATCCGACTTTTAGTCACTTTATTACTTGACGACCGCGTATACTTGCGTGAGTGTGTTAGGTCCCAACAGTCGGTAATAGGCCCGCTATGTTTTCTAAGGCTTTGTTGAGGTTGGATAAGTTTACCAAGCTCTTTCCTGTTCATTTCAGTGGTGCACCTTCTGAGGACCCATAGGATTATCTAGACCGCTTCCACGAGGTGCTGCAGAACATGGGTATAGTTGAGACCAATATGGTTGATTTTGCAGTTTTTCAGATGACTCATTCTGCCAAGAGATGTTGGAGAGATTATATGTTGACTAGACCATCTGGTTCGCCTACGCTTACTTGGGATGAGTTTACACAACTATTTCTAGAGAAGTTCATCCATGTCACTCTGAGAGAGGATTACCGCAAGTAGTTTGAGCGTCTTCTACAGGGTAGTATGACTGTTACCCAGTAGGAGACTCGATTTGTGGACCTAGCTCTCCATGCCATTATCTTGCTCCCTACTGAGAGGGAGAGAGTGATGAGATTCATTGATGGGCTCACTTTCACTATCAGGCTATAGATAACCAAGGAGACTAGGGATGATATTACATTTCACAGGGCTATAAATATTGCTAGACGGATCGAGATGGTCCGTTCTTAGCAGATGGGGGCAGTGTCTGATAAGAGGCCTCATCATTTCGGTAGTTTTAGTGGTACCTCGTCTGGAGGCAGGGGTACTTTTGGTAGAGGCCATATTCCTAGGCCATTTCAGTACCACTTCAGGCATCTCACAGTGCTTCAGGGAGTCTTGGTCCTTATGTAGCTCATTCTGGGTAGCCAGCCTATAGTGCACCATCATCTTCTATCAGTGCGCCTCCGATTTAAAGCTATCACCATGGTTATCTGGCCCGTTCGAGTCAGCTTCAGCTTCAGCAGCCATAGCAGCAGGATGGGTGTTTTGAGTGTGGAGGCACTGGTAACATCGGGAGGTTCTGTCCGAGATTATTAGGCCGCATGCCACAACAGAGTTGTTGTGCCATAGTCCCCACACCGATTGCTTCACCGCCTGCTCAGCTAGCTAGAGGCGGGGTTCAGGCCGCCAGAGGTGGTTGTCAACCCGTTAGAGGTGGAGGTCAGGCCATTAGAGGTGGAGGTCAGACCGTTAGAGGTAGAGGTCAGCCAGCTAGAGACCATCTAAGAGACGTAGGTCAGGGTGGTGGGGTCCAGCCCCGATTTTATGCCTTCCCAGCTAGACCTAAGGCCATGTCATTTGACGCATTATCACAGATATTGCTCCAGTTTGCCATAGAGATGCTTCAGTTCTATTTGATCCAGGCTCTACTTATTCCTACGTATCATCTTATTTTGCTTCATATCTAGTTGTGCCTCTTGATTCTTTGAGTTCTCCTGTGTATGTGTCCACGCCTGTGGGAGATTTTATTATTGTAGATCGTGTCTATCGTTGATGTGTGATTACCATTTGGAGCCTTGAGACTAGCATAGATCTCCTACTTCTTGATATGGTAGACTTCGATGTTATCTTGGGTATGGATTGGTTGTCACCTTATCTTGATATATTGGACTGTCACACCAAGACGGTGACCTTAGCCATGCTGGAGTTGCCTCGATGAGAATGGAGAGGGACTCCTGGCCATTATACCAACAGAGTTATTTCTTACGTGAAGGCTCGACGTATGGTCTAGAAGGGATGTCTATCTTATTTGGCCTATGTTCGTGATTTGAGTGCGGAGGTTCCTTCCATGGATTCAGTACCAGTTATGCGTGAGTTTCCAGAGATGTTTCCTGCAGATATATCGGGATGCCAACCAATAGGGATATTAACTTCTGTATTAATTTGGCTCCGGGCTATCAGCCTATTTCCATTCCACCATACCATATGGCCCCACCAGAGTTAAAGGAAATGAAGGAGCAGTTGCAAGATTTGCTTGATAAGGGATTCATTACACCTAGTGTCTTGCCCTGGGGTGCGTCCGTGATGTTCGTCAAGAAGAAATATGGGTCGATGAGGATGTGTATAGACTATCAGAAGTTGAACAAAGTAACTATTAAGAACAAGTATCTGTTGCCGATGATTGATTACTTATTTGATCAGCTTCACGGTGCCAAGGTGTTTTCAAAGATTGATTTGAGGTCTTGCTACCATCAGTTGAAGATTAGGGTATCAGATGTCCTAAGACGGTTTTCGTACTCGGTATGGGCATTATGAGTTCCTAGTGATGTCATTTGTGTTGACAAATGCCCCAGTAGCATTTATGGATTTGATGTATCATGTATTTAAGCCCTATTTGGATTCTTTTTAGATCGTATTCATTGATGATATCTTGATCTACTTCCGTAGTCGAGAGGAGCATGAGCAGCATCTTTGGGTCGTACATCAGACTCTGAGGGATAGTCAGTTATACGCCAAGTTTTCAAAGTATGAGTTTTGGTTAGACTCAATCGCCTTTTGGGGCATGTTGTATCGGCAGAGTGCATAAAAATGGATCCTAAGAAGATTGAGGTAGTTCAAAACTGTCCTAGACCTACTTCAACTACAGAGATTCGGAGTTTCCTATGTTTGGCAGGTTATTATCACCGGTTCATGGGGGGGTTCATCTATAGCAGCCCCATTGACTAGATTGACCCAGAAGGGTGCCCCATTCAGATGGTCGGATGAGTGTGAGTTGAGCTTTCAGAAGCTTAAGTCTACTTTGACTATGGCGTCAGTGTTGGTGTTGCCCACAGGTTCCGGATCCCGCACGATGTATTGTGATGCGTCTCGTATTGGGCTCGGTGCAGTATTGATGCAGGATGGCAGGGTGATTGCATACGCATCACGGCAGTTGAAGGTTCATGAGAAGAATTACCCTGTTCATGACTTAGAGTTGGCAGTCACTGTTCATGCGCTAAAGATTTGGAGGCACTATCTTTATGGCATGTCGTGTGAGGTATTCACGGATCATCGGAGTCTACAGTATTTTTTCAAGCAAAAAGATCTCAACTTGAGGCAGAGGAGGTAGTTAGAGCTGTTGAAAGACTATGATATCACCACTTTGTATCATCCCGGGAAGGCCAATATGGTGGCCGATGCCTTGAGTAGAAAGGTTGAGAGTATGGGTAGCCTTGTGTATATCCCAGTTGGTAAGAGGCCGCTTGCATCAGATGTTCAGGCTTTGGCTAATCAGCTCGTGAGGTTAGATATTTCGGAGCCTAGTCGTGTTCTAGCCTGCACAGTCTCTCGATCTTCCTTGTATGAGCGCATCAGAGAGCGTCAGTATGATGACCCCTATTTGCTTGTCCTTAAGGACACGGTGCGGCACGATAGTGCCAATCAGGTTATTGTTAGAGATGATGGTGTTTTGCGAATACAGGGTCGTATTTGTGTGCCCAATGTGGATGGGCTTCGTGAGTTTATTCTTGAGGAGGCCCACAGTTCCCGGTATTCTATTCATCTGGGTGATGCGAAGATGTCTCAGGACTTGCGGCAGCATTATTTGTGGAGGGGGATGAAGAAGGATATAGTTGCATATGTAGCTCGGTGTATGAATTGTCAGCAAGTAAAGTACGAGCATCAGAGGCCTGGTGGTTTGCTTTAGAGGCTAGAGATTCCTGAGTGGAAATAGGAGCGTATTACTATGGATTTTGCTATTGGACTCCTACGGACTTAGAATAAGTTCAACGCGATATGGGTCATTATGGTCAGTTTGATCAAGTCGGCACATTTCATTCCAACGGTAGTTACCTATTCTTCATAGAGGTTAGCTGAGATCTACATCGGTGAGATTGTCCGTCTTCACGATGTGCCTGTGTCTATCATTTCTAATCGAGGGACGCAGTTCATGTCGCACTTCTGGAGGACCGTACCGCATGAGTTAGGCACACGGGCTGAGTTAAGCACATCATTTCACCCCTAGACGGACGGACGGACAGTCTGAGTGCACTATTCAGATATTGGAGGATATGCTTCGCGCTTGCGTTATAGATTTCAAGAGTTCTTGGGATCAGTTTTTTCCGCTTGCGAAGTTTGCCTACAATAACAGCTACCAGTCGAGAATTCAGATGGCTCCCTATAAGGCATTATACAGAAAGTCGTTCCGTTCTCCAGTTGGATGGTTCGAGCCGGGAGAGGCTTGGTTGTTGGGTACAGATTTGGTTCAGGATGCCTTGGACAAGGTCAAGATTATCCAGGATCGACTTTGCACGGCTCAGTCTAGGAAGAAGAGTTATGCCGACCGTAGAGTTCATGATATTGCATTCATGGTTGAAGAGAGGGTATTGCTATAGGTTTCACCCATGAAGGGGGTGATGAGGTTCGGAAAGAAGGGCAAGTTGAGCCCTAGGTATATCAGACCCTTTGAGATTCTTGAGAGAGTGGGTGATGTGGACTACAGGATGGCATTGCCATATAGTTTATCAGCAGTCCATCCGGTGTTCCATGTGTCCATGCTCCGGAAGTATCATGGCAATCTGTCCCATGTGTTATATTTCAGCTCAGTCCAATTAGACAAGGATTTTACTTATGAGGAAGACCCGATGGCCATTCTAGCCCGGCAGGTCCGGCAGTTGAGGTCTAAGAGTTATCCTTCTGTTCGAGTGCAGTGGAGAGGTTAGCCGATCGAGGCAGCCATATGTGAGTCCAAGTCAGACATGCGGAGTAGATATCCACACCTTTTCACTAGTCCAGGTACCTTTCTATATCCATTCGAGGCTGAATGTTTATTTTAAAGGTGGAGAATGTGATGACTCGATAGGTCATTTTTAGTTTTAGCCTTCATTTATGTGCCTCGAGACCTTGATTAGCTCCGTTTAGAGTGTCTCGATGTGCGTGTGTAGTCCGCGTCTTATTTCAAAAAACTTTTATGTTAAAAATCTAAGGAAATGTGAATTTTGTCTTTAAAATGACTTGAGTTAGCTACGGTCAATATTTTATGTAAACAGACCCAAATCAGTATTTTGACAGTCCCGATGGGTCCGTATCGTGATTTGGGACTTGGGCGTATGCCCGGAATTGAATTCGGAAGACCCTAACTTGTTTTGACTCATTTTTTCAAAAGCTAGCATTTTTGAAAGTTGAAGAATTTCAAAGTTTGACTGAAAGTTGACTTCGTAGCTAACTGGTTTGGATTTTGATGTTAAAACTTGGAATAGTTCCGTACTGCCATTTGTAACTTGTCTACAAAATTTGGTCAAATTCGAAATTGATTTGACATGATTCGGACACTTAAACGTGATTCTAGTGTTCTTGAGTTTCACTTTAAAAGTTCATCCATTTTGAGGATTGATTCATAGATTTAGATATTATTTTGGCGATTTGATCGCGCGAGCAAGTTCATATGATATTATTACACTTGTGTGCATATTTTGGTTGGAGCCCTGAGGGCTCGGGTGAGTTTTGGACGTGTATCAGAGTGTTTGATAGAGTCAGGAGTCTGCTGTTTTTTTGCACATGTCTCAGTTCTCGCATTTGCTAGCTTAGGATCGTATTTGCGATAGTAGGAGGAACTCTGTCAGGTTTGCATTTGCGAACAGCTTCTTCATATTTGCGATAGGGTGCTGGGGTAGGCTGGTTCGCATTTGTGATCAAGTGGTCGCATTTGCGGTTGTCCCATGCTCGCATTTGCGCACAATACCATCACATTTGCGATGGCAGCAGAGATGCGAGCCCTTCACATTTGCGATGGATTTCTCGCATTTGCGGGGTTCGCATTTGCAAACCCCAGGTCGCATTTGCGACATCTGCACCTAGATAAAAAGAGCTGAGAAAACGGGATTTAGCTCATTTCTTACAAACTCTCAACCCTAAACACCCTAAAGGCAATTTTCTGAGAGGCTTTTCTTCCTAAAACATTGCTAAGCAACTTTAATCTATTTCTTTTCAATTACCCATTACTTTTTATGTGTTTTCAATATAAAATCTAGGATTTTCGTGATAGAAATTAGGGATTTAGGTAGAATTGGAGGGTTTTGTAAAATTGAGATTTAGACCTTAAATTGAGGTCGGATTTTGAAACTAATCACATAATCGGGCTCATGGGTGAATGGATAATCGGGTTTTGGTCCAAATCTTGGGTTTTGACCTAGCGGCCAGGAGTTAACTTTTGTTGACTTTTTGAAAAAAGAGTAAAGATATTAACTTTATGCATTGTAATTGAATTCCCTAGCATTGTTTGATGTTATTAAGTCGATTTTGGTTAGATTTGGTTGGTTTGGAGGCGAATTTTAGAGGAAAGACCCTGGTTGAGCTTTAATTTGCTTGCGGAGCGAGGTAAGTGTTGAGTCTAACCTTGATTTGAGGGAATTATGAACCCTTGAACTATATATTATGTGAATTACATGTGTAACGACGTATATGCGAGGTGACGAGTGTATATACGCCGTCAAGATAATTGTTTTCATGCTTTCCCGTATTTCATTAATTATCTTATTTCATATCTTAACTGTTTCTTACTTTAATTGCTTTCTATGTCGTAACTTGTTACTTGTCATTTATTTACTCTTGTATTGAAATGTTTGTTTCTTTTGTGATTCCATGATTAATTGCTACTTGCCTTAAATGTCTTACTTGTATACTTTAAATGTCATATGTTTGGCTTATCTTGTTGCTTTGTATTAATTGGAGCATTCCTTGATTTGGTACGGGGTTCCTTATTGCTTTGCTTTCATATTTTTTAATCGTTGAAATTCTTGTGAATTGAGTTATTGGATTGATTAAATTTATTGATTTTGTTTATGGATTGTGTTGCATGCCGGAATGAGTGGAATAAGGGAGGATTGATATTGATATGGTGGGATCGGGTTGCACACCGCAACAGATTTTATATGTGATTTTGATATGGTGGAATAAGGGAGGATTATGATAGTGATTCTGATTAGATGGTGGGATCGGGTTGCGCGCCACAATAGATTTTACATGTTATTCTTGATATTGATATGGTGAAATATAAGAGGATTGTATTTGTACAATAGAATAGGAATGCACGCCGCAACGGATTGTATATGTTGTACTCAGTGTTGCATTATGTTAGCTTTCAGTATTTTCATATGAGATTCTGAGGACTGATATTTCTAGATTCATTGATTCCAAGGATTGAGTTTGTTTTCATCAGTTAACAGGGTTGTCTTTATTTCCTGTGTTCCTTCCTATTGTTATTATTATTATACTGCGTACAGGTTATTGTAAGTGTCCCGCCTTAGCCTCATCACTACTTCGTCAAGGTTAGGCTCGGCACTTACAGAGTACATGGGGTCGATTATACTCATACTACACTCTGTACTTCTTGTGCAGATTTTGGAGTCGGTCCTAGCGCCGGTCAGTAGAATGCTCGGATTGATTGCTTGATGGAGACTTGAGGTACAGCTGCATGACATTCGCAGCTCTGAAGTACCCTTCTACATTATTCTAGTTGTTTATGCCATCACAGACAATTATACTTTTATTCAGACCATTATATGTATTACTCTAGTCGCTCGTGTACTTGTGACACCAGTTCTGGGATTGTATCTAGACATAGCTGTTATTTTGGTTTGCTCACTCTATTTCAGTTTTATTCCAGTTTTATTCAGTTTCTTGGTATCATTTAATTGGCTTTGTTAAAACAGCTAAAAACTATTGCTAGCGTTGGCTTGCCAAGCAGGTGAAAGATTAGGCGCCATCATGGTCCCGAGGGTGGGAATTCTGGGTCGTGATACCATTCTAATTCTTGATTCTGTATATAGTTAGTTTTCTCTTTTTCACCTTTCACCTTAATAATGTCATGAAAAGTTTTCCTGTTAGAATATTCCTTTTAATGTCATTTACCAGAGAGATAGATATTTCCTATGACAAAGGGATAGATAACCAGATCTTCTCACTATAAAATTTAATGATCACAATGTATTCAAGATTTTTCACCAATCGCTGATTTTGATCAAGTGTAATGATTTTGTTTTGTTGCAACATAAATATCTCTTCATATATTTTATGACTTATCTAAATTTTCATATCGCCAAATTAAATTGTTTACCATGATAGTTTTGACTATGGGAATTTCATGGACGGTCTAAGTGATCAATCAAAAAGAAATTTGTATGAGAAGTGCTATGACTACAAAATAGAATTAAAGACATGACGCGAGTAGAACCGCAAAATAAGGTTCTACTTTCTTAACTTCATTATTATCCTTTTGTTGCTTTTTCTATGTTACCTTTTATATAGTCCAACTTCTATAAATGATAGGGTAGACATTCCATTAAAGTGTTGATCATCTTCAAAATACGTTTCATACATATTTGTACCTTATTAAATTAAAACAAGTAAAAAAATACATATATCTTATAAATATTTGATTGTTTATCTTCGTAAGTTCAGATGATAATGATCCATATTGATAATTCGTAAAAGCTTATACTTAATTATTATTTCATGTATATATCATTATCTATAGTTTTATTTAATTATATTAATAGTATTTTATAAAGTATATATTATATAACTTAAGAGGGGGGAATGTGACGATTCGACCGGTCGTTTTGAGTATTGTAGCCATGTTCCCCCATTTATTGCTTCTTTTATGTTCATTTGTGGTTATGTGACTTGACGGGGTGGTTGGTTTGGTTCCGGGGATGTTTCAAAGTGAATTTGGTCTCTTAGTCCCAAGGTTGGAAGTTTAAGTTGAAAGAGTTGACCGGAGTTTGACTTTTGTGTAGACGACTCCGTAATAGAGTTTTGATGGTTCCGATAGTTTTTATGGTAATTTTGGACTTAGGCGTATGTCCAGATATTAATATGGAGGTTCGTAGGTCATTTTGGTTTGAATTGGCAGAAGTTAGAAAGTTGAAAGTTTGGAAGTTTGACTGAGAGTTAACTTTGTTGATACCGGGCTCGAATTTTGGTTTCGGAAGTTGTAATAGGTCCGTTGTGTGATTTATGACTTATTTTCAAAATTTGAGGTCAACCGGGGTTGGTTTGATATGATTCGGCATCAGTTTTAGAAGTTTGAAATTCTTTAGTTTCATTAGACTTGAATTGGAGTGCGATTCGTGATTTTGATGTTGTTTGATGTGATTTAAGGCTTCGATTAAGTTTGTATCGTATTTTAGGACTTGTTGGTATGTTTGGTTGAGGTCCCGGGGCCTTGGGTGAGTTTTGGATGGTTAACGTATCAATATTTGGACTTAGAGCATGGCTGGAGAGTTTTGAAGTTGTTGGTGTAATCGCACTAGCGGTGAGCTTGGCCGCAGGTGCGGCTGGAAAGACGCATGAGCGGAATTTGGGCCTGGCTAAGGAACTTCGTAGGTGTGAAGCTTTTTCCTCAAAAATGGAAGCGCAGGTGCGCTGATTTGGTCCGCAGAAGTAGAATCGCTGGCAGTGATTTAAAATTGAGAGTTTGAGTCTTTCTTTCATTTTGGGAATTTTGGAGTTCGGACTAGGGCGATATTTGGAGAGGTTTTCACCTAGATTGAAGAGGTAAGTGACTATTAATCACTTTTGTCCATAAATATTGAATACCCATTGATTATTTCACATATTTCTCCTGAATCTAAGTTAGAATTTGGGAATTCTTGGACTATGTTATTAGAGAATGGAATTAGAGGATTTGAGGGTCGATTTGTGGTTAGAATTGGATGATTTTGGTATGATTGGACTCGTAATTGAATGGGTGTTCGGAATTTATGAATTTTTTGGGTTTCGAGGTGCGGCCCGGGGTTGACTTTTTAGGTTAACTTTTTGACTTGAGTTAAAGGTTAGCTTTATCTTTTGGAATCAGTTCCTATGGATTTTATTGATAGTATTACGTTATTTTTGGCTAGATTCGAGCCTTACAGATGTTGATACACGCGGGAAGGGCCTGTTAGCGGACTAATTAGCTTTTCTTGAGGTAAATATCTTATTGAAACTTAGTTGAGGCACTAGTTGCTTGAATTATTTGCGATAGCTACATGCAACAGGTGCGCACATATGTGGTGTTGAGCCCATGTGCTAACATCAGGTTGTTTATCCATGCTCGGGGTAGTGTATAGGCTATGTCATGCCTTGAATTGATTGTTAAGTTTCAAACTAAGTTGTTTCTCCTATGTGTACCCTCTGTGAGCTATTTGTACCACGTTGAGGTTTCCTTGAAGTTACTTTTCCCATTGGAACTGATTAAACTGCTATTCTATGATGAAATTATTTGTTTTAGCTGTGATAGCACACATTGCACATGCCTACACTATAGCATGCAAGATATACCAGTCCAGGAGTATGAAATTGGTAATCATTGATCATATACATGTATTCTCGTATAATTGCTTTCTCTGTGTTATGAGCTAGACTGGTAGCCTATGACCACGTTGGGCGAATTATGATTGTTGGCACATGTGTTTTCTGTGTAGTTGATATTATTGGTACGTGAGTTGACCGTGCATCACATGAGTTATCCGTGCGGATCCAGATATTTATATTATTAGCACGTGAGTTGTTCAGCGAACGACGAGCAGTCCAGCGGCCACCCCACACCGACGATGTTCCTTCTGTCTTCTCTTCTTTATACCTTTCTCTGCCCGCTGTGTCTCTGCTCCGAGTTCAATTGGGCCACCACCAGATCCATGTACCACTATGGTGAGGGTGGCAACCCTACCATCATCTATTTTTCTTGGTCTCGTGGTGTGTTGTAAGTGCTGCATGTACCATTTTTGTGGTTGTTTGGTGACGGGAGGGAGGCACACGTGCAAAAGTAGTAAAGCAGGTCGGTTGGTAGGAACAAGGACAGAATATCGGCTTCTACAGTGTTGGGAGTATACCAAGTCGAAAGTCCAGGTTATATTTGCGGGAATTGGTACCTCCCTCTTTCTGTTTCTCTCTCTCTCTCTCTCTCTCTCTCTCTCTCTCTCTCTCGTGTTAGTTGATTTGTTGTCGTAGTAGTATGTAATTAGTTTAGTCAATTTAGTAGCGGACCTATATTCCCATTTTTTCATAGACTTCCGTAGGTATAGTGGCTATGGTTTGTAATAACAATGTAGGGTCATGTCCTCGGGGAGAGCGGGTGGCGGGGCGGGGATTAGGGCAAGGGTCAGGGGGTGGGACGGGGCCCATAGGGGGTAAGGGGAACAAGGGTGCCTATAGGTTGAGAGTTGGATCGTGGAATATAGGGACATTGACGGGTAAGTCTATAGAGCTGGCGAAGATTCTCCAGAAAAGAAAGGTCAATATAGCTTGTGTTCAGTAGACTAGGTGGGTAGGATCGAAGGCGAGGAATGCTAACGAGTATAAGTTGTGGTACTCCGGAGGCGTAAAGGGCAAGAACGGAGTTGGTATTTTGGTGGGTAGGGAGATTAGAAAGTCAGTGGTAGAGGTTAGGCGTGTGAGTGACAGATTGATGGCGATTAAGTTAGTAGCTAGAGGGAGCACTCTAAATGTTATTAGCGCTTACGTGCCGCAAGTGGGCTTGGACAAGGAGGTTAAAAGGCGCTTTTGGGAGGCGTTGGATGAGGTGGTGCGGGGTACTCCGCCTACGGAGAAGTTGTTTATATGAGGGGATTTCAATGGGCACATTGGGTCGTCTGCTGGTGGCTATGGTGAGGTGCATGGCGGCTTCGGCTTTGGGGTTAGGAATGGAGGAGGCACTTCACTGTTGGATTTAGCTAGAGCTTTTGAGTTGGTGATCGTGAACTCTATTTTTCCAAAGAAGGAGGAGCATTTGATTACTTTCCGGGGTATGGTGGCTAAGACTCATATTGATTATCTTCTCCTCAGGAGGTGTGAAAAGGGATTGTGCGAGGATTGTAAGGTGATCCCGAGTAAGAACCTCACGACACAACATAGACTCTTGGTGATGGACATCGGTATCTTGATAAAGAGGAATAAGGGGTTTGTACGGGGGTCAACCGAGGATCAGGTGGGGAGCCTTGACTAAAGATACTGCACTGGAGTTGGAGGGGAAGTTGGCGATGATGGGAGCCTGGAAGAGTGGTGGAGATGCTAACGGTATGTGGACGGTGACGACAGATTGTATAAGGGAGGCGGCGAGAGAGGTGTTAGGGGTCTCGAAGGGATACTCAGGTGGGCACCGAGGGGACTGGTGGTGGAATGATATGGTCCAGAGTAAAGTGGAAGCGAAGAAATCGGCTTACCTTAAGTTAGTGGAGAGCACCGACGAGGAGCAGAGGGGAGCGAACAGAGAAAGATATAAGGAAGCTAGGAGGGAGGCGAAAATAGTGGTCACGGAGGCTAAGACAACTGCGTTTGGGCGGCTGTATGAGGAATTGGGGGGTAAAGGTGGGGACAAGAAGTTATTTTGGCTGGCCAAAGCGAGAGAGAGAAAGGCTCGTGATCTGGAGCAAGTGAGGTGCATCAAAGATGAGGAAGGTCGTGTATTGATAGAAGATGCCCAAATTAAGCAGAGATGGCAGTCGTACTTTCATAGACTTCTGGATGAAGAGGGAGACAAAAACATCATGTTAGGGGAATTGGGGCACTTCGAGAGTCACCAAAACTTTAGGAACTGTGGGCGTATTGAGGTGGAGGAGGTCGTTGGAGCAATGAGTAAGATGAACCAGGGGAAAGTGACTGGACCAGATGAGATTCCAGTAGAATTTTGGAGGTACAGAGTAGGTTTAGAGTGGCTAACTGAGCTGTTTAATATTATTTTCAAGACGAAGAGGATGCCAGATGAGTAGAGATGGAGTACGATGATCCCGCTGTACAAGAACATAGTGGATATCAAGAATTATAACAACTATATGGGTATTTAGTAACTAAGTCATACCATGAAAGTTTGGGAGAGGGTGGTGGAAGGAAGGATAAGGAGGGCGGTGTCAATATCAGAAAACCAGTTTGGGTTCATACCGGGTTGTTCTACTACGGAAGCTATCCACCTTATCAGGAGGTTGGTGGAACAGTACATAGATAAGAAGAGGGATTTGCACATGGTATTTATTGATCTAGAGAAGGCGTATGACAAGGTCCCTAGGGACGTTCTTTGGAGATGCCTGGAGGTGAAAGGTGTGCCGGTAGCTTATATTAGGGCGATAAAGGATTTGTATGATGGAGCTAAGACTTGGGTTAGGATTGTGGGAGGGGACTCAGAGCCTTTTCCGGTGGTTATGGGGTTACACCAAGGATCTGCGGTCAGCCCGTTCTTATTTTCTTTGGTGATGGACGCACTAACACACCATATTCAAGGGGAGATGCCATGGTGTATATTGTTCGGTGATGATATAGTTCTGATTGATGAGATGAGAGGCGACGTGAATAAGAGACTGGAGGTATAGAGGCAGGCCCTAGAGTCTAAAGGTTTCAAGTTGAGTAGGACCAAGACGAAATATTTGGAGTGTAAGTTCAGCGAGGTGTCGGGGAAGCGGAAATGGAGGTGACGCTTGACACGCAAGTCATCCCTAAAAGAGAGAGTTTCAAGTACCAAGGGTCAATTATCCAGGGAGACGGGGAGATCGACGGGGATGTCACGCACCGTATCGGGGTTGGGTGGATGAAATGGAGGTTAGCGTCTGGAGTCCTGTGCGACAAAAAGGTGCCCCTAAAACTTAAAGGTATGTTCTATAGAGCGGTGGTTAGACCGGCCATGTTGTATGGAGCTGAGTGTTGGCCAGTCAAGAATTCTGATATCCAAAAGATGAAATTAGCATAAATGAGGATATTGAGATGGATGTGTGGGCACACTATGCTGGATAAGATTAGGAATGAAGATATTCGGGAGAGGGTGGGCGTGGCTCCCATGGATGTCAAGATGCGGGAAGCGAGGTTTAGATGGTCCGGGCACGTGCGGAGGAGGAGCCTAAATGCCCCGATTAGGAGGTATGAATGGTTGACTTTGACAGGTACGAGAAGAGGTAGAGGGCAGCTTAAGAAGTATTGGGGCGAGGTGATCAGGCAGGACATGGCGCAAATTCAGATTTCTGAGGACATGGACCTGGATATGGAGGTATGAAGGTCGAGCATTAGGGTTGTAGGTTAGGGGTAGTTGAGCATTTTTCTAGATAGTCTAGTAGAGTTTTGTCTACGTCTGTTACCGGTTGTTGTTCATCACACGATTTTTATTTTCAATATGTATTGTTTTTCAATTTTATTATTATTAATATACATATTGTCCTTCCACTTATTTATTGTCTCTTACGATGCTGATACTATTTGTCTAGTTTCTGTTATTGTTACTGGTCTTTTATCTCTGAGCCGAGGGTCTCCCGAAAATAGCCTCTCTACCCACGGGGTAGGGGTAAGGTCTGCGTACACTCTACCCTCCTCATACCCCACTAGTGGGATTACTACTGGGTTGATGTTGTTGTTGTTGAGTTATCCATGTAGTACGTGAGTTGTCCGTGCGGGTTATATTATTAACATGTGAGTTGTCTGTACATCACGTGAGTTGTCTGTGCAGCGTGTGGATACTGATCCAACCCCCTAGGGTCACACTCTCATGTTTCTCTCTTGATGATGTACACGTAGATATTGAGGTACACATACTCACATAGATGTTTCTTCTTGTGCTGTATGACCTGATTTCATTATTGTTCTATATTTGTTTAAATGATGAAACTGCACAGGTTATCGCTAGTATCATTTATAATTCATGCTTCTTTTACCTCACTGAGGTTAATTACGATACTTATTGAGTACATTGTGTCGGTTCTACTCATACTACACTCTGTACTTAATTGTGCAGATCCAGGTGTGAGGACCAGTTATCAGCAATAGGCTTGCTTGTTGTACTGAGTTCGAGAGGCGAGGTAGAGCTACATCCTTGGTCGTAGTTTTGACTTGTCTTTTCCTTACGTACTATTGTTACAGTTCAGAAAGTATTATTATTGTTCAGTTTCAGACTTGTATTCCGTTATATAGCTCATGACTCAGTATTTATCAGTTTCTGGGGGATTTACCTTGTATTGACAATACTTTATTAAATTGAGGTTTTAGACTAATGTTATTTCTGTAATTATTATTGTTCTGGTTCTTTATCGTTATGTTCCGTCTTGCCTAGTTGGTGTGTTTAGGCGTCATCACGATGGGTTGGGATTTTGAGTCGTGACACTTGTAGACTAGAGTTTGGTTGTATGTAAAAGAACATGTTATAATCTCCTTTGGTAGAGTCACGAATGTGTGTAAAATGTCAATGTTTTTCTTTGTTGAATAGTTGTGCATGTTTTAGATTTCCAGTATCACTACTTAGAGGCCTCGTTGGCTCAAACTTTAGAATTGAGGAAGGATAAGAATGGACGTCGGTTCGCACGGGCCTTTGGGCGTCGTGTGTCAGTCGCACCTCCCAAGATTGGGGTGTGACACCGAAATTTGACAAAACTTAAAAATTTCGATAAACCATTCGAATACGAGTCCAACCATACTAATTTCATCCAATTCCGACTCCGTATCGATGTTCAAAACTTAATTATTCACTTTAGAAAAGTTTAGACAAAACCCCCCAATTTCTCTTTCAGATTCACTAAGTAAATTCCAAAATCGAAGATGGAATCATGTAATATAATCAAATTTGAGTAAAAAATACTTACTCCAATCCATGTGGTGAATATCCCCTCAAAAATCACCCAAATTCGAGCTCCCCAACTCAAAATGTGATAAAATAACAAAAACCTTCAAAAAAGTGTATTTTATAACACTACCCAGGTAAACCATTCGCGATCGTGGGACCAGCTTCGCGACCACGAAGAACAAATTTCACTGCCCACAGAAATACTCTTCGCGTTCGCGGCAAATACCTTGCGAACGTGACGCACTACGATGCCAAACCTACACGAACACGGCAATGACCTCGCGAACGCGATGTTAACTCCACCAGCCCCCAGTTCCTCAATGCGAATGCGGTACCGCTGTTGCGAACACGTAGAACAACCCGTTCAAACTTGGCGAACAAACTCCTCATATCGCGACCGCGATGACTAAACCACCAGTGACCCCAAAACACTCTTCACAATCGTGATACACCTACACGATCACGATGACCAACAGCCCATCACCAGAAATCAGAGAAACTAGCAATGCCAATATGGGGAAAATGATCCGAAATCACCCCGGAACTTATCCGAGCCTCTCGGGACCTCGTTCGAATATACCAACAAGTTCTATAACATAATACAAACTTACTAAAGGCCTAAAATTACCCATAACAATATTAAAACCACGAAGTGCACCTCAAATCAAGCTTAATGAACTATTTCAAATTTCCAAACTTATGCCGAACAGGTCTAAACAACTTAGAATCAGCTCAAATTTTTCACACAAGTTCTAAATGACATAATGAACATATTCTAACTCCCAGAACCAAAATCCAAACCCGATAATATCGAAGTCAACTCCCGGTCAAACCTATCAACTTTCCAAACCTTCAAGTTGTTAACTTTCGCCAAATAGAACCGGAGCCTTATAAAAATACCCAAATGCAAATCCGAGCAAACACCCAAGTCCAAAATCACCATCCGGACCTACCAGAACTATCAAAACTTCGATACAGGGTCAAATATACAAAAGTCAAATTTAGTCAACTCTTCAAACTTAAAGCTTCCTATTTAAGAATCATTCTTCCAAATCAATTCCAAACAACTCAAAGACCAAAACCAAACATGCACGCAAGTCATAATACACCATACAAAACTATTTATGACCTCACACCGCCGAACTAAATGCATATACTCGAAACGATCGGTTCGGTCATTGCACCTTTAAATGTCATAGTCATTAGAGTATAATTCACCATGAAACAACTTTTCTATGCTGACCAATTGCCCTGAGCATTATTCATAGTTCTTGAGCTATTTGAGAACCAACCTTAATGTAAAATTTGTACTTGCGGAGGAAATAATAACATCATCAACATAAGCAAGGAGAGTGATTTTCGGTCCTTATCTTGACATAGATAATTATTTATGTCTTGTTTACTGTGAAGTAGATTGAGCATTCTTGAGAGAACCTTTTCCCCCAAGATAAATAAGGAAGGGGATAATGGATCCCCTGTCTCACCGCCCTAGTAGAGTGAAAGAACCCCTACCTAGATCCATTGATCATGATGTAATACCACAAATTAACTATTGATCTTCATATCAAGTCTGTCCATTATTCTACAAACCCAAATCTCCTCAGTGTTACCAGCAAGAAGTTTCAATTCATTCTGTCATAAGCTTTGACATGTCGAGTTTAAGGACTACATTCCATCATCTTCTCTTCCTTTTAATCCCATGTATGATCTCTTGAGCTAACAAAATTTTTTCGTTATCAACCTTCCATGAACAAACCCCCTTTGATTTTAGAGATGAGCTTCGGAAGGATATGGGCTAATCTGGAGCTCATAATCATAGACATGATCTTACAAGAATAATTACTTAGACTGATTGGCCTGAACTCAGAAAAACACGAAGGACTCTTTTACCCTAGGAATTATAAGTAAACATGTGCTAGTGTAAAACTTAGAAAGTCTAGAGCTACTGAAGAATGACTGTACCATAATAGTTAGGTCAAAATTTATAATTTCCAAGTAGCTTTAAAAGAATGCCCCTCCATATCCATCTGATCCAGGAGCACTGCTGGGATCCATGTAAAAAAATAGCTCTTTTAATTTTCTCTTCATCATGGATTGTTGTTAGAACATCATTATCTGCTTGAGTTACAATCTGGTTAAGGCACTGTGTAGGTGTTGAAGATGAGAAACTCCTTCTGTAAAAAAAAGCTTCTCAAAGTAGTTAATTGCTTCCCCTGCTCCAAGTAATCCAATCTCCATTCTAATTCTTGATTATGTATATAGTTAGTTTTCTCCTTTTCACCTTTCACCTTGATAATGTCATGAATTTTTTTCCTGTTAGAATCTTCCTCTTCATGTCATTTACCAGAGAGATAGATATTTCCTATGACAAAGGGATAGATAACCTGATCTTCTCACTATAAAATTTAATGATCACAATGTTTAGAGAATTTGTCACCAATCGCTGATTTTGATCAAGTGTTGATTTTCTTTTGTTGCAACATAAATATCTCTTCATATATCTTATGACTAATCTTAATTTTCATATCGCCAAATTAAATTAGTTTTGACTATGGAGATTTCATGGACGGTCTAAGTGATAAATTAAAAAGAAACTTGTATGAGAAGTGCTATGACTACAAAATAGAATTAAAGACATGACGCAAGTAGAGCCGCAAAATCAAGTTCTACTTTGTTAACTTAATTATTATCTTTTTATTGCTTTTCTATGTTACCTTTTATATAGTCCAACTTCTATAAATGATAGGGTAGACATTCCATTAAAGTGATGATCATCTTCAAAATACGGTTCATACATATTTGTATGTTATTAAATTAGAATAAGTAAAAAAATTATATATATCTTATAAAAATTTGATTGTTCATCTTCGTAAGTTCATATGATAAAGATCCACATTGATAATGCATAAAAGCTTATACTTAATTATTATTTCATGTATATATCATTATCTAAAGTTTTATTTAATAATATTAATATTATTTTACAAAATATATATATATATATATATATATATATATATATATATATATATATATATATATATATATATATATATATATTCCCTCTGTTCTAGTTTATGTGAACTTATTTCTTTTTTGACTCGATCCAAAAAGAATAACCCTTTTCTAAATTTGGAAATAATTTAGTTTAAACTTTCTACTATACCCTTAATGAGAAGCTTTTATAACCATACAAATACCATGGACCCTTTTTGACTTGTTTAGGATCACAAATTCTAAAAGTCTTTATTTTTTCTTAAACTTTGTGCCTAGTCAAACACGTTCACGTAAATTAAAATGAAGAGAGTAACTCAATAAACACGTGCGGAGAGACTAATTTTTGTTAAAATCTTTTTAAAACAGAAGCAAAATTAAAAAAGTAGCCCCAAGAAAGGGCAATTTCAAGAAATCAGTGGGAGAAGGATTGCCTCCAAAACAACGTGCATATTTTCAGACAGCAAAATAGGATGAGACATATACGGGCGACGTGTCAGCAAAACAATGAAAAGGAAAAGAAAAAGAAAAGGTCTCCCCGGGGATGCTCCGTTAAAGTTGGCGTTTGTCTTTCTCCAACTCCCTTACGCTAATGCCTTTCTTCTTTGCTTGACTTTCCGGTTTTCCGTTACCAAAATGTCCTCCCAATGCGACGTCGTTGTCACTTCCACTTCCCCTCATTTACACACCAAAAAAATAAGGCCAAATTGAATATTTTAAATTCAAAGCAAGTCTCTTCGTATGTATTATTTCTCGTTCATCGCTGCAGAAAAAAAGTAATATCTTCATTTTGATATCACGTATTTACCATTTCGTTTAATATGGGCTTGAATGTGATTGTCCCCAATGCAGGATAATTTGTGTTGTTGATCGCGAATGCGAACCTTATTCACGCCGAGACCATGACTAATCAAAATGCTGACGCTTCCAAGGTAATAATCATTTTTTCAATATTCCATTACTTGAATTTTTATGGATATTATGATTCTTCTTTGATTTGGGTTAACTCTTGGCTTTCACATTTTTCTGTTTTCAGGTACAAGTGGGTAGCCAGCCACCTGCACCACCTTGGGCGAATGACCAAGCACAGTTGCATTCTGGGAATAAGGTAACTCTGTTTACAACTCTTAATACATTTCCACTCTTTGTGCTTAACGGTTCATATACTAGAGAAGACTCTATTTTCTTGTTCTGGATTTTCTCGATCAAAGTGATTATAAGCATAATTAGTCCTTGCTACTCGTTCAGTCGTTCTTTGCGGCAAAAAAGATACTTAGCTTTTATTCTAGTGTTTGCATAAAGCCTAGTACATTTGATGGTAGCTCCCTTGCACAACAAAAAATGTAATGAGAGCAATCAGTGCATCTTCTAAGTTATTGTTCTATCATTATGTCACGGGCATTACTTTTTATGAAAGAAAGAATTTCTTTTATAAGTCTGTATCAATTAACCATAGGGAGAATTGCTGCTTTTGTATCGGGCCTAAATAGCTTTTACTTCACTTTATAATGTTCTTATTACTAGTATTCAACCACTGGTAGTAGAATTATAGTTGATATACCTTGTATGGATGACAACAACTGGATTCGTTGGAATTTTTTTTTTTTTTTTTGATGAAGTTAAATTTATTGAAATAAAAATTCTCTTGGCAGGTTTACAAGAGTGGCCCTCTATTTTTGTCATCAAAAGGTCAGTCTTCCATCTTCTATGCTGAATTTTGGCATAAACTTAGGAAATGGTCTTGATCTCTCCTCTCTTCTTCTTGCGTCTAGCTTTTCCTTATGATTTAAAAGTCATATTCTTCATTTGTCTCTTGCTCTCTGATGCTAAAATGTTAAATGTTGTCTATATAGTTAAAATCTAAAACATATTATGGGGTTTGTCTCTTGGCATCCAATTGAGTTGGAGTTAGAATGCAAGGTGAAAGGGTGCTGTTGAGGGTTGTGGATAGTGGATAATTCCTATGTTTCAGCTCTATATCTGAAAGCTTCCGTAAGTATTCATATTTTTGAGAGACTAACACACTTATATAGCATTTGAATACGCATATTTTTCTATAATTGGTTAATATGGGCACTTTTCAAAGAGACATCGTATCTCTGTTTCTATTATTAAAAAATTGTAAAAGGGCAAAATATACCCTAGTACTATCAGAAAAGGTTTAAATTTACCCATCGTTATACTTTGAGTCCAAATATATCCTGTCGTTATATTATTGGTTCAAATATACCCCTTTTCCGTTAAAGTTTGTCCAAAGTGGACATTCAATCATATGTGGCACTGACATTTGATGAGGTGGATGCCACATGGCTTGCCACCTTAGTGCCCCTAACTATTTTTTCCCTCCCTTCTATTTTTTTTCCACCACTAAAATTTTCTTTCCCTCCAGCACTATTGTCACCATTACCACTACCATAAAAAATATTGTATTTCAAATTGTAGTCTTTTATATATGGATTATGGACGTTGATGTGGCATGCCATGTGGCAATAGTGTCACGTAGGATTGGATGTCTAACTTGGACAAATTTAACAAAAGAGGGGCAGAAGAGGGGTATATTTGAACCAATAGTACTACTGGTATATTTAGACCCAAAATATAACGAAGGGTATATTTAAACCTTTTCTCATAGTACATGGGTATATTTGGCCCTTTGCCGTTAAACAAATTAAGAAAAAAAGATGGATTGAACCCAGTGCTGCAAACTAAATGGAGTCCGTAAAAATGGGGCAATAGATGAAGAAGGAAAATTTAGAGGGTTAATGATCTCTGTCTTAAATATATGGACTTCTGAATTTGCTTGCTTTACAGCCTTCACTTTGTTTTATTGCTTGTGAGGTGCACGATCTACTCTTGGCTGCACAAATAACACGGTCTTGCTACCTTTTTATTTGACACAACCTACTATGGTGACCCATAATAACGCTTTCAGTCAAGTTTCATCAACAAAAGGTGAAAATAAAAGAAAAAGGAACCATGATAAGTTCAGTTTCTGTTGTTCTTCCTTGAGAACCAAAAGAAAGCATCTTCCACAAGAAGGTCTTTGTATTTAAAGGCATACTTGAAGTCTACCCTCTTGTAGTAATAGTTTTGAGTGATATATTTGTTGACAACAAGAAATGGTAGTGCCATATATATCATTTATTTTGATATATATTATTTTGATTTATCTACAGATACGTTCAGCTGTATATCATTTAATGCAGATTCCTCTTTTACTTTTGAGGATGGCGTCTCAGTTCTTTTCTCATTAGCTAAAATATCATTGTTATTTTATTTTTCTGCATGCGGTCTTATTAAATATCTTTGGACTATAAAACCTTCGTTTTCATTGTTTTTATATTTCCACATTTCTTTTTTCTTTATTGACAAGCAAAGTATTTATATTTCATTAAGTTGTATTTCTAGATAGATAGCTGCTTTTGTGTTTCCTGTCTTATGCTTTCTTTTGTTCTATATGATTTAAAGTCTTGTATCACATTGTTTCAAGGGAGTACTTTGTAATGTTTATGCTTAAAATATGTGTCACGAGGTTCATGTGAATGTATATTTGATAATTAGGTTTATGTGAACATTGACAAATGTTTTATATTTTTATTAGAAAGCAAGAAAAGTAAGAGAGATTTTTCATTATCATAAAATTAGATGTTTCTGATTTCTTTTGCAATAGGAATTGGTTGGACATCATGGAAGAAGAGGTGGTTCACTCTAACAGAAAACTCGTTGGTCTTTTATAGAAGTGATCCAGTGAGTTTCCTCTCTTACAACTGTACCATGATTGCTTGTTACCACTATGCTCCAGACTCTGTTGGTTACTAGCTTACTTTGCACGTATAAGGCATTACCCATTTGTAATCCACACCATAATTGTTCTAGTAAGTTTTCTGGATCACTTCTTTTATACCAATTCATTGTGGGAAGGAATCTGAATTTGAACTCTTTATATGTATATATTACATGGGTTAATAGTTAGAAAATTATTAGTATGGGGTTGTTTCCCTGTATGAAGCTATATAGAAGGTTCATAAAGACAAAATATTCCAAAAAAAATAAAAAATAAAAAATAAAAACTAAAAAAGAAAAGTAGCAAAGTGAATTGGACGGCTAGGTTTGTAATTCTTTAGGCACCAGAACAACTACAAATAATCTGATTAAACCTGAATATCGAGTTTTGCTTACCCTGTGTGGTTTGCAGGCTATTACACAGGGGGAGGTTTACCCAGTGCGCACCAAGTGTAGCGGCTGCGGGTTTCCCTCTTATCAAAAAAATATCGAGTTTTGCCAATTTGAAGTTCTTCCTTTTTCTGTCTCCTATATGCACAACTGGCCCACCAGAAGCAAATTGGTTATTGTCTGTCAAAGATTTACCTTCTACATGTCCCATATACTCCTATACTCCTAGTTGTTCAGGAAATATTCAAACAGATGGCAGTTATTAACTTGTTATCATATAAGCCAAAAAAAAAAATGCAATCTTTGTTGTCTTTTAAAAGATTCTTACACTAGTGTATTATGCCATTTTGGTTCTGATGTTCTTACTTACATTTTTTGTTTGAAAAACTTGCTCTGTCATAATCACGACATATTGCTATTGAGTGCACAGAAATGCAACCTTTCTTTACTTCTGCATCGAGATTTCCCCAATTTAGTTGATTCCTACTACCAAATTACGAGAAAGTTCAGGCAGTGCCAGCCCTCTATTTGGTCAACATTACCATTTGACTTCTGTTGCTGATGGCTAATATGTTATGATGCAATCGATGAGTAAAAACTTTTTGGTGCTTAGAGTGAGAACCATGATTCTTGTACTAGTGATGTTGCCATGGCCTGAAAGCATCTTCTATCTCCACTGGTGGTATCTATCTTAGCTAAAACTTTGTGTTAATTATACAATCGTTACTCTTTATATCTTCTATCTGAGAATGAGGTCTTGACCTGCTCTAATATCCATGTTGTTTTTAGCGAGTTAATTTGGTCAAAGATTGGAAAAATATATGATCTAGAAGTTTAACACATAATCTGCCACACTTGATAATGAAATCTGTATGCCTGCTAAGAAGATTGAACAAGCAGCCTCTATATGAACTAGTGAAGTTTGTATCTCATTTTAAAGAGTATATGGTTACGGTGCAATAGCTTTTCCCTTCTTTTTTTGTTACATCATTTTTTCTTTAATGTGGGATCTGACAAGTGTGTTCTTTTCAACCTATGTCAAAGGTAGGTAAGCCGGTTTCTATTACTATATTTTAAGGATGCTGCCAGGTAGAAGAAATTCCTTCTCCCGAGTCTTCTTCTTTTTAATTTGTCATGTAATTTATATGGGTCTTCCAAGCTTCAGAGTAATCCAGCTAACCTACTATTGTACTGTTTACCTAAGAGCTGATTCCCCATTGAATGTTTATTGATCACCTTTCCTCTTCTTGAGAAGATATCACAGTCCAAGGGCTTAATGTGAATAATCGAGTAGTTAAATGGTTTCAGAAATGCCTCACTTGCAATTTAATTATGTAAAATCCTCCGAAATTTTCTAGGTTCATTTAAAGAACAAAAAGTTAAAATTGAGCTTATAAATGCTTTGCCTCATATAGTTTCTTGACATGGGGTTAAACTAATATAGAAATCTACAGTTGATTTGCCTCATTCAGGCCTAAAGTTTGCCATTTACTCATGAAAATCCCCATTGGCTACACAAAATCACAGAGACCAGATTCTTGATACATTTGTATTACTCTGTTCAATTTCTTGCTTCGACTTTGTAGTAGTATCAGTTGTTCCACAAATCCTATTTGTTAGTGTTCATCTTACGCACCAAAATGCAATATCTTCACTGGTGAAAAATTTGTTGATTTATTAGAAATTATTCTGTGTTACTTCATCTCTTTGGCTGATTCTTTTCAGAATGCTGCTCCGCAAAAGGGAGGCGAAGTGAATTTAACCCTTGGAGGTATTGATCTCAACAGTTCAGGCAGGTTGGCTTATTATTTCTTGCTATGATTCATATAGTTACTAGTGTGGCTTTCTTTTGTCAAGTAACACCAGAGTGGTAAATGGTGCTATTTTTCCTCTGATTTTCAGCGTTGTTGTCAAAGAAGATAAAAAGCTGTTGACTATGCTCTTTCCTGATGGCCGTGATGGACGATCTGTCACACTTAAGGTGCCAATATTTTTGGTTGCTTCTTTTTAGCTTTATTAATGTTTTCATATTCCTGTTAAACTTTGATATTCGTTCTTTCATGCTGATTATACATGCAAATAGAATTTGCTCTATTTGCATTGATTTGCGGTCTAGGAAGGGAAAGGAAAGACAGAAAACATGCGCTTACGCACTTGCCATTCATGTGTGCTTTCGGTCCAGAGTTGCGGTGGTACTTCCCATTCTCGTTCTTGACTTTTAGCTGCATTACTATTTAGGGTGTTAAATTTAGTCCACAAAAGTGGGCAAGCCTAAGGAGGGGTAGAGGTGGATCGAGGAAGAATTGGGGAGAGGTGAGGTCCAGCTCACCGAGGACATGACCCTAGATAGGAGAGAATAGAGGTCGAGGATTAGTGTAGAAGGTTAGTAGGTAGTCGAGCGATTTCTCTCTTTTCTGTGGGAGATCATGGTTCTAGTTTAGAGCACTTAATCTGGTCCCTCTTCTCTTTATCAATATTTTTGTTATCATTCTATTATTATATTATTATATTATTCTCCAAATTTATTACTATTATTGTTTCTTTTACTTTGGTTATCTTTACTATTTTGCTGTCAATACTTTTTTACCCATATATTTTTTTAACCTGTTCCAAAAATATTTTTCTTGAGCCGAGAGTCTAATGAAAACAGCCTCTCTACCTCTCACAAGTTAGGGGTAAGGTTTGCATACACCCTACTGTATGAGGTGAAATTGGTTAGCGACAGTTGGATGAATGACAAGGTGACACGTGTAACTGGAGACCGGTAATATGTGAGTTATCTAATAGTTGACATCGGATACAAACATGAGTTCGGTACTGTGTAAATTTCGAAGGCATGGGAACCAATAACAAAGATTTGAAAGGAAGATATCGGTTGAGAAAGACAGCATTCAATGAGCAGCCGTTACAAAGAATCTCTGTATTAATAGCCAACTGTTATGCAGCCATCAATGGCGGTTTTATTCTCATTCAAGAGGAGCTTGATTTGGGGATCTTGTCTCCCTAAATAAAGCTATAAATCGGAGAATTAGTATCCATTGTAAGGCACGAAAAATCATCTATACTCAAAGACTGTAACTTGCTATCATTTTATAAAAATACATGCTTTCTTTTGTTCCTAACATTGTTCTTATTATCGTTTCCGAAGAGGTTCGTCATACAACCAGGCTTGTATTTCCTTTAAGTGGTTTTGTAATCTTATTTTTGTTCTTACTTATTTCATATTTCTGGATCAAATTAATTCACGTGTCTATAAACCACGTTACAAATTCAACTGTATCGTTTTACGGGTAAACAGTTTGGCGCCATGACCCTTTTGAGCGTTTCTTCCATTTTGGCTCTCTTCTCCTTGGTGGCATTAGACTCTTCGGTTTTCAAGCGTAAGTCTGCTTCCTAGTTGTTGATTTGCTCCATAAAAGCAGACTCACGCTCGGCCGCAGCAGTGATGGCGTCATGCAGTTCAACCCACTTGGCCTTTGCCTCCTTTTGATCTTCTTGTAATTGAGAGGCTTCTTTGTTGTGGGCCATTCTATGTTGATCGGATTGCTCTAATCGAGCTTCGAGCTCGCCTATTTAAGCAACTTTTGCTTCTAACACCGGGAGGAGCTCGGCAAGTTGATTCAGTTCGGCCAAAAATTGATTTCGTTCCGTAGTTAGTTCCTCTTTATCCAAAATCAACTTTTGCAGGCTCTCGGAAGCAATGAGGTTACTCTAAAGAGGTTAAAGCTAAGGTTATTAAGGCAAAGTCTAACAAATAAAAAGGGAAGAGAAGAAGGTTAGATTGATACCTGAGCCGAATAGTGCATGCTGTTGTTTATGAGACACTCAGCAGAAAGAGAGTCCTTTTTCTCCGATCTTTTTCTGTGGCTAACGACTTCAGGTAGTTGGCAACCTCCACCGGCTTGGAAAGTATGTGGTACTCATTCGAAACTGTGAGAATGATACTCCGTTTTCCATTTGTTTTGAGTGTGTCGGGTAAGTGTTCCCCAAATTTTCATGGTCAGATGACTGTGGGGAAGGAACGTCTTCTACCTGTTCGGATGGGGCCGGTGGAGAGGTGGCAGCTGGTGTAGAAGGTGTTGCCGTAGCAACTGGCTCAGAAGTTGAAGGCGGAGGTACCTCAGGGGTAGAGCCCCTCTAAACGGAAACGTCAACAAGAGCCCGAAAGCGAGACTCAGCATTTTCAACGATTTCCATACCCGTGAAGAGTCCTTGAACTTCTTCCGGGAGTGGCATTTGAAGCTCTCTCGGCTGAGCATCCGGTTGAGCTGATGAAGATCTTTTTCTTCTTTGAAGAGGAGCCGCTTCATCATCGGTTCCTTCATCATCAAGGACCACTGTGACTGGTCCGGTTGGTACTTCTATCAAAAGGTGATCCTGCCCAATCAGCATCTGTGTACCCAACAATCTGCTCGTGGCCTCGATCCTCGAATAGTAATCCTTTGCCTGGAGCTGACTTTATATACCGAAGAATGCGAACAACTTCATCCCAGTGACTATCATAGGGAGAATCCATAAACTGACTTACAACACTCACCGGAAAAGAAATGTCAGGTCTAGTCACTGTGAGGTAATTCAATTTGCCAACCAACCTCCTATATCTCGTAGGGTCTCTAAGTGGCTCCCCTTGTCCAGGCAGAAGCTTAGCATTCGGATCCATAGGAGAGTCAATAGGTCTGCAACCCATCATTCCAGTCTCCTTAAGAATGTCTAAGGCATACTTCCGCTGTGAAATAACAATACCTGAGCTAGACTGAGCGACCTCAATACCTAGAAAATACTATAATTTACCCAGATCCTTAGTCTGGAAGTGCTGAAAGGGATGTTGCTTCAGATTAGTAATACCATCCTGATCATTACCAGTAATAACAATATCATCAACATAAACTACTAGATAAATACACAGATTAGGAGCAGAATGTCGATAAAACACAGAGTGATCAGCCTCACTACGAGTCATGCCGAACTCCTGAATAATTGTGCTGAACTTACCAAACCAAGCTTGAGGGGACTGTTTCAAACCATATAGTGACCTGCGCAATCTGCACACACAACCATTAAACTCCCCTGAGCAACAAAACCAGGTGGTTGCTCCATATAAACTTCTTCCTCAAGATCACCGTGGAGAAAAGCATTCTTAATGTCTAACTGATAAAGAGGCCAATGACGTACAACAGCCATGGACAAAAAGAGACGAACAGATGCTACTTTAGCCACGGGAGAGAAAGTATCACTATAATCAAGCCCAAAAATCTGAGTATATCCTTTTGCAACAAGACGAGCCTTAAGCCGATCAACCTGGCCATCCGGGCCGACTTTGACTGCATAAACCCAACGACAACCAACAGTAGACTTACCTGCAGGAAGAGGAACAAGCTCCCAAGTGTCACTCGCATGTAAAGCAGACATCTCGTCAATCATAGCATGTCGCCATCCTGGATGAGATAGTGCCTCATCTGTAGACTTAGGGATAGAAACAATGGACAAAGAAGATATAAAGGCATAATGAGGTGACGACAGACGATGATAACTTAAACCGACATAGTGGGGATTAGGATTAAGTGTGGATCGTACACCTTTGCGGAGTGCAATTGGTTGACTAAGAGGAGACAAGTCCGCAGTAGGTGCAGAATCTGATGCGGGGCGTGAATCACCTGGGCCTGATGCTGGATGTGGACGACGATGATAAGTCAAGAGTGGTGGAGCTGCAGAAGGTTGAACTGGATTATGTGGAGGAACTGGAGCTATAGGTGGTGGAGCTACAACCGGAGCTGTAGGTGGTGGAACCGGAGCTATAGGTGGTGGAGCTACAACTGGAGCTATAGGTGGTGGAGTTACAACTGGAACTGTAGGTGGTGGAGCTGGAGTGACTGAATCTCCAAAAGATAAAACTTGTAATACCTCGGAGGTCACTGTTCACGCCGGAAAAATATAAAAGTGGTCGGAATTTGATTTGAATTAGATGGGTAGGCTCGGAATTTTGAGGAGAGCACACTGTCCTGAAGAAGCTTCGCGAAAAAATGGCCGGAAAGTGGCCGGAACCTAGTTCCTGTACATCTAAGTCTAATGAAGTATCTAGTTCCTGTACATCTAAACTTTTACACTGAAAAGCCAAATGCCAGTGTTTGATATTTGAGTTTATCCACTGATTCAGCCTTGTCTTTGAAACACCTTGTTTCTCTCACTTCAAAACAATCAAAAATTTGCGCTGCTATATGTTCTTGCATCTTTTAGGTGTTTCTTATCCATCATGCCTGTCGCACTAATAGAGCCTCCACAGATTTAGGCATCACTCAATGTAACCATAAAGCTTCAGAAATGGGCTGCATAGTTGCCTTGCTACTGTGCAATGCAACAACAGACAGTCTGTATCTTCAAATCCCATCTCACCTTTATAATAACACCCATGACACCTAAAAAACCTCTTTTGCCGATTTGCTTGTTCAGACAAGCTTCATATGCCGCAATCTAGCAATAGCCATTTGCCTTTTGTGATACACTACTTCTCCACAAATCTTAATCGGGGAGATGCTTGATGAAGATAATACCTTATAACCTGATTTAACTCTAAACTTGCCATACTTCTGATGCTTCCATCTCAGAGCATCTGCCCTTTCTGATAAGATGTTAGCTCCTTCCAGTTTATCAATCTCAATTTCTCAATCCTTATAATTCCTCCTGCAATTTACCTCGCAGCCGTGGACTGATTTGCATTTGCAATAGTAGCATCCATATTCCTGGCAAAGCTAAAACTATGCTACAAAATTTCATCCGCTAGAGGACTATGAGCAATCCAAGCATCCTGCCCAAACTTTATGCTCCTGCCATCACTACAGGAAATCAGTGTTTGAATTCTTCCCAAAACATCCTCACATGTCTCCACAATCCAACACCAGGTGACCAAACTACATGTTTGATACACCAAGGGCCATCAGTGCAATGTTTTGCTTGTTCCAAATGATCATTAATGGACTCTTGGAAGTATCTCCATAACAACTTATATAATATACTTTTGTTGTCTAGTCTCAGAAGTTTATCCCCAAGCCTGCCTTATTCTTCAATAATGTGACATTACTCCATTTTACCAGATGAAAGCACCTCGTCTCTTTCTTTCCTTTCCATAAGAATTCTCTTTCTGTGTTATTCAGCCTTCTCTCTAAGCTCTACGTTTTTCGTTAACCAAAATAAAGACATCACATATGCAGGCAAACTAGTAGTACGCATTACACAGTTGATAATTGTGATCTTCCTTCCTAGTGACAAATAATGCCTCTTCAAGTTTGACATTTTCTTCTTAAACTTCTCCACAACTCTCTGCCAAACACTTCAGCTTTATATCTAGCCCCTAGAGGTAGGCCAATGTATGTGGCCGGTAAGGTCCCGGCTTGTGCACCCTAGAATATCTACTAAGGCTTGTATATAATGCACATAGTTAAATGGGAGGAACAGCTCTTATCCACTTTGAATTGAAGTCCAGATATAGCCTTCAAAAACAAGAAGGATAGTCCCTAGATATCTCAATTGATTTACTCCTGCATCACAAAACATAGGGGGTGTTATAGGATTATTGCTTCTTTTTCGAACCGAGAATCCTCCATCCAGTTATCTTCCATTATCACCAACTAGAGGAGAAAAGGTGATAATGGATCACCCTGCCTCAAACCCCTATATGCTGGTGGAAGCATAAAGAATCTTGCACTAGCGCTACATGGTTAGTTCAAAGTATCGATACAGTTTCATTTTTCTTTTGCTATTTGTGTACTCATATATTCTTAGAACTACAACTAACTTTGAAATTTCTTCAGCGGTATACAGTATACTTGAGAATTGAAACATCCCTCCAATTGGCTAACCCTAAACAATTAATTAGTAGTTCCAAAAATCTGAGTATTTCACAAGGTTCTGCTGCAATAGACGATGATACAACAACAACAACAACAACAACAAACCAAGTATAATCCCACAAGTGGGGTCTGGGGAGGGTAGTGTGTACGCAGACGTTACCCCTACCTTGAGGATAAAGAGGTTGTTTCCAATAGACCTTACCCCTACCTTGATGATACTGCCTCAAAAAGTGCCATTTGCACCAATAGTACATTGTGAAAACTGTAGGCTAATGGTCTATGTTTATTTTCATGTTTAGTCAGTCACGTCCTTGCGCCCTTGGTTTTATGGTGGAAATTATTTTTTGTTACCATGACAGCAATGAATTCATGACAGTAAAATTTCTTTTGCCATTTCTAACAGGGTTTTCTCAACTTTTATCATTTCATCATAATTAGTACTATCACTGCTCTAGGTATGTGCTTCTAGAAATATATGAAGCTTGCTTGATTAAGTTCTAAGAGTTTCCCTGCCACAGGCTGAAACACTAGAGGATTTGCTTGAGTGGAAAGCAGCACTTGAGGAGGCTTTGGCAAGTGCACCAAGTGCTGATCCTGTAACTACCCAAATTGGAGTATCTAGGAATGATCAGGGCAATGCAGTTGACCATTCATCAGAGCAGTGTAAGCTTCTCATTCATATGGTTTTAAATGATGTGAACCTTTGACGTATATCTGTCAGTTATAAGAACAAATTGTGGGGAAAATCTGCCTATTATATAGCCTTACTTACATTTGATTTACAAGACAATTCTTTTGCGAGAAAACAAGAATTTCATTCTGCTTGTGCTTTTTGATTTTTAAGCTATAACATTCATCATTTTGTCTAAATGTGTCTGTGTGTTTGGTTGTGAATCTCTATTTCATCTGCATTATTAAAATCGGTGAAGGTAGCTCGGTCACATTTAGGGGATGCCAAACTCTTTGAAGGGGATGTCATTAAATCTCAGCATCACATGTCTAACTATAATCTACTCGTCCACAGTGCAACTGTACAAACACTTCATTTAGATTTTGCTGCTCATCTGGTCTGAAATGATTATCACATATCAACAGAGTTATTTCAAGGGCTTATGCTCGATGAGGTTTTCTGAATGTGGCAACTGCATTGAATTAACCTGCATGGCTTTAAGGGTTAAAAGATAATCATTCGGTTACCCATTCGAGTTGCCAAATAAATATTGCTGAGATTATCTATTAACCCTTAAAGCTGAGATCTTTTAACTTACATGGGAATGTATTTATTATTTTGTGTTGGGATACAACGTGGAGTATAAGAACTCATAAACTAGCAATGCCTAGAAAACAATATCTAAGATGAAAACAATTCCCTTAAAGTTAAAAAGCAAGCATTTCAAAGTAGGCGTGTGCTTTAGCAACTAAAAAGAAACATCTTTTTCGATAAAAATAGAAGTCATCAACAGTATTATGTAGTAAGAAATCGTAATAATTTTGAACTAAAATTCTTTTTTGTAAAGCTAAACTAGCTCATGTATACCAATTAGTAATGCTATTTCTTAAAATTTGGTAACACATTTCCTGTATAACAATCTTTTTTTGTTATGCACCACATGACAATCCTTTCATAACTTGTCCGCGAACCAAACGGTCCGTAAAGGTGTTTTAATGATTTTTCTCATGGATCTAACTTTTAATTTCATGGTTTTGATTCTGTAGCAAATGATAGAGAGCCTGTGAAGTCTTTGGTCCTTGGTCAGCCAGTTTTACTTGCTTTGGAAGATATTGATGGAACCCCATCATTCTTGGAGAAGGCCCTTAGGTTCATAGAAGAGCATGGTGAGCTTCGCCTCCTACAATATCAAATTAATACGAAATTGTTGATGTCTGGATGTATTAGTTCTTCTAGATTCTGAGCTTCACAATCCTGAAATATTTCTTTCTCCTCTTAAAGGTAAGTGCAGCATATTCCCTATCAGTGTTGTCAAAAGCAAAAAGCTCTAAAAGCGCTCCATGTCGATTGGGGCTTTAAGCCCAAAGCGCAATTAAAGTGCGGGCTTGAGTAAAAAAAGACAGCAACTAAGGAAAAAAATTAAAAATTCATATGTCATTTACGTTAAAAGAAACAAATTCATTCCTAATATTTTCTTTAACAACTACTCCCTCCGCTCCGGTGTTCGTTTTTGGTCCGTTCCAAAAAAATGACCTCTCTCTAAATTTGGAAACAATTTAACTTACACTTCTAGTTCTACCCTTAATGAAAAGCTTTTATAGCCACACAAATACTTTGGCATGTTTAACACCACAAGTTTTAAAAGAATTATAGCCACACAAATATTATGGCTTGTTTAGGACCACAAGTTTTAAAAGTCTTCATTTCTTTCTTAAACTCCGTGCCTAGTCAAACATGTTCACATAAATTAGAACGGCGGGAGTAATAAACTTATTTGCCGATAATATTTGTTGTTTAGTACCACTCGATTCAAGATGGAGCCCATTGGCAATGAGGCGCACACCTTAGTGCTTTGCATGTATTAGAGTGCAGCTTAAGTGAGGGAAAGCACCCTCCCTAAGCTTTTCTGAGCTTCAGGGCTTAAGCGCACCTTAAATGAGCCTTTGACAACACTATTCCCTATTAATATCTTCTGTTCTGTTGAGGTCTTGCTCTAAGAATGGATTAACAATGTACAAGAAGAGCTCATCACTTACGAGTCTTAGCGTAACCAATTATTTCCTACTCTTAATATGGTAAAGCAAATATTTTACTACTAATATAGAGAATATGTAGAATATTCTACTACTAATTACAGTGTATATGCAGAACATTTTATGGAATCTTAAAAACAATTCTATAACGAATCTGGTCAATATTATTGTATACGGTCGAAACCGGTTTCGACCTTCGTATGATTAGTCAAGATTGAGACATAATAGATCGAAGGTCATCTTCATAATATTGGGTACGAGATCTGAAGCCAGGTAACCGAGCTCAAATTTTTGGGACCGATCAAATACCAAACTCGAAGTCATTACCGAGCTCGAATCCAAATCGAGCTATGATGCGAAGCGGCGTTATCGAGCTTGAGAACCAGAGACCGTCCAAAACCGAGCCCAAGTCAATACCGTGCCCCGAGTCAATATCGGGCTCTAAATCTGGAAACCCACCAATACCAAGTCCGATCGAGGTCGAGCCAAGGGACAAGAGCTGTTACAGCCGTACTAAGGAGAGAGAATCTCGGCGGGAATTAGGGAAAAGCTATTCTATCACAGACTCTCCACTATGTATTTTTAATTATATCCAAAGTAGGATACCTCCATTATAAGAGGCATAGCTACTATTTCTGTAAAGGGGGACATCAAGGCATTGATACACTCTCATATTATTGATATTCACAGAGAAAAAAGATAGTGATATTTAGATTATCCTCTTGTGAGCTATATACATTGATTCATCTTGCTTGTTCATAAAAGAATTTTCTATTTCAATTTGGTTGGTATTTCATTCTTCATACAGTCAATATATTTCTACTTACTTTCCGATTTGCACCAATTTATACCACGTATCCTTAGAACTACGTATAAATTCAACTCTATCCGTTTTTCAGATAAACAGTTTGGCGCCCACCGTGGGGTTAAGGATAACAATGGTTGTTTGGTACGAATCTCTACAAAACACACCATTTTACACTTGCTCCTGTTGTCCTTTAAGATGAGAACAACAACTTAATCCCTGGGGGTGAAAGGCCACTTATCGATCCCGTTGGAGCTCGGGTCGAAGAGCCAATAGACGTCAATTCGCATGCGGCCATCGAGGCGAACCAACGTTCCGACCCTAAAAATAGCATTCATGGTGGAACTCAACAAGTAGCAATAGCCCAGTTGCAGAGCCAAACCCAGGCACCAACCAGACTCGAGCCCAGTCCACCCCAAGAAGTCACCCATAAAACGGGGCCAGCTATAGTAAGGTCAAATGAGCAAGAATCGGGGACTAATCCCGAAATTGTTAAGATGCTCGAAGAATTGACAAAACGAATAGAGTCAGGAGAGAGGAGGATCGAGGCAAACGACAAAAAAGTAGAGACATATAACTCCAGGGTTGATCAGATCCCGGGGGCACCACCGATATTGAAGGGCTTAGATTCCAAAAAATTCATACAAAAGCCTTTCCCCCCGAGCGCGGCTCCTAAACCGATCCCAAAGAAGTTTCGCATGCCCGAGATTCCTAAATATAACGAAACGACCGACCCCAACGAACATGTCACCTCTTACACATGTGCCATCAAAGGGAACAATCTAGAGGACGATGAGATCGAATCTGTATTATTGAAAAAATTCGGTGAAACCCTGTCAAAAGGAGCCATGATATGGTATCATAATTTACCGTCTAACTCTATCGACTCTTTTGCTATGCTTGTAGATTTTTTCGTAAAAGCATATGCTGGGGCCATAAAGGTCGAGACAAGGAAGTCGGACCTATTCAAGGTAAGACAAAAGGATAACGAGATGCTAAGAGAATTCGTATCTCGTTTCCAAATGGAATGAATGGATCTACCACTAGTCACAGACGATTGGGCTGTTCAAGCTTTCACTCAAGGTCTAAACGAACGAAGCTCGATGGCTTCACAGCGGCTGAAGCATAACTTGATCGAGTACCCAGCTATTACTTGGGCCGATGTGCACAATTAGTATCAATCCAAAATAAGAGTCAAAGACGACCAGTTGGGTTATGGGTCCGATATTAAAAGGGATATCGACCGAGAACCAAGGGCAAATAAGGATCGGTATCGACCGCATAACGGAGATCGTAGGGGTAGCGAACCTTCACGCAACCCCGGACGAGGTGAAAAGAGAAATGATCGAGGCCAAGGGTCTCGGGGGCTGATGAACAGGAGTGGGTTCGACAGGCATACCGGACCCAGGGAAACACCTCTGTTATCGGAGTACAACTTCAGCATCGATGCATCCGCTATCGTATCGGCTATCGGACGCATCAAAAACACTAAATGGCCTCGACCTATGCAGACCGATCCTGCCCAGAGGAATCCCAATCAAATGTGCGAATATCATGGCACTTATGGCCACAGAACGGAAGATTGCAGGCAACTAAGAGAGGAGGTAGCCCGGTTATTCAATAAAGGGCATCTTCGAGAATTTTTAAGTGACAGGGCCAAAAACCATTTCAAAAACAGGGATTTCATTAGACAAAACGAACAAGAAGAGCCACAACACATCATCCACATGATCATGGGTGGGATCGATACCCCCCAGGGGCCGGTGCTTAAACGTACTAAGATGTCGATTGTAAGAGAAAAGCAGTCCCGGACTCAGGATTACACCCCTGAAGAAACCTTGTCCTTTAATACGAAGACGCGGAAGGAATCATGCAACCACATAACGATGTAGTGGTAATATCCGTACTTATGAATAAAACTCAAGTTAAACGTGTGTTAATCGATCCAGGTAATTCGGCCAACATCATTCGATCGAGGGTCGAAGAGCAACTCGGTCTACAAGACCAGGTTGTGCCCGCAACCGTGGTACTAAACGGATTCAATATGGCATGTGAAACTACTAGAGGCGAAATAGTCCTGCCAGTTAACGTGGCCGGAACCATCCAAGAAACGAAGTTCCACGTAATCGAAGGCGATATGAGGTACAACGCCCTGTTCGGAAGGCCGTGGATCCACAATATGAGGGCTGTACCCTCGACCCTCCACCAGGTTTTGAAGTTCCCAACATCGGAGGGAATCAAAACGGTCTACGGGGAGCAACCGGCCGCAAAAGAAATATTTGTCGTCGATGA